>NC_142575.1:1722500-2083125 GCF_041283825.1 Pyrus communis | reverse complement strand
GCTTGAATGAGACCATCCTAGGACCAACGAATCAAGCCCCTCCTTGCATTTCAAGTTGGCCCTCCTGGCATCCTCGACATCAGTCACATTCTCCAATCTTGAGAGGCGCAATGTCCCTCGGAGCTGTGATAGGGGCCTTATCTCTCTTATCCCAGATTGATCACTACCTTCGCTCGCCACAAAAAGAGGCAGTGATTGTAGATTCGTCAATCGACCTAGTTGCGAAGGCATTCCTTCCAACGAAGATGCACCTGAGTTGTTGAGATGGCGCAACTTAATTAGATTGCTCAAGTCCGCAGGCAATGACATCAATTTATAACAACCTTCCAATATCAACGTTTGCAAGTTGTAAAGAGTGCTTGTTGATTTAGGCATACAGGTTATAGCTGTGTAGGAAAGGTCGAGATATCGTAGATATCTCAAATCACCAATTGAGTTTGGCAGCTCAGTTATTCCATAGCCATTAAAAGAGAGCACCCGCAAGTACTGCAATTGTGGCAATAAATCAAAGGTAACCTGACGACTTAAATAATTGTAGGGATAACCCTTTCTTAGTGGCAAGAAGGTTCGCAAACATTTCACTTCAGAAAATACCTCAAATCTTTTAACCCCATCATAAGGACCCATAAGGTAAGACGAATGGCGTGCCTTCGGTTTCAGTTGTACACCATCATTATTTTGCTTATCCTCCAATCTAAAACAAATATCTCCAGCGGCCCATCTTGCTAAATCACCAATGAGGTCATGCATCACATATTTTGAAGTATCTTTGGTTGACTTTTGAAACAATGACCTAGATACGAGCTCCCGAAAATAATCAGCACCTAAATCTTCAATTTGCTTATTATCTTCTGGTCGATGATGAATCAAACCCTCGGCCATCCACAGAAGGATCATTTGCATCTCCCCGAATTCATAGTCATTTGGAAGTATTGAGCAATAGGCAAAGCATCTTTTCAAATGTGAAGGAAGATAAAAGTAACTTAGTCTCAACACGGGAAGTATGTCATGCTCATTTGAGAGACTCCACAACTTCTTGTTCAATATTTCTTCCCATTCGTCTATTTCTTTACGAAGTAGAAAACCACCGAGGGTACTCGCGGCCAAAGGCAATCCCCTACACTTTGCAACAATTTTCTCCTTAAGTAACTCGTAGTTTGGTGGTCTGTCGTCGTTAGCATTCAAGAACGCATGCTGCTCAAATACTTGCAAACAAACATCATTTTCCATAGGCACCAAATTGTGAACCAGCGTGGCAGCTCCCATCATTTTTGAAACATCTGTATCACGTGTTGTCACAACTATCTTGCTTCCTTGTGCTCCATCACGAAAAGGGGACTGCAGCTTCCTCCATTCACCGTAGCTACACGTTTTCCAAACATCGTCTAAAACAATTAAAAACTTCTTCCCCGCTAACTCCTTATGCAGATCATTTTGAACCTTCTCAAAATCTTCTGTGGTATATTGCCGAGACGTGATTGATTGAAGAATTTGCTTTGTCACTCTTTCAAGGTTGAAGTCGTCAGATACGCACACCCAAACGGCTGGTTGAAACATTTGGGTTGCATCCATATCTTTGAGTACTTGTCCGGCGAGTGTTGTCTTTCCGACTCCAGCCATACCAACAATTGCAACTACATCGAAATTGACAGCACGATGCTCTTGTTTTGACAGCAGCTCAACAATCTTCCTTTTGTCCTCCTCCCTTCCAATCACAGGTCCATCTGGTAGACTAGAACTAGGCGGTATGTGTTGGCGTGCCCTTGTAGTCAACATCACAGTATCGATTTTCAAACCGAGCTGGTCTTTTTGTACGGATATCTTTTGTAATCGCTCAGTAATCTTCTGTATGTCTGAGTTCATCTTCAAGTTGAAAACACCATTAGGAAATGGTTTCCATGCTTTGCTTGTTGCGCTGGAATGAGCATGCTGTATCCGACGTTTCAACATTTCAGTATGATATTTATCCAACACGTCTTCCGCATCAAAAGCCAAGTCCCTCAGATCATCGAGCCAGAGCTTCAGTATGTTGCTCTCATCCGCCAGTTGCCTTTTCTCCGCGTCAATCAGCACAGCTCCAATTGCAGACAAGGTGGCAATCCATTCCGTCAGTTTCTTATCGACGCTTTTTACGAGTCCATAGTACTTCAAGACGTCGCGACGCGCCAACTTGTCAACCAGCACTTGGAGGAATGACACAAGAAAAGCCATAGTTTCTTGAATTGGAAGTTTGATCCGTTGAGCAAGTACCAATCAAGACTCACAAGTAGTCACATCTGCGCAATTTAAACAGATTAAACTAATTATTTAGGTACACACACGGGCTCCATTGGGTATGTGAGTCGCGTTACGTTTTACTGTCAAATAGTTCAATTACATGATAAGTTCAATTACGTTATACTCAAAATTGCTTAATTTGAAAGACAAAGCACAAAAGATAAATTCGAGGTTACAAAATCTTATATTTGTTACATTTTAAAATAACATTATCAATTTATAACGTGACACGTTATACAACTTGAAACACGTTACACTAGTAATAGGACCAGATGCGTAGCAATAACTTACGTGAAAGTCGTCAGGTCGCAGATCAAGAGAACACTTGTTTCCAGGGATCAAGTTTCGGTTGAAGTTGAAAACTTTAGCGCAGTTAAGACTGAGTAGTTCCCTGGAAGCTTGAGCTCTCAAGCTTAAAACTGCACAAACTGTTAACCATTAAACCACATAAATATATATATATATATAGCTGCAATTAAGATGAAGAAAATGAAATAATTAAATAAAAATAATGGATTTCCCATATAAATATAATTGGAAGAAGAACTTACAGCATTAAATTAAAGTTTTCAGATGATCATGAAGACGAAGAGACTTGATTCCATCTGATCTGATCTGATCTCGTATTGGAGTCAAAGAATCCAGATTCCAAACGAAAATACTTCAGAACTTTCAATAGTTCAATTTGCTATGATAAATCCTCCCCTTTGTTTTCCCTATCTCTTCATTGTCGCGGGGCTAATTTTGTCTTCTACTTTTTCCTCTGTGTAATAAAAAACTCTTCGTCCTGAGAGCACAACACAAAGCACAAGAAACAGCACATGGTAGAATAGTTAAAAAGCTATACTGCTTTGTAACATAGATTACATTATTTTGCTTCTGTATGCTATTGTAGATAATGTTAAAATAGTCGCGATCTGGTTTCGATTGGGTTTTAGCTTTAATCATGGTCTGTTTTTTTAAGTCAATTGATTTGAAACCTCCTGAGTTTCAATTATATATTGTTTACATATTAAAATAACATTAATAATTTAGGACACGACAAGTTACGCAAATCGAAATTCGAATGAATATATGACCGGATGTGTAGCAAGAACTTACATGGAAGTCGTCGGATCACGAGGAAACTTGCTTCCGACGATCAGTTGAAGACTTAAAGTTGAAATCTTTTAGTGCAATTAAGATTCAAGTAGTTCCCTGGAAGCTTGAGCTCTCGAGCTTAAAACTGCAAAAAGTGTTGAACATCAAGCCATATATATATAGCTGCGATTAAGATGAAGAAAATGAAATAATTAATGAATAAATAATGGATTTCCCATACAGATATAGTTGGAAGAAGAACTTACTGCATTAATTGAAGTTTTCAGATGATCATGAAGATGAAGGGACGTCTTTCCATCAATATGATCGCTTATGAAAATCAACAATTCCAGATTCCAGATGACAAAGACTTTAGAGCTCTTTAATAATTCAATTTACCATTATAAGTCTTCTTGTGACCAGAAAGTAAGTGTGTTACTTTCCTCTTTATTATTATTCTCTCTTTACTGTCGTGGGGTAATAATGTTTATGTTAGTAAAACAAAAAAAAAAGTAATAGGCACTAAATTTGTAAACAAGATTTGCACGCTAAATGATGTATCACATATAAGAATAAACATTTTTATTAACGATTAATTAATAATCTAACTATTAATTCGGAGAAGGAAGAGAGGGGACATAATGGAGAAGAAAGAAGGGGATCATTTTTGTTTTTTTAAATACTTTTCAAAATTAAAAAAGAATATTTAATATAGAAGTTAACTAGTCACTTAGTACTGCGGTATATTAGTATTCATCTTCACTGGTAATGAAAGGTTTTAGGTTTAATTCTCGCCAAAGGCGAATTTGAACCATATTATTATAAGTACATTATGAGGCTATGTCCACCCCTCTCTTTAATGTAGATAATATCGATTGTTCAAAAAAAAAAAAAAATATATATATATATATATATATATTGCTTAAGGGGAGAGATTCCCATTTTTCTAAAAAAATGAGGACATGCTCCCCACCATTGAATTTAACTTTAATGAAATTGTGTGGTTGAGATTGTGTGACCTGTGTTTTAATCTCAACCACACAATTCCATTTAAATCAATCTAACGGTGGGGAGCGTGTCCCCATTTTTGCTATGATAAGTCCTCCTCTTTGCGACCAGAAAGAAAGCTGTACTTTTCACTTTTTTCTCTATCTTCATTGTCATGGGGTCATAATTTTTTAATTGGATCCCCTCCAGAGCAAATAGTTGGGGTCCTCATGACCAACTAATACGGACCGTTGAATTTCGATCCATCGGTTACAAATAAAGGATTCCTCTAAAAAATATAATAATTGTAGTTTTTTGATCGAAATCTAACGACCCCTGCTAGTGAGTCATGAGGATCCCCACCATTTGCTCAAGAGGGGATCCAATTCCCATAATTTTTTGCCTTTTGCTTTTATTTTTTCTCTATCTGGTTTGGATTGGTTTCTAGGAGTGCTTTTATTGTTTTAATTATAAGAAAACTTCTTACAAGTTATGAGCATTGGATAATTTGTATTAATTTGAATTATTATTATTATTTTAACAAAATAAAAAAGAATTATTGTTTTTATTGTGATTTTGTAAATTCAGGTTATTCAATAATCATAACATTTAATATTACATAACATTAAAGTGAAACTCTTGGGAGTGTGCAGCTTTCTACAAGTAAGAAATACTTGTAAATTTTTCAAAAGAAAAATTATAACAATGGTCCTTCAATTTTCATCCAATTAGAGTAATGGTCTTTCAACTAAAAATTCCTGACTATTGTTTCCTTAACTCCTTAAAATGTGCAGTTATGGTCATTTTCATCAACTTCGTTAGAACTTCTTTCAAAATGAGTCACATGTCACGAACATGAGGATGAACCAAGGGACAAATATGGAAAACCAAATGAGAAAAATTATAGCAATGGTCCCTCAACTGTAATTCAATTGGAGAAATGATCATTTAACTCTAATCAATTGGAGCAATGGTCCCTAAACTTCAACCCAACTATAGTGATAGTCTTTCCAACATATTTCATTTGACGAAATTCTGACAGAGTTAATGAAAATGATCATAGCTGCACGTTTTGATAAGTTAAGGAATCAATATTTGTAGCTTTTTAATTAATAAACTATTACTCAAATTAAGTTAAAATTAAAAGATCATTGATATAATTTTTTCTTTTCAAAATGTAATAAAAACGGCTTTTGTCCTGAGCCACACAATACAAAGCGCAAGAAAACAAAATTGATAATTTGGCAGACCAGGAAAACGCATGGCAATTGGCAAACCCCAGGGCTCTTTATCCTGCCGACACCAGATTTTACCAAAGTTACCCAACACGCGTCCTGCTTCAACTTTACCATCATTTAATTTGTGTAATAATTTATAAAACGGGAAATTGAGCAAGATTTTCATGGAGGAGTGAAAGTACTGTAAGCAAGTGGATTGTTTTGAGATAAAGTATTTCTCTTCAAATCACTATAAAATAGAATAGATTAGATATTTTTTGATATTTTTTTTTGTAGAACCTTGATAGTACATTGATATGAAAAAAGAAATTACATTTAGTCAAGAGATGATATAAACATTACTCTTTAAAAAACAAAAAAAACAAAAATAAAAGAATAGAAGACCAAATTCCTCTAAAATAAAATCTAAAAAGTAAAAAGTAAAAACGTTTTAAACGAAAAAAATTTTAAAGGAATTTTACCCAAAAAAAAAAAAAAAATCAAAAGAATTAGGCTCTTCTGTCAACATTCCACCAATAGCACACGTTAGAAAAGCTGCAATTCCATTAACCGAAAGCTGCAACTAGCACATGCTAGAAAAGTTAAAAAAGTTGTATTCTTTCTGTGAGAATCACTTATCTGATTCGTCATTGTCTCATTATTTCAAATAAGTAACACAATAACCTGTGAAAAGAAATTTAACATCAAATAAAAAAATTTAGTCCAACTGATATTATCTAGTCTAAAATGTAACGACCATTAAGATTTCTCAAAAATAGCAAACTAAATTTTAATCTTTAAATAAGATGAAATTTAGAAAAATATCTTATATAAGATTAAAAATTAATTTTAGTTCGTAGACTCTATTTAATGCCAGCATATGTATTCAATGTTTCTTTTTTTATTTCTAATTTTATGAATTTAAATTTTATGAAAATATTATAAATTTTAATTCTCATTATGGTAGGCATCTTATATAAGAAAATATTTTCGTAGAGATTTTTCAGTACACTTATGTTTTTGCATATTTTTTTATCTGCCACTAGTTCATAAAAATATATTTAGATACAAACATTTCGGTACAATGGGTTAGTATAATATGTTTAGGTACGAACATTTCGGTACACTAGTTTAGTATAATATTTTTAGGTACCAACATTTCGGTACACTAGTTTAGTATCATATAATTAGGTATAGAGTTTTGGTACACTTATGTTTTTACATATTTTCTTATCTGTCACTAATTCACTATAATATATTTAGGTACGGGCATTTTGGTACACTAATTTAGTAAAATATATTATGATATGGATGTTTAGGTACACTAATTGGAGAAAGTTAAATAAAATTGTATAATAATAAATTTAAAATTTAATGTAATAACATTAAATAAGTTATCTATTAAATATAAAAACTTTGACAAAAAAAAAATTCTATTAAATATAAAAACAAAAATATCATATGAATTTGAATTAAGTACACATTAAGGGTCTAAAATCAATAATCAATCTAACACCAGATTTTTTTTTTTTTTTTTAAATTTTAATCTTCTTTAAGGATTAAAATTCAAAAGCCCTTTTCAAAAATCAATGACACCAGGTATTATGAAATCGTATTGCTCGAATAATATTAGGGCAATTAGTCAAAAAGGGGCAAAAAGAGGGCAAAAATCTGTGAAAGTCATATTGCCCTTCGTTAGTCAAAAAGAGGGCAAAAATGCAGCAATTACGCAACACAACACAAAGGACAAGAAAGCAAAGTTGATGATTTGGCAGACCAGGAAAACGCATGGCAATTGGCAAACACCCCAGGCCTCTTTATTCTGCCGACACCAAAGTCACCATGCGTCTTTCTTCAGCTCTACCATCGTTCATTCACAACCATCTGGGTCAACCTTTTTTTGGCGGGTTCGAGAAGACTGGGACATAACACAATCACAGTTGCAGAGACTTCGGCTGCTAGAGAAGTTCTGTTGGTGGCTAGATCGCGTGATATCAAGAAGGGTTTGATTGAAGGAGACTCGAAGATTGTCATTGTGATCACGGAAAAGTGTTGCATTTCTTGGCGTATTAGTGCAATTGTTGAAGATATCAAATGACTAACCGTTTCATTTGATTTTATAAGCTGGAAGCATATTTTTAGGAAAGCAAGTTTTGTAGTGGATGTCATCACCTTATATGGGCATGTGTTAAATAACTTTCATGTTTGGATTTGTTGCGTTCCTTTTGCAGCTACTAGTGCCTTGTTGTTCTACTCAAATATATAAAAAAAAAATTAGAAAAATTTATATGATGGTTTGAATAACTCACTTATGTGTCTACCCTAAAGTGTAATGGTCATGAAAATTTTTCATATAACGAGTACACCGTTAATATGATATCACATTGCTTGAATAATATAAGGACAATTAGTCACAATAGACTATTGATTGAATAATACAATGACAATTATCACAGTAGATACCTTTTGACAAATTGTGACACTTTTCATTACACTTTTGAATATTGCTTTTGCAATGTGTGAGATTTCATAGGGCCCTTCCTTGATCAGAAAGAGGGCAGAAATGCAGCAATGACCTAACAACACCCAATGGGCAATTTTTTTGAACTTCGAGCTTACCAAATCGGAAATTTGTGAAATTTGAGCTTACCCAATTGACAATTTTTGAACTTGAACTTGCCCAATTGGAAATTTGTTAACTTTGAGCTTACCCAATTGAAAATTTTAAAACTATTCATCTTACCCAGTTGGTGATTTGTATCAGAAAGATTTCAGACTATGCATCATGTCTATGATGCTTCCGTCCTCTTGGACATGAGGTTTTTATAGGAGTTAGGCCGGCCACATCTAGAATTTGATCTAACATGTGTTGGTGTGTGATTAACCAAGATGAGTTATTCTTAAGATAAATGATGAAAAAATCATCTCAAAGATCACTTTTGAAAATCAACAAATCCAAATTCCAAACGACAAAGACTTTAGAGCTCTTCAATAATTCAATTTGCTATGGTGAGTCTTCCTCTTTGTGACCAGAAAGAAAGTTTTGCTTTTCTCCTCTCTCTCTCTCTCTCTCTCTCTCTCTCTCTCTCTCTCTCTCTTCATTGTCATGGGGTCATATAATGATTTCCCTTTTATTTTTGTTTTTATTTTATTTTTTGTTTTTATCTTTTATTTATCTTTTATTTTTTTAGCTTTAAGCGCAAGAGTGGAAGCTCTTTGAACAAATTGAGTTGTAGTCTTTTGCGGCATGGATTACATTGATCTGATTCGTCATTGTCTCATTATTTTTAATCGTGTATAAAATATTCTTTCTATGAGAATCACTTATCTGATTCGTCATTGTCTCATTATTTCAAATAAGTAATACAATAACGTGTGAAAAGAAATTTAACATCAAATAAAAAAAATTTAGTAAAACTGACATTATGCTTTGAATAATTCATGCGTCTAGTCTAAAATGTAACGACTATTAACATTTTTCAAAAATAGAAAATTAGATTTTAATTTCTAAATAAGATGAAATTTAGAAAAATATTTTATACACGATTAAAAATTAATTTTAATCTCTAAACTCTATTTAATGCCAGCATATGTATTCAATGTTTCTTTTTTTATTTATAATTTTATGAATTTAAATTTTATGAAAATATTATAAATCTTAATTCTCATTATGGCAGGCATCTTATATAAGAAAATATTTTTGTAGAGATTTTTCGGTACACTTATGTTTTTGCATATTTTCTTATCTGCCACTAATTCATAAAAATATATTTAGGTACGAACATTTAGGTACAATGGATTAGTATAATATGTTTAGATACGGACATTTCAGTACACTAGTTTAGTATAATATATTTAGTTACCGACATTTCAGTAGGAATCATATAACTAGTTTGTAAACTTTGTGCTTTACCCAGTTGGTGATTTGTATAGGTAAGTTTTCAGACCATCTAGATTCCAGACGACAAAGACTTCAGAGCTCTTCAATAATTCAATTTGCTATGATAAATCCTCCTCTTTGCGACCAGAAAGAAAGCTGTACTTTCCACTTTTTTCTCTATCTTCATTGTCATGGGGTCATACTTTTGGAATTGGATCAGCAAATAATGGGGATCCTCATGATCAACTAACACAGATATTTAGATTTCGATTCAACGGTTATAAACAGATGGTCATTTTAAAAATTATAATAATTATAATCGTTGGATCAAAATTCAACGATCCCTACTTGTGGGTCATGCGGATCCCCACCATTTGCTCAGGAGGGGATCCAATTCCCATAATTTTTTGCCTTTTGCTTTTATTTTTTTCTCTATCTGGTTTGGATTGGTTTCTAGGAGTGCTTTTATTGTTTTAATTATAAGAAAACTTCTTACAAGTTATGAGAATTGGATAATTTGTATTGATTTGAATTATTATTTTTATTTTGACAAAATAAAAAAGAATTATTGTTTTTATTGTGATTTTGTAAATTCAGGTTATTCAATAATCATAACATTTAATACTACATAACATTAAAGTGAAATTCTTGGGAGTGTGCAGCTTTCTACAAGCAAGAAATACTTGTAAATTTTTCAAAAGAGAAATTATAGCAATGGTCCCTCAATTTTCATCCAATTGGATTAATGGTATTTCAACTAAAAATCATGACTATTGTTTCCTTAACTCCTTAAAACGTGCAGTTATGATCATTTTCATCAACTTTGTTAGAACTTCCTTCAAAATGAGTCACATGTCGCACACATGAGGATGAATCGAGGGACAAAAATGGAAAACCAAATGAGAAAAATTATAGCAATGGTCCTTCAATTGTAATTCAATTGGAGAAATGATCCTTTAACTCTAATCAATTGGAGCAATGGTCCCTAAATTTCAACCCAACTATAGTGATAGTCTTTCCAACATAACTCATTTGACGAAATTCTAACAGAGTTAATGAAAATGATCATAACTGCACGTTTCGATGTGTTAAGAAATCAATATTTATAGCTTTTTAATTAATAAACTATTGCTCAAATTAAGTTAAAATTAAAAGATCATTGATATAATTTTTTCTTTTCAAAATGTAATAAAAACGGCTTTTGTCCTGAGCCACACAATACAAAGCGCAAGAAAACAAAATTGATAATTTGGCAGACCAGGAAAACGCATGGCAATTGACAAACCCCAGGGCTCTTTATCCTGCCGACACCAGATTTTACCAAAGTTACCCAACACGCGTCCTGCTTCAACTTTACCATCATTTAATTTGTGTAATAATTTATAAAACGGGAAATTGAGCAAGATTTTCATGGAGGAGTGAAAGTACTGTAAGCAGGTGGATTGTTTTGAGATAAAGTATTTCTCTTCAAATCACTATAAAATAGAATAGATTAGAAATTACTTGATTTTTTTTTTTTTTTGTAGAACCTCGATAGTACATTGATATGAAAAAAGAAGTTACATTTAGTCAAGAGATGATATAAACATTACTCTTTAAAAAAAAAACAAAAATAAAAGAATAGAAGACCAAATTCCTCTAAAATAAAATCTAAGTAAAAACGTTTTAAACCAAAAAAATTTAAAAGAATTTTACCCAAAAAAAAAAAATCAAAAGAATGAGGCTCTTCTGTCAACATTCCACCAACAGCACAGGTTAGAAAAGCTGCAATTCCATTAACCCAAAGCTGCAACTAGCACATGCACATGCTAGAAAAGTTAAAAAAGTTGTATTCTTTCTATGAGAATCACTTATATGATTCGTCATTGTCTCATTATTTCAAATAAGTAACACAATAACGTGTGAAAAGAAATTTAACATCAAATAAAAAAAATTTAGTCAAACTGATATTATCTAGTCTAAAATGTAACGACCATTAAGATTTTTCAAAAATAGCAAACTAGATTTTAATCTATGAATAAGATGAAAGTTAGAAAAATGTCTTATACAAGATTAAAAATTAATTTTAGTCCTTATACTCTATTTAATGCAAGCATATGTATTCAGTGTTTCTTTTTTTATTTCTAATTTTATGAATTTAAATTTTATGAAAATATTATAAATTTTAATTCTCATTATGGTAGGCATCTTATATAAGAAAATATTTTCGTAGAGATTTTTCAGTACACTTATGTTTTTGCATATTTTCTTATCTGCCACTAGTTCATAAAAATATATTTAGGTACGAACATTTCGGTACAATGAGTTAATATAATATGTTTAGGTACGAACATTTCGGTACACTAGTTTAGTATAATATATTTAGGTACCAACATTTCGGTACATTAGTTTAGTATCATATAATTAGGTACACTTATGTTTTTACATATTTTCTTATCTATCACTAATTCACTATAATATATTTAGGTACGGGCATTTTGGTACACTAATTTAGTAAAATATATTATGATATGAATATTTAGGTACACTAATTGGAGAAAGTTAAATAAAATTGTATAATAATAAATTTAAAATTTAATGTAATAACATTAAATAAGTTATCTATTAAATATAAAAACTTTGACAAAAAAAATTCTATTAAATATAAAAACAAAAATATAATATGAATTTGAATTAAGTACACATTAAGGGTCTAAAATCAATAATCAATTTAACACCAGATTTTTTTTTTTTTAATTTTAATCTTCTTAAAGGATTAAAATTCAAAAACCCTTTTCAAAAATCAATGACACCAGGTAATATGAAATCAGATTGCTCGAATAATATTAGGGCAATTAGTCAAAAAGGGGCAAAAAGAGGGTAATATGATATCACATTACATGAATAATATAAGGACAATTAGTCACAATAGACTATTGATCGAATAATACAATGACAATTATCACAGTAGATACCTTTTGACAAATTGGGGCACTTTTCATTACACTTTTGAATATTTGCTTTTGCAATCTGTGAGATTTCATAGGGCCCTTCCTTGATCAGAAAGAGGGCAGAAATGCAGCAATGACCTAACAACACCCAATGGGCAATTTTTTTGAACTTCGAGCTTACCAAATCGGAAATTTGTGAAATTTGAGCTTACCCAATTGACAATTTTTGAACTTGAACTTGCCCAATTGGAAATTTGTCAACTTTGAGCTTACCCAATTGAAAATTTCAAAACTTTTCATCTTACCCAGTTGGTGATTTGTATCAGAAAGATTTCAGACTATGCATCATGTCTATGATGCTTCCGTCCTCTTGGACAAGAGGTTTTTATAGGAGTTAGGCCGGCCACATGTAGAATTTGATCTAACATGTGTTGGCGCGTAATTAACCAAAATGAGTTATTCGTAAGATAAATGATGAAAAAATCATCTCAAAAATATTATTTACTATCTCAAAGATCAGTTTTGAAAATCAACAAATCCAATTCCAAACGACAAAGACTTTAGAGCTCTTCAATAATTCAATTTGCTATGATGAGTCTTCCTCCTTGTGACCAGAAAGAAAGTTTTGCTTTTCTCCTCTCTCTCTCTCTCTCTCTTCATTGTCATGGGGTCATATAATGATTTTCCCTTTTATTTTTGTTTTTATTTTATTTTTTGTTTTTATCTTTTATTTATCTTTTATTTTTTTAGCTTTAAGCGCAAGAGTGGAAGCTCTTTGAACAAATTGAGTTGTAGTCTTTTGCGGCATGGATTACATTGATTTTTTTTTTCGTGTGTAGAGATAGCCACTATCTGATTTGAATTGGCTTCCATGCTACTAGCATTACAAGTTATGAGCATTGGATGATTTGTATTTATTTGAATTATTATTTTTATTGTGATTTCGTAAATTCAAGTTATTCAATACTTGAAAATTGAAACTATGGCTGTCCGAGTTGGCAGCTAAAACGGGTTTCTAAAATTTTATTGTCGAGAGTGACTTACTTCAGATCATTTTCCCACTGAATAATCATGTTATGGATTTGTCCCTTGTTGGTCCAATCATAAAGGATGTCGAGTAGTTAATGCGGATGATCGCTGAAATATCTGCTTCCCATGCCTGCCGCCAAGCTAACTCAGTTTCTCGCAGATTTTCCTTCGTTCGAGAGATGCTTGTACTTGGTTTTACAATCCACCAGTGATCATCTGTGATCTATTGGAGGAGGACCTCTTCATTCCTTGTACTTCCTAGCTTTGCCTAGTTTTTTTAAATGAAATATATTGCTCTTTTATAAAAATAAAAATACTCGTAATATTTAATATCATGTAACACCAAGGTGAAACTTTTAGAATTCTCTTGCCTCTTATTTCTCTCTCCTTCCCTCCCCTCCTTTAATATTTTGTTTTTTTGTCTTCCTGTCTCTATAAAAAATCAATACAAGATATTATTGTGGCTTAATCGTAACCATTCAAATAATAAGAAAGCAAAAAGAAAAAAAAATTAAAGGGGAAGAGAATCCTCCTCCAATAAGAAAAAAAAAAACGCTTTTGTCCTGAGCCACACAACACAAAGCGCGAGAAACCAAAGTTGATAATTTGGCAGACCAGGAAAACGCATGGCAATAGCCAAAGTTACCACCAGCCCTGCTTCAGCTTTACCATTGTTTAGCCATAAGGGCTGTAACTAATCTCCACACTTTAGTTTGTGTAATAAGTCAAAACAGTTTTATTTTAGAGTAATCATTTGAAGTCTTGAAGATGAAGATAAAGGTTTTATTAGCAGATCTTGAATATATAGATGTTTAAAATGGAGTGATAGTATTACAAGCGGTGACTGGCCTTTCTTTTCAAACCACTGCAGCTTGTTAGAATATAGAGAGGTTTAACAAAACACTTCTGATACTATTTATTTTTAATGAAAAATCATATTTATACATTTCTCTGGTATTATTCACTATACTTTTAAAAAGAGTTTTTCATTAAAAGGGAAGTTTTTTTTGGATTTTTCTTTAATTTTCCTTAGAATATAAGGAATGTTTGTATTTTTGTCATTTTAGTTGGAATAGAATATTCTCCAGATTTTCTTTGTGGGGTTCCGGATAATCAATCAATCGTGTCTGATGATCAATTAATCGTGTCCGTTCATCGTACATCGTGCGGTTAGAAATCATTTAAAATTTTTAGTTTAAAATTGAATATAAATAGTACCTAACGAAAACAGGCTGCACGATATATGATGAATGAACACGATTGATTGATCTTCGAATTCCCACAAAGAGGATTCGGAGAGGATCCTTGTCTATTTGAGTTATCTAGAGAATGCCACATGTCTTGTTATTAGTGGCTGTTGAGATTTGTATAAGGTTGTTATGAGTTGTGCGAGTATAAATATTAAGAGCGCCTTATAATAATTAACTTAATATTAAGAGCGCCTTATAATAATTAACTTAACAAAAATCGAAAGATTCAGGTGCAAGATTCACTTTCGCTCTATATACCTTTCGATCTCTCTCTCTAGCTCCATAGCTTGGATTAATTACACAAAAATCCTCTGAAGTTTATCAAGTTTTTAATCTTGTCACGTTTGATACATTACACTAATACTCCCTCACATTTTAATTCACTTTCATATAACCTCTTAAGTCAAAATTCTGTTAATAAATTGACAACTTTATCCTTATAACTAATTAATTAAATAATAATAAAATTTATTAAAAAAGAAAATATTAAAAAAAAATAAATTAAAAACTTAAAAAATCGAAAGGGAAAAACCCTAAACCCTCCCAATTCCAAGCCGTGCCGTTCTTCCTCCCCACCGTATCACCATCGCCACGTTCATCCCCTTCCTGTCGCCCGCCCCACCCTCTCGAAAAAGGGCTATTCTTTGTTCTCTGTATAAATGCACCATACACATGGTCCAGAACATAATGTAGTATTTCCAGATTCATAGTCACCATTTTTTAGAGAAACCCAGAAATTCAAACACCAAAATTTTCACCGAAGTTGGGTTTTTTGATCAATTTGAACAAAACCCAGATGAGATTCTATGCAAATTTTGAGAAACAAAGAAGAACCCAAAATCCAGAATGTCGGGAAAAAAAAAAAAAGATTTGGGAATTTTATCATCTAAACTCATCTCTCAACACTTCCCATTCCCCAGCGCATTCCCACCCAACCATCCCAACCCAATCTAGATTAGTCCCACTCCCTCCTGACCATACCCAACTGAAACCTTACACACCCATCTCGGATTGTGGGTCCAGATCGTACAACCCATAGAATACATGGGTTGCTTTTCATGGCCATGGCAGCGCTGGAACTCTCCGGTGCCAACAGCAGTGCAGAGTTTTCCATAGTGGAATGATCAATCGTTGGCTTTTTCTTTCTTGATTAATACATGACTTGTGCTTGGTGTAGGAGTTGAAGGATTTGGGCAGCGGGCAGGCATGGCGAGAATGGTGGTGGTGTGAATTAGTCAGAGAAAGAAAGAGAGAAGGAGAAGTTTTTAATTTATTTTTTAATGTTTAATTATTTTTTTTTCCAATATATTTCTTTATTATTTAATTAGTTAGTTATAAGGGTAAATTTGTCAATTTAATAACAAAACTTTGACTGAAGGGGTTATATGAAAGTGAATTAAAACGTAAAGGAGTGTTAGTGTAATATTTCAAATGTGAGGGGAGTTTTGTGAAATCTCAATAAACTTCAAGGGGTGTTTGTGTAATTAACCCTCCATTGCTAAGTTTCTTCATTTCAGTTGCGTTCAAATTATTTTCGTTCCCATAATTAGTTTAGTCTAGATTAGCTATCGTTTATCATTTTTTTTTTGTGTTTTTGTAAACTTCACTAATATAAGAAAATTTTATGATATGAAAAAAAAAGGTTGCACCTAATTAGAGTGTAACATAAATCTTATTTCTCTAAAAAAAATTACACCAAAAAAAAAAAACATAAGACCAAAATCCTCTAAAACAAATCCTGAAAAGTAAAAACTTACAAAACAACTTTGGACAAAAAAAAAAACAAAAAAAAAAAAAATACTTACAAAACAAAAAAAGTTCATAAAAACTTAGGTTGGTCATTGTGTCAGCATTCCACCAACAGCATTTGCTAAAAAAGTTGCAATTCCACTATCCCAAAGTTGCAATGGCACTTTTTCCCATCACAATCCAAGGACGGCAATTCCACGAACAGCACATGGAAAAGTTAAAAAGTTGTATTTTTTTCCCAAGAAAATCACTTATCTAGTTAGTTACTGTTCTAAATAAACAACACAATAACGTCTAAAGAAAAATTTAACATCAAATAAAAAAATATTAGAAAACTTGATATTATGTTTTGAATGATTCATTCATGTGTTTAGTCTGAAGTGTAATAGCGATGAAGAATTTTCATAAAACGAGTACATCGTCATTATGATATCGCATTGCTCGAAATGAAATTACCACAATATACATGCTTTGACAAATTGTTGCACTTTTGATTGCACTTTTTAAAAATTTCTCTCTTGATTATCTGTAAAAAATTAATATTGTCTTTCATTAATCAGAAGGGGGGCAAAAAAAACAACTACGCTCTAACGACAAACAATGGGCAATTTTGAACATTGAGCTTACCCAATTGGCAATTTGTGAAACATGAGCTTACTCAATTGACAATTTTTGAACTTTGAGCTTACCCAATTGGCAATTTGTGAAATATGAGCTTCACCCAATTGAAAATTTTGAAACTTTGAGCTTACCCAGTAAATAATTTGTATCAGAAAGTTTTCAGACCATGCATCCGGCGTGAATATAGCTTAATTGTAGGATCCATACAATGAATCCAAAGTTTTTGTGTGCCTGTACAGTTCTTCTAGTAAAAGATAACGAAGACTTGCTCAAAACACTACTTTTCAAGTTGATATCAAAGCGGCTTCGGAAGAACACCATCTCTCCCCTAAAAAAAACCCTCGCTGCACTCCTGAATCAGTGCTACAAGGGCTTGAACGAAACTACTTATCTCACCCATCAAATCATATCTACACCACCACAAAACCTTCCATCACCGATGCACGTATTCTATCTCACAAAATCCCAATAGTTCTTAATGGGAGATGGTGACACTGAATCTTCGTACGCTAAGCCTGGAAATTCTGAAGCTTAAGCCATGGTGGCCCAAAATCGGTCTAATCAAAACCGATCCTCTAAAAAACAGCAGGACAGAGGAAGAAATACTAATGGTGCTGACAAGTCCATCTACAAATATGATCATTGCGGAGAAAATGGTCACACCAAAACCCAATGCTTTGAACTCATGAGGTTTCCATAATAGTTGGACCACTGTCGTGATCCGCAGAAGAAAAATTCCAAGATGACCTCCACTGTTACAGTTGTTGAAACAAAGGTTAAAGGATAATGATGATGTCACTAGGAATGCCTCTGCATTGGTAGCCGCTGCAAGTAATGGTGGTAAGATTTTAAATAAGTCTGCATCTGTTTCTAACAGTGCATGGATAATTGATTCCGGTGCTACGGATCATATGACTTTGACAGTGGATGGAGAAGAGAAAATCTAACATCTGAGAAGGAGAAGAGAAAATCTAACGTCTGGTTATGGCATTGATGTTTGGGGTAATGGATCCTCCGGGTTTATCAAGAAATTCAGGTTCTCCGCATTGATAACGGAGGAAAATATTTGAGTTCTGAATTTCAGCAGTATTTATGAACACATGCAATTGTTCACCAAACCACTAGTCTTATACACCCCAGCAGAATGGGGTAGCAGAGCGGAAGAACCGTTACTTACTGGAGGTTGTTTGGGCTTCACTGATCGAAGCTCATATGCCATTGTCCCATCGAAGCTCATATGCCAGTCCATTGACTAGACCGGTGTCCTATTAAGTGTTTATTTTTAATAAACGATGGGATACTCCACAATAAGTCATCTAAACTATGAAGATGAGAGAAGATTCGAACTTGGGTGCAAAAACGTGAGCACAATGCTCTAGTCAACTTAACTTGAACCAAGTCTGGCTTTTTAAGTGCAAATTTTGTAATCTAACCTAGTGTGGACTTCTCTAAACTAGTTGGTGTAATAAATTTATATATGTTTCAAGAAAAGCGAACTTTAATTTTTGGAAAAGAAGTATATGATTCGATGTCCAATCTTTTGGTGTATGATGGTGAATAAGCAAATTGACCAAAAGAGGAAGAATAAAGGCAATAAAGATTGCTGCATTATACATAATCTTACAACTCCACCATACCAAAATATATTCTAGCATTCACTTATCATCCTTGAGAAGAATGAGGTTAAAAGTAGAACTAAAACCAGTGCTGGCCAAAGAAACAAGAAAGCAGCAGGAGTGCTGAGGTGTCATAAGCCATCCGGTAAGGATTTCAGATTTTGGCAATTCCAGATCTTAATATATTCAAGACAATAATTAGTGTTGCCGCGGAAGAACCCGTCCTCTGCGATTAGCTCCAGTCGATCACAATGCACTATCTGAAGGTGTTTAAGTGTCCTGAGAAGCTGGCCACTCAATGATAACGACGTCAGAGATTCACATCCTTGGATTTCCAAGTACTCAAGACAACTATGAGAAGAAGACGACCAAGAAGAATCAACAGCCTCCTCATCTACTAGTGATTTCAAATTTTTGCACCCTCTTATCTCTATTCTTCTAAGATTTTGGGGAATCTGGAATTTTGCAAAATATATCAACAAATCGCGCTATGTAATCTCGATGTCTTTAAGAGAAGGTGGCAGACCAACATCTGGGAAAATCTTCAAATATATCCTTAATACACTTCACTATCGAACTTGAGAATTTATCCCGATGGCCAAAAGCTTCAAATCTGTGCGTATAAATGCGCTCAAATATGAAACAGAAGGATTGCAGTGTACTATTCTTGAATACTTCACTACCAAAACTTGAGAATTTCTCCTGATAGCGACGTGATCCATTAAATTGTAAAGTTCTGCAAAGCAGACAGTTCAATTTCTCTTCTGGCGTAGAGGGAGACTAAAAAAGTTCAGAATCTGCAAGTTTATGAATGTCATCACTATATCTACTTTCTGCATCTTCTTACTCTCACACCCAATAAACACACACGCGCACACGCACGAGCGCGCGCACACGCACGAGCGCGCGCACACGCACGCGCGCGCTCTCTCTCTCTCTCTCTCTCTCTCTCTCTCTCTCTCTCTCTCTCTCTCTCTCTCTCAAAAGCCTTCCTAGTTCTCCTCCCTTTGCCATGGCTACTTTAGCCTGAGAGAGGGAGAGGGTGTGCGTCGAACAGATTTACGGGTGCAAACAGAATTACTCTACAGATTACCCACTGCTCAGTATCGTACCATTAGGAAAGATCAAATCAAACTACCCAAGAAACAGAACGGTTTAAGAACTATAAGATCGAATAGTATAGAAATCATTCGTGTGTAACATTCAACTTGTAAACCAGTCAGAAATTAGTCTTCCATTACAGTTGAAATATTCAAGCAAGAAGCTTTTTTTTGTCCTGGACAAAGTAGAGACCACACAGGTCAACAGAAAGCTTTGAACTCGGGCCAGTGAACTATACAGTCTCTAATCTTCAAACTACAGGATAAAAAAAACAAAAAAAAAACACAAAAAAAAAAAAAGGCAGTGGTAAAGTTAAAAGAATCGAAGAATCCAACTAGCTATAAACTCTGCAAATCTGCATATATTTTTCAGTGAATGATGATCTCACACATCGAGCTTGTAGGGCTATTGGAATCCTCCTCACAATCCGAAACAATGTCATCAAGGGACAAAGGCAATCTGTTAGAGAAACTCAGACTCAGCTTCACCCTTGGGACGGCTTGAATTTCTGCCTCATTGCTCAGAATCTGCAGAACCCTCCTCATCGTAGGCCTCTCCGCGTTATCAGGGTTAGCACAACTTAATCCGACAAGCAACAGATTTCTCATTTCTTTCACATTAAACTCCCCATTCAGCCGCTTGTCAGCCGCCTCGATAATCCTCCCTTCGGAATGCATCCCAAACCTAATCAACCAAATTCACCGCCTTCTCACTTCCCGGCTCTTTTTCTATTGGCCTCCTTCCACACGCCACTTCAAGGATCACCACACCATAGCTAAAAGCATCAGTCTTTTTGGTTGCTTTTCCATATTGAAGATACTTAAGCGCACGCAAGGTACCCCATTGTTCCCGCTGTCAGTGTGGAAACAGGGCTTTTATCATGATCCATGAGCTTTGCCAGCCTGAAATCACTGAGCCTCGCGTTTAAATTCCCATCAAGCAACACATTTCCAGTCTTTATGTCTCTGTGGATGACCTGTGCTCACATTCCTGATGCAGATATGCCAAAACAGACACCAATCCAACTGCAATATTCAGTCTCCGAGACCAATCTAACAAGGTACATTGTACAGATTCTTGGTACTGCGCCTTTTCGAGGCTCCCATTAGGCATGAAATCGTAAACAAGAAGCAATTCACCCTTCTCAACGCACCAGCCCTAAAGGTGAACCAAATTCTTGTGACGCAAGCAAGCAATAATCGACAACTCAGAGAGGAATTCGGTTTTACCTTCATGGGAATGCATGGATCTTTTACCGCATAAATGGTGCCTAAAGACACAAAAAACGCCTTGTAAACAACCCAAAAGCTCCATGCCCAAGAATCCTACTGGCATGAAACCCTCCAGTGGCAGATTTCAGCTCCTTGTAACTAAACTCTCTTGGCCCTGCCACTACCTCTGCTTTGAAGCTCTTCTGTTTTCTCACCTCCATCCATTTCATCACGGAAACATAGCTGAAAACCACCAGCGCCACGCAAAAGAACGCTGGCCCAGCAATCTCGAGTCCTAAACTGAGCCGCCGGTGATGCTTATCCCCTGAACTGGACACGGGAATCCTCGGACTCATCGCCACATAAGTATCGGACACATTGTGTGGCTGCAACCTCGGCATTTTCACAACAACCCGAAGGTATGAAAGCTCCAATTCTCAACCAGATGAATCTCCGTGCTCCCCTCCGTCGAGGCTGAAAAACCCACGAATATAACCTCGTTCAGATGCTCGGAGAGATCGACGTCCACGCTCAAAACCGGCTTTTCAGGCTTGAAATTCGAGTAGCTTAGATACACTTTAAGCTTTTCTTGGTCGTTATTGTAATCAATCCAAGCAGTAATCGAATTCCCGCCCTTGAAATCGATACCCTGTGAAATCGGATCAGAGGTCTTGATCGAATTGAGGCTCTCAATGTCCAATCCGACGTGATTGTCGTTCGGATCGTCGAAGTGAAAATCGAGCTTCGCGTCAAATTCGACGACTACGAACTTGTTCTTGGTCAATTGCGAGGAATTGACAAGACCCAGACATCCACCAGGGCTGCCCAGAGTCCAGTTGTCCAGCGAGAGGAAAAACGATATGCCGTCGCCGTAGGAGCTCGGATTAACGTTGGCGATGGAGAAAGCGAACTTTGCGGAGAAAGAAGCAGTGATGTTGGACTCCGGGTCGAAGAACCGAATCGGGTTGTTGTAGATGACGGCACCGGCGCTGGAGAAGGGGACGGTGAGCTGGCGGGTGAGCCCCACGACACCATTTCGGATGTGGAAGTCGCCGAGGAAGGTAAGGTTTTGGAAGTTCAAAGATGGGAAGTAGAAGTTGACGTTCTCGGCAGAGCCACGGCGGAGGAAGAGAGTTATGAGGAAGAAGACGTCGACCCAGAAAACAAGAAGCTTTCTTGGAGACATGAATATGGAGATTTTGAGTTCTGATGGATGGAAACAAATGGGTTTTCGATTTTCTTTGCCAAAGCAGAGGACTTGGAGATTTTGACTGAGAACATGTAGAGAGAGAGAGAGAGAGAGAGAGAGAGAGAGAGAGGGAGGGAGGGAGGGAGTGGGGTTTAAACGGTTGGGTACTGAGAGAGGGTTTGCAACGGTTATGAGGGACTTTTCGGGGTGGGGGAATCTCAAAACGACAGCGTATTAGGGAGCTGGGGGCGTCATGTTTCAATGCTAAGGAATTTCATGGTGGATTTTGGTCAGGTTAGGGAACATATTGTCAATATAATAACATGGAGGAGTGGGTCTCACTCTCAATTATGCATTTTGTCAATTTCTTGCATCAACTATTAATCTAACACGAAATGACATAAAAATAACAGGTTTTTGATCAACTCGTTAACGAATTAGATCATCCATTAAGAGTCTGTTAACGAATCGGGTCGTTAGGTGTCACCTATTAAGAACTTGATAAGACATCTTTTGCTAGATCTTGATATTAGATATAACAATTTCTTGCATGACCCGTTAATCAGCAGGGAACGACATGATTCGTTAACGAATCATGTCGTTATAGGATTACCTGTTAAGAACACGTTAAGATAATGATCTGACACAACAAGACCCATTAAGATATAACAGGATGACACAAACAAGACCCGTATGCCAAGTTTATTCACGAATGCAAACTTTTTTTGATAGTGTGTGAGGTTTATTGCAAGTCATGACTCATTATTCATTGACGATTATCAATTCTTTAACACTAGTTTATCATTGAAGAAAGCTTTCTTTTATCATGAAGGATGAGAAATTTTTATTGTTACACTGTTAATCTCAATTAAGAGCGGTAAAGTATAATTCTGTATAATTATTTAGTATCAAATTCGATAATTTGATAATATAATGTAAGTAGAGTGTTTTCTTAATTAGTTTTGTACAAAAACACGTTAACCTTGACTCAAAATTGGCTAACCCAAGAAAATTAAAGAATTAAGTATACTTAAGGGCCATAGTTGGCACAGAAACTCAGAGTGAGATATTTTAGGCCCCCAAATCAAATCCTAAACAAATCCTAAACATGCATGGTCCCATGAATGATTAATATATAGGAAGCGTTGAAAAAAGTAAGAAACTTTTCAATTTTTATTCAATAGCAATAGCACGTAGGATTGAGTGTTACAGAAAACGAATGACCGAGACTTAAAATATAAGATGTACTAGTTGTGGAAATCAAACTAAAGACTAATATTCTTGTAACATTGAATGATACGTAGCATTAAAACGACACCATAAGCTTTCTTACTTTTGTTTTTTGGACATCTGGATTTTCTTTTAATCTTATTGAAACACATTTTTAAATGCTGAAACGTTAGTCCCAAGGCTGAAAAAAGCCAAACAGAGTTAAAAGTTTTTCAAGATTTCGTCATCGTCTTCTTCCTCGTCCGACAACCCTCATATCCAAAATTCAAGTGTTCTTGTTTGCCTGGGATTTGTGGTTAAAATCGGCAAAACACCTCTTTATTTTTTTGTTTTGGTGTAAAACCCAAAAAATAAAAGCCAACAAATCAGGCCACAAAGCCTTCCAACTCCAAAAGAAACCTACAATACAGACAAGATGGACGAGGAGAAACAACCAGAGTTAGGCAGGAAGCCATCACCGGAAATAATCGTAAATTTCCTGCAGATCTTTCCAGAGAAGAAGAGGGGTTGAGTAGATCCGTACCACAAAGGAGAGATCATCGAATGTCCCAAGCAACATACATGATAGTAATATGAAACCTGAGCAAATCAGCTTTTCCCCTTTTTTTTTTTTTTTTAAGTGACAAGAAGATATTTCATCAAAAAATAAAGAAGATTACCGAGAACAGAACGGAACGCAAAGGTTATTGACGGACGCGTAACCTTTATTTATTTTTACTTGTTGGTAGTGAAGTTTCAGCATTTAAGAGAATGAATTAAATAAAAAAAATTAAAGAAATCCAGTTGTCTAATAACCATTGGTTCGGAACACCAACTGGCAGAGGTGAGTTGGAGGTCCCGATATCGTGAAAAATTTCTCCTCCCAAAGCAGCCACTCCTCAACCCCCAAAACCTTGACCCAAACCAAATATTGTGGATTACTTTACTTTACAAGAATAAACATGATTAATAATAATATTAATATTAATATTAAAACATTCCTCGAGAAAATGATACCTGGACCATCAGCTTCATATACTTATGTAAGGGATGTGGGATATTTTGTGCCAGTAGCGTCCTTTTCCTAGTTGGCATCTCTCTTTTAGCACTGGACACCTATAGATGACAAGTTCCTCTAGTGAAGGAGGCAGACCCTCTTCTGGAATGGATACTAGCTTTGGACAATACCAGAGCCACAGAGATTGAAGGGAGGTGAGGAATTGAAAGCCCTTGCTGCTCAGTTTCTTCAGATTCGAGAAGCCACCTATTCTCAGATGAGTGAGAGATTTGGGGAGGAGTGTCTCCATGCGGACCATGTCGGGTGGAAATGACACCATATCCGGGTCTTCACCATGGATTGTAAGAGAGGTGAGTCTCTGCAACCCCCACTCCAACTCCCACAATGACTTACAGCTCTTGACCTTATTAATTGAAAGCAACGTGAGGTTGGGAGGAAAAGTCAAACCTTCACTGTAGTCGATGGTCAATTCCTCAAGAGAGTTGAGATTGTGCATGTCTTCGGGCAACGCCTCCAATTTCTCGCATTCTCTGATCCAGATACATCTCAGGTTGGAGGGTCTTCTCCCCCCACTCAGTCTCGGGATGGAAACAAGACTTCCACATTGTTGAATATGTAGCTTTTGAAGATTGCTGAGGTGGCATAAGCCATCCGGTAAGGATTTCAGATTTTCACATATCCATATCCTAAAATATTCAAGACAATAATTAGTGTTGTCGTACAAGAACCCGTCCTGTGCGATTAACTCCAGTTGTTCACAACCAGATATCCCAAGGTGTTTAAGTGTCTTGAGGAGCTGACCACTCAATGATAACGACGTCAGAGATTTACATCCTTGGATATCCAAGTACTCAAGACAACCATGAGAAGAACCAACACCCTCCTCATCTACTAGTGATTTCAAACTTTTGCAACCTCTTATCCCTATTCTTCTGAGATTTTGGGGAATCTGGAATTTTGCAAAATATATCAACGAATCGCACTCTATAATCTCGATGTTTTTAAGAGAAGGTGGCATACCAACATCTGGAAAAGAAACTAGAGATGAACATTCGTATATGCGAAGCTCTTGAAGAGACGACAGCTGATTTAACCCTTTTCTTCAAATCTCTAACCTTGCTTAATCCCTTCCTCAACAATTCCCCTGTTTGCAGAGACATCACCTCCGAAATGTTTGAAAGCCACAATGACTCTAATAACTCAAACTCAACCTTAGCATCTGTATGTACCAATACTTTACAACCGTCAATGTTTATTTGACGAAGTTGTTTGTAGTTGGCAATCGAAACCACCAATTCCTCACATTTAACAATTTCAAGTTTGGCTAACAAATCGAGCTTCTCTGGCAGCTTACCTTCCAACTTGGAACATTTTTTGATTGAAAGCCTTTCCAGGCAAGGGAAAACACCACTTCCGTGATCCAGTTGGAAGGGAAGCCACACCTTCCAATGCTGCATATCCACAAACTCGAGAATCTCTAACAGCGGAAAAGCCAAGACACACTCGCCATAAAACTCAGCACCAACACTTTCCACTGCATTCATTCCTCTAATATAAAGCTCTTTGAGTTGAGGCAATTGTCCGAGCGGTGGCAACGATAAACAATTGTTACATTCCTCTAAGCGCACAAGCACCATATTAGAGAAGAAAGAACCTCCAACCCATGATGAAAATTTCTTTTCGGCATAACTCTTGATGGTGAGCTCCTTGATCTTTCTATGAGGCTGTAACATGCCAAGCACAGTGGATTCCGTTTCTCTCGTATCCCTTGAACGAGACCATTCTAGGACCAACGAATCAAGCCTCTCCTTGCATTTCAAGTTGGCCCTCCTGGCATCCTCGACATCAGTCACATTCTCCAATCTTGAGAGGCACAATGTCCCTCGGAGCTGCGATAGGGGCCCTATCTCTCTTATCCCTGATTGATCACTTTCACCGCTCACCACAAAATTAGGCAATGATTGGAGATTCTCCAATCTACCTAGTTTTGGAGGCATTCCTTCCCACCGAGATACATCTGAGTTGTTGAGATGGCGCAAATTAATTAGATTACTCATGTCTGCAGGCAATGACTTCAATTTATAACAACCTTCCAATATCAACGTTTGCAAGTTGTAAAGAGTGCTTGTTGATTTAGGCAAACAGGTTATAGCTGTGTAGGAAAGGTCGAGATACCGTAGATATCTCAAATCACCAATTGAGTTTGGCAGCTCAGTTATTCCATAGCCATTAAAAGAGAGCACCCGCAAGTACTGCAATTGTGGCAATAAATCAAAGGTAACCTGACGACTTAAATAATTGTAGGGATAACCCTTTCTTAGTGGCAAGAAGGTTCGCAAACATTTCACTTCAGAAAATGCCTCAAATCTTTTAACCCCATCATAATGACCCATAAGGTAAGACGAATGGCGTGCCTTCGGAAAACATGTAAGTTGTACACCATCATTATTTTGCTTATCCTCCAATCTAAAACAAATATCTCCAGCGGCCCATCTTGCTAAATCACCAATGAGGTCATGCATCACATATTTTGAAGTATTTTTGGTTGACTTTTGAAACAATGACCTACATACGAGCTCCCGAAAATAATCAGCACCTAAATCTTCAATTTGCTTATTATCTTCTGGTCGAGGATGAATCAAACCCTCGGCCATCCACAGAAGGATTATTTGCATCTCCCCGAATTCATAGTCATTTGGAAGTATTGAGCAATAGGCAAAGCATCTTTTCAAATGTGAAGGAAGATAAAAGTAACTTAGTCTCAACACGGGAAGTATGTCATGCTCATTTGAGAGACTCCACAACTTATTGTTCAATATTTCTTCCCATTCGTCTATTTCTTTACGAAGTAGAAAGCCACCGAGGGTACTCGCGGCCAAAGGCAATCCCCTACACTTTGCAACAATTTTCTCCTTAAGTAACTCGTAATTTGGCGGTTTGTCGTTAGAATTTAAGAATGCATGCTGCTCAAATACTTGCAAACAAAATGATTTTCCATAGGCACCAAATTGTGAACCAGCGTGGCAGCTCCCATCATTTTTGAAACATCTGTATCACGTGTTGTCACAACTATCTTGCTTCCTTGTGCTCCATCACGAAAAGGGGACTGCAGCTTCAGCCATTCTCTGTAGCTACACGTTTTCCAAACATCATCTAAAACAATTAAAAACTTCTTCCCAGCTAACTCCTTATGCAGATCATCTTGAACCTTATTGTGATCTTCTGTGGTACATTGTCGAGATGTGATTGATTCAAGAATTTGCTTTGTCACTCTTTGAAGGTTGAAGTCGTCAGATACACACACCCAAACGGCTGGTTGAAACATTTGGGTTGCAACAATATCTTTGAGTACTTGCCCGGCAAGTGTTGTCTTTCCGACTCCAGCCATACCAACAATTGCAACTACATCGAAATTGACAGCACGATGCTCTTGCTTTGACAGCAGCTCAACAATCTTCCTTTTGTCCTCCGCCCTTCCAATCACAGGTCCATCTGGTAGACTAGAACTAGGCGATATGTGTTGATGTGCCCTTGTAGTCAACGTCCCAGTATCAATTTTCAAACTAAGCTGGTCTTTTCTTTCAGATATCTCTTGTAATCGCTCAGTAATCTTCTGTATTTCCAAGTTCATTTTGAAGTTGAAAACACGATTAGGAATTGATTTCCATGCTTTGCTTGTTGTGATAGAATGAGCATGTTGTATCTGACGTTTCAACATTTTAGTATGATATTTATCCAACACGTCTTCCGCATCAAAAGCCAAATCCCTGAGATCATCGAGCCAGAGCTTCAGTGCGTTGCTCTCAGCCGTCAGTTGCCTTTCCTCCGCGTCATTCAGCACCGCTCCAATTGCAGACAAGGTGGCACTCCACTTCTTCAGTTTCTGATCGATGCCCTTTACGAGTCCAGAGTACTTGAAGACCTCGCGTTGTGCCAACTTGTCAACCAGCACTTGGAGGAATGCCACAAGAAAAGTGTCTGCCGCCATAGTTTCTTGAATTGGAAGTTTGATCTGTTAAGCAAGACCAATCAAGACTCACAAGTAGTCATAGCTGCACAATTAAAACAGATGAAACTAATTATTGTATACAAATTTATGCAATTCCATAACCGTCCAACCGGCTACACGGGCTCAATCGGGTATGTTAAAAATCATATGCTTTTTACATGTTAAAATCTTAAAGTAGGACTCTACAAGTTACAGAACTCAGAAACTCGCATGGATATAGGAGCGGATGTGTAGCAAGAACTTACATGGAAGTCGTCAGATCACGAGGAGAGGATACTTGCGTCCGAGGATCAGATTTCAGTTGAAGTTGAAAACTTTAGTGCAATTAACAAAGTGTTGAACATGAAACCATGTATATATTCAGCTGCAATTAAGATGAAGGAAATGAAATAAATAACGAATAAATAATGGATTTCCCATATAGATATAGTTGGAAGAAGAACTTACTGCATCAATTGAAGTTTTCAGATGATCATGAAGATGAAGGGACTTGTCTGCTGCTTTATGAAGGGACTTGTCGCAAGGCTCGAGGTTCAAGCTTACTCCTCTGCTGCTTTATGAAGATGAACGAATGCCACACAATCGAACACGTGAGGTGGGAGATTGGGAACTGCAGGAGCATCGACATGGGAGGCAAGAACCTGAAACGGTGTCTGAAAATTAACCGGTCGAGAGGGAACACAATTAATGAGATATGCAGCTGAAGTGAGAGCTTCTCCCCAATAGGATAACGGAAAACGAGCCTCAAGCAAGGAAGCACGAACAACTTCCAGAAGCTGACGGTTCATACGTTCTGCAATCCCATTTTGTGGAGGAGTGTTTGGACATGTAGATTAATGAACCATGATGATCAAGAAATGCATGAAGCTCATTGTTCACATACTCGCCGCCATTATCACTCCTGAGAACCTGTATTTGTAACTTATATTGTACTCGCACCATTTTGTGAAATCATTGAAACAAAGAAGTAACTTCATTTTTGGACTTCATCAAACAAACCCAAGTCATACGTGTGCAATCATCAATAAAAGTAACGAACCAATGAGCCCCACCAAATGTGGTAGTTTTAGATGGTCCCCAAACATCATAATGAATTATCATAAAAGGAACATAACTTTTAGTCATACTGGGCGAAAACGAAGTACGATGACTTTTAGCCAGTTCACAAATACCACATTTAAAGTTAGAAACATCATGCTTAACAAACAAGCTAGGAAACAACCTCTGTAAATAACCGAAAGAAGCATGTCCAAGTCGACGATGCCATAACCAAACCTCTGAAGCTTTATTCTTCTCCCCCTAAGATCCTTCCACTACAAGAGCTTGAGTCAACATTCCGGTACTGTTTGATGACAGCTCCTCCAAGTAATAGAGTTTGCCCTTCCTAATACCATAACTAATCGTTTTGCGAGTCCGAATATCCTTGAAAACACAAAAAGAAGGCCAAAAAATCACAAAGCAATGTAGGGCGACAGTGAGTTGAGCAACTGATAATAAATTATAGTCAAGAGAAGGAACAACAAGTACGGAATCAAGATTAAGGGTATCAGAAAGGGAGATAGTGCCTTCCCTAATAATGGGGACAACATTACCATTGACAACACTCACGACAATTTTGGTGGATGGTTTTAGGGTTTATACCTATCTAGAATCACAAATCATATGTTCAATAGTACCAGAATCAATTATTCATATATTATTCGTAACGAAACCTTTAAAGCATTACCATCGTTATATGTAAACTCAGAAGCTACCTTGTTTTTTGCAATCAGTGCACGAGTGGACTACCATTGCTCTGGATGAATTTGGTGCAACGTGTATGTGTAATGATAAGGTCGAAACTTCCAAACAAAGGTCATATAAGACAAACAGAGACAAAGTCAACAAATTTCATTTTTTTTTCTTTTTTTCCTGTTTTCTTGCTTCCTCCCCTTTTTCTATTATTTTTTTTTCTTTTTTTCTTCTTTCTTTACTTCTTCACCCGTCCATCCTCATTTTCTTTTCTTCAAACAGCAAGTTTTTTCCCTTTTTTTTCGCAACAGCACAGCTTTCCTTTTTTCCTATTTCGCAACAGTAAGCTTTTTCCTGCTGTTCTTCAATCAGCAACAAGTGGGTCAGAGTCTGGGTTCAATCGAATCTGGGCACGCAAAACAGATTCGCAGGTCGAAATCTAGGACAAATTTCAGGCAGCGGGTTGAATCTCAGTTCGTGGTGGTGGATGCAGGGAGCGGCTCGGTGAACTCGGATCAGCAACGACGGCGCACTGCACAACTGGGTGCGTGGCTGGTAGTTCGGGTTCTCAGGTCAGCAACGATGGCGTCGTTCGCTGGTCGGACGGTGCTGCACAAGTTTTCTGCGCGGCTGGTAGTTATGGTTTTTCCGTACAGAGCACGGTCTCGTCTCCCTTTTTTTTTTTTTTTTTTTAGTGTGTTTTTTCTCAAAACCTAGGCTCTGCTGCCAAGAAGAGAATGCTTGAATGGAATAGTTGTGTATTTCATTGATACGTGAAGGAGAAATATATACAGTTGATATGCACAATCGACTCCATAGAAATTGGAGTTGACTTCCCAACTAGGCAAATACATAAAAAAGCTAAGTAAACAAATAATTAGGGATTTGTTCTGATTGAGATCTCATTGATTTGTCAACAATATATACATACTCTTACAAAACCCCAATACCAAAATACATATATTTCTAGCATTCACTTATCATCCTTGAGGACAATGAGGTTAAAACTAAAACCAGTGGCAGGCGAAGTGGCGGTGCCAAAGAAACAAGAAAGCAGCAGGAGATGCTGACCAAATTACTCAATAGCTAAGGCAATTGGCCTTCTGCCAATGGAACTTGTTACTCTTCTCAACTGCAATCAGTCGGGAAATTATCTGAGATAAGAATTACATTTCGGCTTGAAAGGGTGTCGCCTGCTCAAGAAACTGTTCACAAATAGACATTGAAAATCTGCAACGAGAAACAAAAACCAATTATTACTAGTATTTTGGTTTTGATAGGCAGTAACTAAAGGCATTTTACATTTTGCGGAAGGAAAATAGCTCCTTTAACAACCAAACTGCCAGCACAAATGTAGTTTAGAGCACGGAAAGGAAAATGGAGAATAAAGGTAGTCATTACCTCTTCTTGACCAGAAGCACTTGTTACTGAAGAATATACTGAATAGAGTTTATCGCATTCTGCTGTTGTTTAATTGATGGTTTTGGGGAAAGCGGACTGCAAATGAGCATATTGGAACTTAGTCCAGCAGTATCTTAAAATTGACTAGCCGAAAATGCCAAAGCAATAGCTACTAAGACCATGGCTTTAAACCATAAAAGTACCTTCAGAGATGCAGCAAAAGCTTTCTGGGGGGAAGATCGTCGCTGGGTCTGTTCTATTCTGGCAAGAAACGGCAAAAGCCAGGCAGTTTTTACTGTACAAAACAAGAACCAAACAACAGATTATTTTAGAGCCCAGCCGAGTTGACAGTTTCAAAGGGTACACCTATGGCTTTTGCTAAATACATATCACCGAGATGACTGTGATGCTCCATAAATTTGAAGATCTAAACCATATTTCATATATAACAATTGAAAAACATACCTTGACCATGAAGGAATAAATTTACCATTTGGTATGACATTGTCATCATCGTCATTTTCATCGTCTGAAACTTTATATGGAGAGATGTCATAAGACTGCTCTTGACTTGTAATGCCAATTGAATTATCCATTTCTCCATTTCTCTGTCTGAATTCTGTTTTCATGTTCTCTCTGCTGTCTACGTGCTTAAACACATTCTTTTTCTTTCCTTCACCTTCCTTTCTTTGTCTTCCCTTTGTCTCTTCTTTGATGCCATATCAGCCTCTTTTTTCTTCCTCTCTTCTTCTTTCTTTTTTTTCCTGCAGCTCCAACTGCTTCATATTCTCCTGCTCCACTCTCTACCGCTCAAGTTTCAAGGCTTCCTTCTTCATCTTGCGTTCATTCTCTTTCTATTCTGCAAGACGCTTTGCAGCTTCAGCTGCCTCTAGGGCCTTCACTTTGATGTCCCTCTTCCCTGCAAGAAAGCACAAATAGGTCAAAATACTGAATCAAGTCATTTGAGAAAAAGAAGAAACAAAGAAAAGAAAAATATCCCAGAATGCTCACAACACATTCACAATGATACAATTAAAAAGCAAATGAATCACTATCAAACTCCTTATGACAAGTTGAAGCCACCTATTAAATATTTATGGAGGATAAAAAGGCAACTCAATTTTCATGGGACTTTCAAATATGCACTTTAATTTTTTCTCGATGATCCCAGACATGCATTACTAATCAAATCCAAGGATTGGCCATGTGGAGATCCAAATGGTCCCCTCAAGATCAAATCATTTCCTGCATTTCTTTTCCTCCCCACCAGATTCCCAGTTTTCCAAGTCCCCTGCCTCCAAGGCCAGGAAATCATATTCAAATTCAACAAAACTATCCTGCTCACTCAACTCGATCTGAGATCCCACGGGCTCCAAATACACTGGTGTTGCAAGGAACGCGAGAGAATAAACACACGAAAATATTGGAAAAATATTAAGATTCTGATAAATATTAAAAAAATTATTAAATGAACACTATGAAACTTGTGAGACACTATGAAAGAATATGAAACACATGAAATAATTTTTCTAATTATTTTAGCCGTCGGATTTAAATTTGATCAGTTAAATCTTTTAATTTTCTCCTTTTGTACATGTAATATTTTTATCTATAGAATTTAGCAAAATAAAGTGAAACTAACCAATAGATATAGTAGAAGAAATGCGAAAAAGGAGAAAACAAAAAGGAAGAGAATGTTTTCATTCTTTACTATTAGATTTAATCATATTTGATCTTAGCCGTTGGATTCAATGGATTTATAAATATAAAATTAAAAGAAAAACACATATTTGGTGGGACAACCCACTAACCTAAAGGGAATTATGGATTAAATTTGCCCTAAAACTCATATTGGACTCAAGAGTTGAAGCCACTTGGAATGGATTTGAGAACTATAATTTGAGTTTTACTTTAAGAGTTAGAGTAGGTTTTTCATGAATAAAGATGATAATAATAATAATAATAATAAAACATTCCTTGAGAAGATGATACCTGACCTAGAGAATGGGATCGAATCGACCATCAGCTTCAAATCATCTCAAAATCTATATTTGTATGGAAGGGATGTGGAATATTTTGTGCCAGTAGCGTCCTTTTCCTGGTTGGCATCTCTCTTTTAGCACTGGACACCCATTGATGACAAGTCCCCCTAGTGAAGGAGGCAGACCCTCCTCTGGAATGGATGCTAGCTTTGGACAATTCCAAAGATGCAGAGATTGAAGGGAGGTGAGGAATTGAAAGCCCTTGCTGCTCAGTTTCTTTAGATTCGGGAAGAATTCTATATAGAGGTGAGTGAGAGATTTGGGGAGGAGCGTCTCCATGCGGACCATGTCGGGTGGAAACGACACCGTATCCGGGTTTTCACCACTTATCCACAAATTTCTAAGAGAGGTGAGTCTGTGCAACCCCCACTCCAACTCCCACAATGACTTACAGCTCTTGACCTTCCAAATTATAAGTGATGTGAGGTTGGGAGGAAAAGTCAAACCTTCACGGTAGTCGATGCTCAATTCCTCAAGAGAGTTGATATTGTGCATGTCTTCGGGCAACGCCTCCAATTTCTGGCAATTGATAATCTGGATCTCTCTCAGGTTGGAGGGTCTTCTCCCTCCACTCAGTATCGGGATGGAAACAAGACTTCCACATTCTTGAATGTATAGCTTTTGAAGATTGCTGAGGTGGCATAAACCATCTGGTAAGGATTTCAGATTTTCACACTTCCATATCCTAAAAGATACAAGACAGTAATTAGTGTTGTCGCAGAAGAACCCATCCTGTGCGATTAACTCCAGTTGTTCACATCTGTATGTCTGAAGGTGTTTTAAGTGTCCTGAGATGCTGGCCACTCAATGATAACGACGTCAGAGATTCACATCCATCGATAAACAAGTACTCAAGACAACTATGAGAAGAAGACGACCAAGAAGAACTAAAAGCCTCCTCAGCTACTAGTGATTTCAAACTTTTGCACCCTCTTATCTCTATTCTTCTGAGATTTTGGGGAATCTGGAATTTTGCAAAATATATCAACGAATCGCACGATGTAATCTCGATTCTTTAAGAGAAGGTGGCAGACCAACATCTGGGAAAGAAACTAGACGTGAACATTCGTGTATGCAAAGCTTTTGAAGAGACGACAACTGATTTAACCCTTTTGGTAGCTTCAAATGATTTTCGCACTTGTTTAACTCCAGACTTTCAATCCTGTACTCCAATGTTTGCAACTCCTCTGCTTCTTTTCCCAATTCTTCAACTAGAGGAGAGTTGTCTTCAATTTCCAAACGGCCAAGAGAAATCAACTGCTGCAATAATCTACCCTCATTCCTGAATGAAGACGTCACCTCCTCACATCCATTAATCTTCAAATCTTTAACCTTGCTTAATCCCTTGTTGAACAATTCCCCTGTTTGCAGAGACATCACCTCTGAAATGCTTGAAAGCCACAAGGACTCTAATAACTCAAACTCAACCTTAGCAGCTGTATGCACCAACACTTCACAACCGTCAATGTTTAATTGACGAAGTTGTTTGTAGTTGGCAGTCGAAACCACTAATTCTTCACATTCAACAATTTCAAGCTTAGCTAAAGAATTGAGGTTCTCTGGCAGCTTACCCTCCAGTTTAGAACATTTTTTTTACTAAGAGCGTTTTCAGGTAAGGGAAAACACCATTCATTCCTCTAATATAAAGTTCTTTGAGTTGAGTCAATTGTCCGAGAGGTGGCAACGACAAACAATTGTTACATTCCTCTAAGCGCACAGGCACCATATTAGAGAACAAATGACCTCCAACCCATGATGAAAATTCCTTTCCGGCATAACTCTGGATGGTGAGCTCCTTGATCTTTCTATGAGGCTCTAACATGTCAAGCACATCAGATTCCATTTCTCTTGTGTCCCTTGGATGAGACCATTTTAGGACCAACGAATCAAGCTTCACCTTGTATTTTAAGTTGGCCCTCTGAGCATCCTCGACATCAGTCACATTCTCCAATCTTGAGATGCACAATGCCCCTCGGAGATGCGATAGAGGCCCTATCTCTCTTATTCCTGATTGATCAGTTCTACCACTGACCACAAAATTAGGCAAAGATTGGAGATTCACCAATCTACCTAGTTTTGGAGGCATTCCTTCCAACCAAGATACATCTGAGTTGTTGAGATGGCGCAAACTAATTAGATTACTTATGCCTACAGGCAATGACTTCAAATAGGAACAGCGTTCCAATATCAATGTCTGCAAGTTGTAAAGAGTACTTATCGATTTAGGCAAACTAGTTATAGCTGTGTAGGAAAGGTCAAGATACCGTAGATATCTCAAATCACCAATTGAGTTTGGCAGCTCAGTTATTCTATAGCCATTAAAAGAAAGCACCCGAAAGTACTGCAATTTTGCCAATAAATCAGAAGTAACCTGATGGCTTAAATAATTGTAGCCAGAACCCTTTCTTAGTGGCAAGAAGGTTCGCAGACATTTCACTTCAAAAAATGCCTCAAATCTTTTAACCCCGTCATAATGACCGAAAATGTAAGACGAATGGCGTGCCTTCGGAAAACATCGAAGTTGTACACCATCATCATTTTGCTTATCCTCCAATCTAAAACAAATATCTCCAGCGGCCCATCTTGCTAAATCACCAATGAGGTCATGCATTACATATTTTGAAGTATTTTTGGTTGACTTTTGAAACAATGACCTACATACGAGCTCCCGAAAATAATCAGCACCTAAATCTTCAATTTGCTTATTATCTTCTGGTTGAGGATGAATCAAACCCTCGGCCATCCACAGAAGGATCATTTGCATCTCCCCGAATTCATAGTCATTTGGAAGTATTGAGCAATAGGCAAAGCATCTTTTCAAATATGAAGGAAGATAAAAGTAACTTAGTCTCAACACGGGAAGTATGTCATGCTCATTTGAGAGACTCCACAACTTGTTGTTCAATATTTCTTCCCATTCGTCTATTTCCTTACGAAGTAGAAAACCACCGAGGGTACTCGCGGCCAAAGGCAATCCCCTACACTTTGCAACAATTTTCTCCTTAAGTAACTCGTAATTTGGCGGTTTGTCGTTAGAATTTAAGAATGCATGCTGCTCAAATACTTGTGTAAACACGAAAAATTCCTGAAACAAGAGACAAGAATACGTGCACAAAATATATTTTGTGTTAATGATTTTGGGGTTACAATCTCTTTGTAATTTGATCCTCTGATTCTATCTTCGTAGAGTGTAGGTTTGTTGATGAGCTGTTGATCCAAAGGGCCGTCGGGGCTTGATCTAGGGATGAACAGTTGATGAACGGATCTTCGAGAGCTTTTGGGCTTGATCTTGAAGACTGGGTGTATGGATTTCTTCAAGGGCTTTTGGGCTTGATCTTGAAGGTTGATGGATGAGCGGATCTTCAAGGGCTTTTGGGCTTAATCTTGAAGAACGGGTGTATGGATTTCTTCAAGGGCTTTTGGGCTTGATCTTGAAGGTTGATGGATGAGCGGATCTTCAAGGGCTTTTGGGCTTAATCTTGAAGAACGATTGTATGTGTGGATTTGTTGAGGTTGTTGATCCAAAGGGCCGTTGAGGCTTGATCTTTAGGATGAACGGATGATGAACACTTTCTTCAAGGGGCCGTCGGGGCTTGATCTTGAGTCGGTGGAAGTTCTTCAAGGGCCGTTGGGGCTTGACCTTTGAAGGAGGATTTGACGAAGAACGAAGAGTGTTTTCTTGATCCTTCAGGATTTGCTTGAGAGCTTTTAGAGTTTCAAAGCTTCAAGGTTTTGGTGTGATGTGGATTCCCTTCTTTCTTTCTCTTCCTTTCCTTCTTTCTTCCCCCCTTCTTCCCTCTTCCTCCTTCTTCCTCCTTCTTCCTCAAAATGAATGTCTTGGCTTCCTATTTATAGAATTCCAAAACTTGATTTTTGGATTTAAATAATCAGATGAAATAAATCATTTCTGCCAGGTATTGACACGTGTCCTATTTGATGACTTTTCCAATTTATTTCGATTTTTCGTTGAGTCACACGCTACATGTAAAATTTATGTGACACGTGAGCGTTGAAATTTTAATTATTGGTCATCATTCATTTCACCGAAATTTCGATGTCTATAAATGCCCCCACTTCAAGGCGCGTCGTTGACATGTGCTTGTCACGTGTAGAAGATGCGTTTTGAAGTCCCTTAATGTAGATGTCAACCCAAGGGCCGTCGGGGCTTGATCTTGAATTGAGCTGGAAATTTCTTCAAGGGCCATCGAGGCTTGATCTTGAGTTCGACTGGAAGATTTTCTGGTTTCCTCCAATCGTTGATTTTCCTTTGTGCTACTCTTGAACTGGGCTGGAGGATTCTTTTGGTCTCCTCCGAAGGTCTGAACTTGCTCCTTTTATATGGAGTTGAATTTGATTCAAGGGTGGTGAACACTTGATTTTGAATCGGACTTGTGATTTCTTCAAGGGCCATTGAGGCTTGATCTTGAACTGGGCTGGAGGATTCTTCTGGTCTCCTCCGCTCGTTGATTTTCCTTTGTGCTACTCTTGAACTGGGCAGCAGGATTCTTTTGGTCTCCCCCTGAAGGTCTACGAGCGGTTTCAGGATATGGCAGGCAAGTACAAGGTGGAGGTGCTGACCTGTTTCTTTGTTCAATCTTTCCAATTCGTATTGAAGAGGGTTGGAAAGATTGAAATTTCCTTGTCCCTTCTCTGACAGTGTATCAACCGTTGAAGATGACTACTCGAGAGCAATACTAGGTAAGCAATCAGGAATAGATTCCAGGTAGTCGGTTCCAGATCGGAAGACTGACTCCAAGTGCCGCTGACTGCTCTCTTTCACTTTGCCATGCGAGTAATAACAGGGACTAAGGAAAAGACAGGGAAAAAGCATGATATGAGATACCTTTGCTTTCGAAGAAGCAGCGAATAAATCAGCACATATATTTGTTGTGCTTGTCTCCACATGCTTCGATGTATCATTTTCGCTTGCCTTACTTGCTCCCCTTTGCAGAAGTGGTATTTCCTTATGCAGGTTTAGCATCTTCTCTTGTAGTATTTGTCCTCCGATGCAGGAGTTGAATGCAACCTTTGCATTTAAATGGTGCTTCACTCCTTGGTGGCAACTGGTTTGAGTGGAGGTTCCGACATATTGCTTCCTCTGTCCTTGTCTTGGCAGGTGAGAACAAGGGCAAAGGAAAAGATAGGGAAAAAGCATGATATGAGATACCTATGCTTTCGCCCTTGATGATATGAGATACCTTTGCTTTTGAAGAAGCGGTGAATGAATCAACACATGCTTCAATCTATTGTTTCCTCCTGGGTCATCTGTACTCCAGGCATCTGGTATCTTCAAAGGTTGAATAGGTTTTCTCAAGGGAAGAAGAAGAATTGAGTATTTCGAGAGGCTTTGCTGGGAGTACGCCTTCAGAGGTGAGGAAGAGTTGGGCATTTTCTTCAGGTCTGCCTTGCCATAAGAGACGAAGGTCGACACATATAGGGATTTCTTAATAGCAAGTGGTGGTACCGTTCTTTTACCCTTGTCGACAAACGTCTCTTCGATATCTGAACGACGCCTCTTCGATTTCTGAACGAGCGCCACTTTTGACAAAGTTGCACGCGTTTTCTGAAAAGCAGAGAAAGCGTCGCCGAACTTTGCGCTTGTCGGCTAAAGACGTGTAGTCGCGATGATGGCCTCCACGTGTTTTCGACTTTGTCAGATATCTTTTGACAAAGTTGAACGCGTTTTCTGAAAAGCTGCGAACGCGTCGCCGAACTTCACGCAGGAAAATCCGGATTTTTGAATCGGTGGTCGTGTCGCCTTGGCTTTTTATAGCGGTATTGATCACCCCAACATTCACACTCTGAAGATTGCCCATTCTTGAAAAATTGTCTCCGACCCTTTGAAATTTTTTTTTTATATCCCTTCTCTTTGAACACCTTTGAAAAAATGACTAACTCATCGAACCTTTGCTTAGATTTGAGTCTCAGCAGCGATCCGGTTGTGCCCCGTCAAGGTAATGTATGGCGCCCTTCTTTTTTATCTTCTAACGGTCCTCTTACAGGTGAAGACTCTGTGATGAAGGACGCAACAACAGCTACGATAGTAGCTAGGAACCTCCTCACTCCTGAAGATAGTCGGCTGCTTTCAGGACGGTCCGATGAGTTGGCCGTTCAAGAGTCCCTCGCTCTCAGTGTTCAGTGTGCAGGCTCTGTGTCCAACATGGGCCAACGCCTACTTGCTCGCTCCCGCCAAGTTGAATCTTTGATGGCGGAGGTGGAAAGTCTTAAGCAAGAGATCAAACTGCTTAAGTACGAGAATAGAAGTTTGCATGTGCTTGCAAATAACTATTCGTCGGGCATGAAGAGGAAGCTTGATGAGCTGCAAGAATCCAATGGTCGAATGCAAAGTAACCGTCAAAGTGAACGTCAAAGGCTTGCGGCTTTCTTCCAGAGGCATATTTTTCCTGGCTCATCTAGTGTTCCACCAAGTATTGAGGCCTCTTCTTTGATGCCTCCCACTTCTGTAGTTTTTCCCAAGTAATGGGGCTTCACGTGAACAACCTTTGTGAAAGCTCCATCTTTTTTTTTTTTTTTTTTTTTTTTTTTTGTACACACTTGTAATTTCTCGGAGATCAATGGACATGCTTTATTTTATTCAGTGTATTGTGCTAAATACAAATAAAACATATACATCACCAAGATTTTTTTTTTTTTTTTTTTTTTTTTTTTCTCTCGATGGTGCTGATCCACCAAAGATTTTTTTTTTTTTTTTTTTTTTTTTTTTCTCGGTGGTGCTGATCCACCAAAGATTTTTTTTTTTTTTTTTTTTTTTTTCGGTGGCTGATCCACCAAATTTTTTATTATTATTTATTTTATTTTATTTTATTTTATTTTTTACTACTTTCATCATTACTTCCCAACATAATCATTTCCTTTTACTTTATTTTATTATTTTTATTATTTTATTTATTTATTTTTTTTTTTTGCTTTCGGTGGCTGATCCACGAAAGATTTTTTTTTTTTTTTTTTTTTTTATTTTTTTTTTATTTTATTTTATTCTTTACTTTCATCATTACTTCCCAACATCATCATTTCATTTTACTTTATTTTATTATTTTTTTATTCTACATCATCATTTTTTTTTTTCTATATATAGTGATCTGAGGCTGTGGGTGAAAACCCAGGCTGAGTCCGAGAGAGAGAAGGCGGAGGATCTTTGGGTGTGAGTTGACAAACTTTGATTTTGTTGATCACATTCAAAGGCAGCAGTGTGAGTTGACAAACTTTGATTTTGTTGATCACATTCAAAGGCAGCAGCAGAGGCAAGCAGACGGATGAGATCTTTGGGTGTGAGTTGACAAACTTTGATTTTGTTGATCACATTCAAAGGCAGCAGCCATGGCGGAGGTGCAGAAGCAGCCAGATCTTGAGGCAGAGTGTAAGGCGTCGAGTTTGAAGACCGGCTAGTCGTTTGACAGCGGTCAATGAAGCTCTTCGTTGATTTTGATCATGGTGGCCAGAATGACGAGCTCGAGGTAGTGCAAGGTGTCAAGCCTGAAGTGGAGGAATTGTTGCATTGTCCCTGGGGAGGTTAACACTGGCGGTAGTGATTGCTGCAGTAGCCGTGTCTTCTGGTGGCTGCGATGGTGGAACTTTCACCTTTTTCTTTGCTTTTGTGAAAATAAGAAGAGTTAAGTCTTCTTTCTCTTCCTCTGCAAAAAGTACATTCATAGATTTCCTTGCTGTCTTTTGACAGATTACCCATGTTCACAATTGGTGGCAGCTTCTTGTGAATTTGGAATTGGTGACGGAGTGAGCAGGATGTGGGTGCAACTGTACTCTTTGCCTGGTGCTTGTTGCAGTGCGTCGCTTTTACCATGTGGGGTTATGCAAAAGACTACAGCGAGTTTATGCTGTGTAGTGCCTTTTGGTGGTGACGTTGCCGTGCACATTGACCTTGCTGCTTGCCTGGAGCTTGTTCCAGTGCGTCACTTTTACCGTGTGGGGTTGTGCAAAAGACTGCAGCGAGTTTATGCTGTGTAGTGCCTTTTGATCATAATTTTCCTCGGTGGTGACGTTGTTGTGCCTCTTGCTGCTGCTTGGAGCTTGTTGCAGTGTGTCACTTTTACCGTGTGGGGTTATGCAAAAGACTGCAGCGAGTTTATGCTGTGTAATGCCTTTTGATCATAATTTTCCTCGGTGGTGACGTTGTTGTGCCTCTTGCTGCTGCTTGGAGCTTGTTGCACCGTCATCGCTGCACTGTTCGCTGCACACCATTGCACTGTCTGTTGTCCTGTTGTTCAAGTTTTGTGGCTGTTTTTTTTTTTTATTTTTTTATTTTTTTATTTATTATTTTTTTTTTGTAATAAAATTGACTTTCTTCTAATGAAACATTTATTTATTTATTTTGATGTGACTGTACTTGAAGTTTTGAAGTTTCAAGTTGCCTACGTACTCTTCCAAAGAAGAGATCAAGTCATAACGTAGTTCAAATGAGTGATGGTTTTGATGCTGGTTTTGCCGTACACAGTTTATGCTCTTGCGGGCCAGGAGCGTGGTGCGTTTGCTTTAGGGGTAGTAGCGCTTCAAAAATCTGCCGTTGATGGGGCCGATCTCCAACCCGTCTTCTGCCATGATTAAGTAGGCGCCATTGGTGTAGATCTCTTGTATTACGTAGAGTCCATCCCATTTTGATGTGAACTTGCTTTTTGTCTTATGAGTTGTAATGATAGGCCTACGCAATGCCAGCACGAGATCTCCGGCTTGGAAAGACCTTGGGCGGACTTTCTTGTTGAATGCCTTGGATAACCGTGCTTGGTAGCATTCCAAGTGTTGTTGAGCTTCGAGCCTCCTCTCATCCAGTGCTTCCAACTCCTGAAGGCGCAACTTTGCATTTTCTTCATCAGTCAAGCCTTCTTGTATAGCCATCCTTAGTGAGGGAATTTGACTTTCGAGCGGTAGAACAGCTTCTACGCCATATACGGGAGAATAAGGTGTAGCTTGGGTAGGAGTCCTATGTGTAGTCCTATATGCCCAAAGTGCTTCACTTATTCTTTCATGCCAGTCTCTCTTTGTTCGGCCGATTACCTTTTTCAGGAGGTTGCACAGCGTCTTGTTGAATGCTTCCGCGAGGCCGTTGGCTGGCGCATGATACATGGAAGACTTGTGCTGCTTGAACTTGTATTTGTCACAAAGCTCGTCCACGAGTCGGTTGGAGAACTGCTTTCCGTTGTCAGTGATAATGTAGCGAGGCACCCCATATCGGTGGATGATATGCTCCTTGATGAAACGAACAACAGTTTCCTTTTTTACTTCCCTTAAAGGTATGGCTTCAGCCCACTTGGAGAAGTAATCTGTTGCAGCTAGGATGTAAGCTTCCCCTGCAGATGACTTTGGCGTAATTGGTCCTACAACGTCCAATCCCCATGCGTCGAACGGCCATGAAGCAACTGTAGGGTGTAATGGTTCAGGCGGTTGATGTATGAAGTTGGCGTGGAATTGGCAGGCTTGGCACCTTTTGGCGTGTTCCAGGCAGTCCTTCACCATGCTCGGCCAGTAGTAACCCATTCTTTTAAGCTGGAAATGTAGCTTTGGTCCAGATTGATGTGCCCCACACACACCTGAATGTGCTTCTTCCATGGCTTGATTAACTTCTTCCTCACCTAGGCATCTCAGGAGCAGTCCTTCAAAAGAGCGTCGGTAGAGTGTTCCTTTGTAGTAAAGGAAGCGAGGTGCTCGTCGACGTACTTCGGAACGGTGTCTAAGATCATCTGGAAGCTTTCCGTGCTCTAAGTAGTCGATCAGCGGCTGTCTCCACTCTTCAGCATCGACTGGAAGTACTGAGATGACATTTGTATCATCTAGTGACATTTCATTAACGAGCGGAATCACCCATCTTTGGCAAACTGGCACGTCTGCAACTTCATCTTTTCCTAGTGTCATACTCGAGGCTAGATTGGCGAGAGCGTCTGCCATTTGATTTTCCTTTCTTGGCACATGTTCTAGTGTCACAGCTTCGAACTTTTGTAGCAGTTGGGTCGCTAGCCGGAAGTATGGGACGAGATCATCTTTCCTCACCTCATATTCAGTTAAGAGTTGGTTGATTATGAGCTTGGAATCGCCATATACCTCAAGAGCTGTGATTTCCATGTTGATCGCCATTTGGAGCCTGATGATCAATGCTTGGTACTCAGCAACATTGTTGGAGCATAGCTCATTCAGTTGGAAGGAGTAAGGTAGTATGTGCCTTTGTGGTGACATGAATACTACTCCTGCCCCCGCTCCATCTGCTCGTGCGGATCCGTCGAAGAACATCGTCCATGTCGGGAAGATGTCGATGTAGAACACCTCCTCGTCAGGCAAGTCGTCTGAGATTTTCCAATCAGCCGGGATTGGATGATCGGCCAGGAAGTCTGCTAGCGCTTGTCCCTTGATGGCTTTAGCTGGGACGTAGATGATCTCGTATTGATTAAGAAGCAAAGCCCATTTAGCGAGTCGCCCTGTCAAGACTGGCTTAGTCATAACGTATTTGACAGGGTCGGCTTTAGCAACCAAGTGGATGGTGTAAGCATGCATGTAATGTCTGAGTTTCTGGATGGCAAACACCAAAGCGAGGCACATCTTTTCTATTGGGGAATAGTTCAACTCAGCGCCGGTGAGAGTTCGACTAAGGTAGTAAAGTGCTCCTTCCTTTTGGGATTCATTCTCTTGCGCCAAGAGTGCTCCGATTGAACTTTCCTGAGCAGCAATATACAATATGAGTGGTTTCCCGGGCATAGGTGCCCCCAGGACAGGTGGACTTGACAAATATTTCTTTATGCTTTCAAAAGCATTATGGCATGCTTTGTCCCATACGAATGGAACATCTTTCTTCATAAGGCGACTAAACGGTTGACAACGCCCTGCGAGGTTGGAGATGAAGCGTCTGATGAAGGCTAGCCGTCCTTGTAGACTTTTCAGCTCGTGCAGGTTTCTTAGCTCGGGCATGCTTTGAATGGCCTTGATCTTTGATTGGTCTACTTCAATGCCACGGTGCTTGACGATGAAGCCGAGGAATTTTCCAGAGGTGACGCCAAACGCACACTTTAACGGGTTCATCTTGAGGTTGTATTTTCGCAGCCTTTCGAACACTATTCGCAGATCCTTCAAGTGGTCTGATCTTTTCTTCGTCTTAACCACCACATCATCAACGTAACATTCTACGTTTTTGTGTAGCATGTCATTGAAGATTTTCTGCATTGCGCGTTGATACGTAGCTCCAGCGTTCTTTAGACCAAAGGGCATTACCTTGTAGCAGTAGATACCTTTTGGAGTACGAAAGGCTGTTAGTTCCTCGTCTTCGAGGGCCATGCGAATTTGATTGTACCCAGAAGAGCCATCCATGAATGATAATGCCTCATGGCCAGTGGTTGCATCCACCATGATTTCAATGATTGGCAAGGGGAAGTCATCCTTTGGGCAAGCATCGTTGAGGTCCCGGAAGTCTACGCAAACACGTATTTGTCCTGATTTCTTAAGGACAATGACGATGTTGGAGATCCACTTGGGGTATTGCACTTCTTGAATAAAGCCTGCTTCGATTAGCTTGTCAATCTCGACCTCGATTTGTGGGATAAGCTCAGATCGATAGCGTCTTTGAGTTTGCTTTATCGGTCGTGTTCCAAGCCTGACCGCAAGATGATGAACAGCGATGATAGGGTCTAGGCCGGGCATTTCTTTGTAGGTCCAGGCAAAGACGTCTTTGTACTCTAACAACAGCTGATAATACTCCTTTATCTCATCTGTACTTAATAATGCACTTACAAAGATAGGCTTTGGTTCCTTGCTTGTACCTAAGTTGAGTTCCTTGAGATCATCGACCGTGGCTTGCTCCCCATCTTTGAGCTGTGGTGGCGCAGCAGTGACATCTTCCTCGGGGATTTCGTCTTCTTCACCTTCTTGAACCGTGATGTGGAAAACATCTTGGATCTCCTCTTCAGTGCTGTCTTCTCGAGCTTGTTGGCATAAGGATTGTCTGGTGTTCTGGGAGAGGCGTTCCTCGCAATCTTCATAGGAAGGAGCCTTGACCGAGTAATTGAAGAAGTCTTCTGGGAAGAGGTCACACATTGTGATGGGGATGGACGATCTTTGTGTCGAAATTTCATTATCTCCAACACTTTCACATTGTTCTGGAGGTTGGCGAAAGCTGCTTTCCCTCCTTTCTGATTGATAAACTTGTGGACAAGATGGTTGCTGCTTGTCCAATTTCTTCGAAGCGATCTTCGAAATGCATTCCTCACAATCTTCATAGCAAGGAGCCTTGATTGAGTAATTGAAGACGTCTTCGAGGAAGAAAAGATCCCGCATGAACGATCTTTGTGTTGTAATTTCATCATCCTCAACATTTTCATGTAGCTTTGAAGGTTGACGGTAACTGCTTTGCCCCCTTTCCGATTGGTGAACTTGTGGACAAGATATATGTTTCTCGTGCAGTTTCTTCGGAGTGACATGAATCCATCCTTCATCTTCACTTGACTTTACTGACATGGTTTTGGAGCATGCCCCCAGCGGTTGAGGTGAAGACTTTGAGTCGAAAGAGCCAGAAGTGACATCTTTCTTAGGGATTTCATCTTCAGTGCCGTTCTCTTGGGTTTGTTGGCATGAAGATTTGCCAGTGTGGATGATGATGCGCCTCCTTACCTTCAGTGGTCCTTTTGTGTCAACCTCTAGGATTGCTTGGCGCTTCATCCTTGAAGGAATCAGGCTTCGAAGGTCGTCATTTTCTCCTAACCCATCGAGCTTTTCTGCCTTTGGGGTTGTCTTCCTCTTTCCAAAAGGTTTCTCATTATCTTCAAATCTTTCTGAAGCTGATCGTCGCAGAGGAAAGATAACTGTGTTGCTTTGTTTCTTAAGCTTTAACAACCTTTCAAAAACAGAGCTTTGGGATGTCGGCGCGTTAAGTCTCTTGAAGACAGAGGTTCGATCTTGACCACCAATGCGATTAAACACTGAAGTTCTGAAGCTTGAATGGCTCATCCTATCGAAGACCGACGTCCGAGGGGAGGGTTTAGGCTCTTCTTGATCTTGTTCAATGCTCATGCTGACATATTGAGTGCTAGTGTTTTTCACTTGGCTTGAAATCATCACAGGTGCATTTGGTGTGAAACCAAGTCCGGCTTTGTTATTGTCAACTCCGTAACCATGCTCCTTCAACTTCTTTTGAGTTTTGGTGAGGTTACGTTCTTCGTCATTGACAGTGTTTGAAACCTTCTTTCCAGCCACTGCAGAAGAAGTGAAGTCGTACCCGGCCTTTGACATGAGTTTGTAGGCGTTAGGGTCGAAACCTTCCTCGGTCCTCTTGGTTGGAAGAAAGCTTGATTCCACCTTCTTTGGTAGAGCTTTTATGAAGCCTTGTGGTAGTCTTGCGACCTTAGCACCCCCGAGCTGTGTCAAAGGCAAAACTGCATTTGTCTTGAGCAAGTTCACATTATCCGTGTGCCACTGTGTATCGGCTTTTCTAGTTTCGAATGGAGATTGACCATTCTTTCTTCTTGACATTGGGATATACCGGAATATGGGTGCGTTCGGTCCTTCTGACGGCATCCTACTCCCTTTGGTTGTTGCAGGTTTAGCAAGCTCGTCATCGTCTTTGCTTGAAGATGGCACGGCCTGCTCTTTTTGCTTTTTAGGCATGGCTTGCCACTCCTGCTTTTTAGGTGCTGCTCTGCCCGTGGATTTGATCTCTTCCGGAAGGGCTTCGGGTACCGTCTCTTCATCCATGTAGAACTTGGCATCTGCAAAGTGTGATTCAGCTTCGGTGAACGGTTTGGTATCACCTTGGATCACCTTCACTCCTTCTCGGTAAAATTTTAGGCATTGATGAAGGGTGGACGGCACTACCCCATTTGCGTGGATCCAAGGTCTTCCTAAGAGCAAGCTATAGGAAGTTCTTGCATCAATCACGTGGAATATCGTGCTTGATTTGAGCTCACCCATGGTCATCTCTACTCGGATCATGCTTATCGCCCTTTGTCCTCCTTGGTTAAAACCCTGGATCAACAGACGGCTCAGGGATAGTTCATTCACCTTGATGCCGATTATGGTCATTGTTGATTTTGGCATGATGTTTATGGCCGACCCACCATCCACAAGCATGCGGTTGACTTTGTATTCCTTTATGTACCCGGAGACGAAGAGATGACGGTTGTGAGGCTTTGATCCCAACAGTAGGTCTTCGTCAGTGAAGTTAATTACGTCATGGGTGGCACAACATGTGGCACATTCATGTGGCTGAAGCTTCGAGCCTTCGTCGTTACTTTCTTGCACTTCGTGGTCGTCGGGACCTGCCAAGACTGCTGCTAGTGCTCTTCGCATCTTTTTTGGCAATGGTAGCGCTTCCTCGATGCTAAAGTGTGTTGGCAGACCTTCTCCAGGTGTAAGGGTCTTTTCTACCTCAGTGGCGATAGCTTTGCCTTTTGAGGGCTCTTCTATTTCTACTTCAACCATGTGACAGGCCACGGTAGTGCACTGTTGGAAAAAGTCATTCGGGAAGTACTCACGTAAAGAAACGGGAATGCGTGGCTCCTGCTCCATAGGTTCCCTAGCATATGTTGTTTTATTATGCTTTATGTTTCTTCTAGGCTTCGCATTGTTACGGCCGTGGTGATTTCTTCTTTGTTCCACCTTTGGCTGTATGACTTGTGGTCTTGGTTTCCTTGTCTTTTTGTAGGTTACCAATATCCATCCTTCTTCATCATCAGCATGTGTATCTTGGTCGCTTCTCTCCAGTGATGGTTGTGTAGGAGGTGCCGTGCAACTTAAGCATTCACGGGAACGGTCAGGTGTCATTTGGAGAGGCACAGGATTAAACGATCCAAACGCAATTGTAGTGGTATGCGTTGCGGCCGTGTCCTCAAGGTCGAGCTCAATTTGCCCTTGTTGTGCTAGCTTCATGATGAGTTCTTTGAGAACGAAGCACTTGCCAACAGGATGGCTCACAATACGATGGTACTTGCAGTACCTAGGATCGTTTGTGCGATTCATTTCTTCAGGACGCTTGCATTCGGGTAGCTCAATCACCTTTTTTTCCAGCAAGTCATCTAACATGGCAGCCATGTCAGAGTCAGGAAAAGGGTACGTTTTCTGTTCCAACTCTCTCAAGGTGCTCTTGTATCTGTCTTGGGTGCGAGAAGGCTCACTTGTCTTTATCTCCTTCGCTTTCTTCTTGGAGGAGATCTTGATGGGCGTTGAGGAGGTCTTGATGGGCGCTGAGGAGGTCTTGATGGGCGCTGAAGAGGTCTTGATGGGGGTAGTGTTGACGGTGAAAGCTTCCTTAGCGGGCTTCTTCCCGGTCTTGTCTACATTTGGGGCGAATACTTTCTCCTTATTGAAGTTAGTAATTGGCTCATTTTTCCCATGATTAGCGATACTCAGCTCCATGTCGTGGGAACGAGTTGCTAGCTCTTCGAATGTTCTTGGTTTTATGCCTTGGAGGATGTAATGTAACCCCCAGTGCATGCCTTGAACGCACATCTCAATGGCAGAGGTTTCAGAAAGCCGATCTTTGCAATCCAGACTTAAGGAGCGCCATCTATTTATGTAGTCGACGACATGTTCATCTCTCCACTGTTTCGTACTGGTCAACTCTAGCATGCTTACAGTACGACGAGTGCTGTAGAAACGGTTGAGGAATTCCCTTTCTAGCTGGTCCCAACTGTTGATAGACTCAGGTTCGAGGTCAGTGTACCAGTCAAAAGCGTTACTTTTCAGCGAACGCACGAACTGTTTGACGAGGTAGTCTCCCTCTGTCCCAGCATTGTTGCAAGTTTCAATGAAATGGGCGACATGTTGCTTCGGGTTGCCTTTTCCATCGAACTGCATGAATTTTGGGGGCTGATAACCCCTTGGCATCTTCAAAGCATCAATCTTCTTGGAGTAAGGCTTTGAGTACAGTACGGAGTCATGCGAGCTTCCTTCGTACTGTGTCTTGACAGTGCTTGCGATCATCTCCTGTAGCTGCTGGATAGAGAGAGATCCCATGAATGCCGTTGATTGGTCTAGCTTCAACTTCTCTTCAACTTTCTCCACTGGTGGCTCCTCTTCTTCGTCGTCTTCTTTCTTTAATAGGCCAATATTTGGGTCGACTTTCACGTCGGGCAGCGCATCTAGTTGGTTGACAAGTGCGGCAATCTGCAAGTCCTTCTCTTCCACAGTCCGTGTGAGCCTTGCGATTGCTTCATTCATCTGAGCTAGCTGCTCCTCGATTGAAGTTGCTCCAGTGGTCATGACTTGCATGGTTGTACTGCTGCTCGAATCAGCGTCGGAGAGTAGGGACTCTGAGTATTTCTTCGAGCTTTCCCCCCTTGATACCCTTAGTGAGGCTAGGGTGATCACATGCTCGTAGCTCAGGTGCTCTTGTTCCTTTGACAGAGTCAATGCAGGGGCGGAAGCCGCAGCAAAAAGAGCTATTGCCTTACTTCGGGTCATGATGCCTGAAATATCACCACTTGCGGTGAGGATGTTCTTGTTCTTTGCTTTGATTGCAGGAACAGCTTGATCATTTCTTGATGCCATTTGCGTTTTTCGATGATTGGAGGATAGAGATGAGAGGTAGAGAGGTCCCACTGGGCGTGCCAAGTTTGTAAACACGAAAAATTCCTGAAACAAGAGACAAGAATAAGTGCACAAAATATATTTTGTGTTAATGATTTTGGGGTTACAATCTCTTTGTAATTTGATCCTCTGATTCTATCTTCATAGAGTGTAGGTTTGTTGATGAGCTGTTGATCCAAAGGGCCGTCGGGGCTTGATCTAGGGATGAACAGTTGATGAACGGATCTTCGAGAGCTTTTGGGCTTGATCTTGAAGACTGGGTGTATGGATTTCTTCAAGGGCTTTTGGGCTTGATCTTGAAGGTTGATGGATGAGCGGATCTTCAAGGGCTTTTGGGCTTAATCTTGAAGAACGGGTGTATGGATTTCTTCAAGGGCTTTTGGGCTTGATCTTGAAGGTTGATGGATGAGCGGATCTTCAAGGGCTTTTGGGCTTAATCTTGAAGAACGATTGTATGTGTGGATTTGTTGAGGTTGTTGATCCAAAGGGCCGTTGAGGCTTGATCTTTAGGATGAACGGATGATGAACACTTTCTTCAAGGGGCCGTCGGGGCTTGATCTTGAGTCGGTGGAAGTTCTTCAAGGGCCGTTGGGGCTTGACCTTTGAAGGAGGATTTGACGAAGAACGAAGAGTGTTTTCTTGATCCTTCAGGATTTGCTTGAGAGCTTTTAGAGTTTCAAAGCTTCAAGGTTTTGGTGTGATGTGGATTCCCTTCTTTCTTTCTCTTCCTTTCCTTCTTTCTTCCCCCCTTCTTCCCTCTTCCTCCTTCTTCCTCCTTCTTCCTCAAAATGAATGCCTTGGCTTCCTATTTATAGAATTCCAAAACTTGATTTTTGGATTTAAATAATCAGATGAAATAAATCATTTCTGCCAGGTATTGACACGTGTCCTATTTGATGACTTTTCCAATTTATTTCGATTTTTCGTTGAGTCACACGCTACATGTAAAATTTATGTGACACGTGAGCGTTGAAATTTTAATTATTGGTCATCATTCATTTCACCGAAATTTCGATGTCTACAACTTGCAAACAAAAATAATTTTCCATAGGCACCAAATTGTGAACCAGCGTGGCAGCTCCCATCATTTTTGAAACATCTGTATCACGTGTTGTCACAACTATCTTGCTTCCTTGTGCTCCATCACGAAAAGGGGACTGCAGCTTCATCCATTCTCTGTAGCTACACGTTTTCCAAACATCATCTAAAACAATTAAAAACTTCTTCCCAGCTAACTCCTTATGCAGATCATCTTGAACCTTATTGTGATCTTCTGTGGTACATTGTCGAGATGTGATTGATTCAAGAATTTGCTTTGTCACTCTTTGAAGGTTGAAGTCGTCAGATACACACACCCAAACGGCTGGTTGAAACATTTGGGTTGCAACAATATCTTTGAGTACTTGTCCGGCAAGTGTTGTCTTTCCGACTCCAGCCATACCAACAATTGCAACTACATCGAAATTGACAGCACGATGCTCTTGCTTTGACAGCAGCTCAACAATCTTCCTTTTGTCCTCCGCCCTTCCAATCACAGGTCCATCTGGTAGACTAGAACTAGGCGATATGTGTTGATGTGCCCTTGTAGTCAACGTCCCAGTATCAATTTTCAAACTAAGCTGGTCTTTTCTTTCAGATATCTCTTGTAATCGCTCAGTAATCTTCTGTATTTCCAAGTTCATTTTGAAGTTGAAAACACGATTAGGAATCGATTTCCATGCTTTGCTTGTTGTGATGGAATGAGCATGTTGTAGCTGACGTTTCAACATTTTAGTATGATATTTATCCAACACGTCTTCCGCATCAAAAGCCAAATCCCTGAGATCATCGAGCCAGAGCTTCAGTGCGTTGCTCTCAGCCGTCAGTTGCCTTTCCTCCGCGTCATTCAGCACCGCTCCAATTGCAGACAAGGTGGCACTCCACTTCTTCAGTTTCTGATCGATGCCCTTTACGAGTCCAAAGTACTTGAAGACCTCGCGTTGTGCCAACTTGTCAACCAGCACTTGGAGGAATGCCACAAGAAAAGTGTCTGCCGCCATAGTTTCTTGAATTGGAAGTTTGATCTGTTAAGCAATACCAATCAAGACTCACAAGTAGTCATAGCTGCACAATTAAAACAGATGAAACTAATTATTGTATACAAATCATATGCTTTTTACATGTTAAAATCTTAAAGTAGGACTCTACAAGTTACAGAACTCAGAAACTCGCATGGATATAGGAGCGGATGTGTAGCAAGAACTTACATGGAAGTCGTCAGATCACGAGGAGAGGATACTTGCGTCCGAGGATCAGATTTCAGTTGAAGTTGAAAACTTTAGTGCAATTAACAAAGTGTTGAACATGAAACCATATATATATTCAGCTGCAATTAAGATGAAGGAAATGAAATAAATAACGAATAAATAATGGATTTCCCATATAGATATAGTTGGAAGAAGAACTTACTGCATCAATTGAAGTTTTCAGATGATCATGAAGATGAAGGGACTTTTTTCCATCGAACTCATCTGATCGCTTATGAAAGTCAACGAATCCAGATTCCAGACCACAAAAGACTTAGAGCTCTGCAATAATTCAATTTGCTATGCTAATTCCTTTTACCATCGTTTAGTCACAAGGGGCTGTAACTAATCTCCACGCTTTACTTACCATATCCTGAATAGATGTTTAAGGAATGAAAACTGAGCAGGATTTTCATGATGGAGTGAAATATCACAAATTGTGGGTTATCTTGGGATAAGGTTTTTCTCTTCAAACTATCGTGTTTTGGGTCTAAATTCTTCTCCGTTTTCATAATTTAGATGAATTTTGGGTAGATTATTTTTCATTTGTCATTTTGTTCTGGTAGAACCTTGGTGGGACAAGGAAATTTTATTAAAATGAAAAAAAAAAGTTACACCAAATGAAAGAATGACATAAAATTTACTTATCTTGATAACGAAAATACACAAAAAAAAAATGACATATGACCAAACGCCTCTAAAACAAAACTTAGAAGATAAGAAGCTACAAAACAAACAATTTTTTTAAAAGAATTAGGTTTGCAATTGTATCAGTATTCCACCAACAGCACACGCTAGAAAGGTTGCAATTCCAGAATCCCCACGACAATCCACAAACAAGAAAAGTTAGAAACTTGTATTAGACATGGGCACGGGCCGGGCTGGGCCCAAATTTGAAGGGACTGGACTAGACCTGCTTAAAAAAAAAACATGACGGGCCGGTTAAGGTCGGGTACACGGGTCCTCTGTCCCTTTTTTTTTTTGGGAAATTACCGTAACGAAGTAAATCACATCGGTTCATATGAAGGCTGCAATTAGTTCATGAGCTGCAATGCTCTACAAAATCTTGTACGTTAACAAGCACTAAACTTTTCGATGACAACCAACTTCCCCAATAAATTAAATCCAGGGTTGCAAACTTTTATTTTTAGAAAACAAGTATATGATTCGATGTTCAATCTTTTGGTGTATGATCGTGAATAAGTAAATTGACCAAAAGAGGAAGAATAAAGGCAATAAAGATTGCTCTATATATACATAATCCTACAACACCCCATACCAAAATACATACATTTCTAGCATTCACTTATCATCCTTGACGAGAATGAGGTTAAAAGTTAAACTAAAATACATACATTTCGACCAAAGTGGCTGCGCCTAAGAAACGAGAAAGCAGGAGGTGATGACCAAATTACTCAATAGCTAAGGCAAATGGCCTTCTGCAAATGGAACTTGTTACTCTTCTCAACTACAATCAGTCGGGAAATTATCTGAGATAAGAATTACAATTCGGCTTGAAAGGGTGTCGCCTGCTCAAGAAACTGTTCACAAACAGACTTTGAAAATCTGCAACGAGAAACGAAAACCAATTATTACAAGTATTTTGGTTTTGATAGGCAGTAACTAAAGGCATTTTACATTTTGCAGAAGGAAAAATTGCTCCTTTAACAGCCAAACTGCCAGCACAAATGTAATTTAGAGCACGGAAAGGAAAATGGAGAATAAAGGTAAGCATTACCTTGACCAGAAGCACTTATTACTGAAGAATATACTGAACAGAGTTTATCGCATTCTGCTGTTGTTTAATTGATGGTTTCGGGGCAAGAGGACTGCAAATGAGCATATTGGAACTTAGTCCAGCAGTATCTTAAAATTGACTAGCCGAAAATGACCATGGCTTTAAACCATAAAAGTACCTTCAGAGATGCAGCAAAAGCTTTCTGGGGGGAAGATCGTCGCTGGGTCTGCTCTATTCTGGCAAGAAACGGCAAAAGCCAGGCAGTTTTTACTGTACAAAACAAGAACCAAACAATAGATTATTTTAGAGCCCGGCCGAGTTGACAGTTTCAAAGGGTACACAATCTAAGCCTTCTAAAATACATATCACCGAGATGACTGTGATGCTCTATAATTTAAAGATCTAAACCATATTTCATACATAACAATTGAAAAACATACCTTGACCATGAAGGAATAAATTTACTATTCGGTATGACATTGTCATCCTCGTCATTTTCATCATCTGATTCTTTGTATGGAGAGATGTCATAAGACTGCTCTTGACTTGTAATGCCAATTGAATTCTCCATTTCTTTGTCTAAATCGCTCGGTACCTTAAATATCACAGGAAGTATCAGCACAAGGCTTTACAGAGAAGGTAAAAGTGCACAAAAGTATTCAGCTATTCATGCATAAGAAAGCTTTCTACCAGTGGTTCAGATTTGAGTTTACATTAAGCTATTAGGAGTTTTAACATAGCAAAAGGGAAGGCCTCAAAAGAGTTAAAACCCAACAAGTTTAAAGGTCCCATGCAAACTACAACAACAGAGGATTATAATTCATGCTACGCTCATGGTTTATCACTCTGCTCCAGACTATGCAAGTAAAAGCACTCAACATGCAAGTAGATCCTAACATATGGTGGGTATCGATTGTTAAAAAGTCACCAGCATTTACCTCTGCTTTATACCCATAATTACTCGAGGCCTCATGGAACTCTTCATGGACAATACTTTCTCTTCCGGTGTTGCTTATTGAAATCCTGGAAGTACTAGGCTGAGTCTCCGAAATATTTCTGGAATTGTCAAATCCCCTTTCTGCCTCCATCTTCTTATTTGCCGTTTCATCCTTAGATTTCTTACCGCCATGGCCTCTTCCATCCTGCACAAGGAAGCACAATGTAGAATGTGATACCTAACATTGCAAAAGGAAAATGATATAACGAAATGAGGCAGAGCATAAAGAATCATACAATGGCCTGGCTTTTCATTTCATTCTCTACTTTTTCAGCAGGTAACTTGTATTCATGTTCTCTCTGCTGTCTACGGGCTTCAACACGCATTCTTTTTCTTTCCTTCTCCTTCCTTTCTTCCTCTTCCCTTTGTCTCTTCTTTGATGCCATATCAGCTTCTTTTTTCTTCCTCTCTTCTTCTTTCTTTTTTTTCTGCACCTCCAATTGCTTCATATTCTCCTGCTCCATTCTTGACCGCTCAAGTTTCAAGGCTTCCTTCTTCATCTTGCGTTCATTCTCTTTCTTTTCTGCAAGACGCTTTGCAGCTTCAGCTGCCTCCAGGGCCTTCACTTTGATGTCCCTCTTTCCTGCAAGAGAGCACAAATAGGTCAAAATACTGAATCAATTCATTGTGACCAAAACACAAGTGGTACATCACATGTTTTTATATAAGTGGTGGGAAATTTTATTTTTTAAGTTATTAACTTTTTAACACATATGTAACATCTCCCAGAATGCTCACAAGACATTCACAATGATACAATTAAAAAACAAATGAATCACTATCAAGATCCTTACAACAAGTTGAAGTCACCTATAAATTTTTTTTGAAGGATAATAAGGCAACTCAATTTTCATGGGACTTTCAAATATGCACTTTAATTTTTACCAGATGATCCCAAACATGCATTACCAATTTACAACTCCAAACAAAACATTCCCTAATTCAGTAAAAAACAAAACCATTATCCATACTGTAACCCAGTTTAGACATACGATTATTATCCACACTCGAAAAACAATCATATGGAATATGTACAAGTAAGCAACATCCAAAGTTCAAGATTAAGATTACTAGTAAGAAATTACCTGTTACAACTGCAGCTGCTTGTTTCTGTTGAACAAGTGGAATGAAAGAAGTCATGCTGGACACGATATTGTTACGTTTTGGCTCCTGCTCTGACAAACTTGGACCACCTTTTCTCAAACTGGTTTTTCCAGATAATTTTGGTTTACTGAACCTGTTATGAAGTGATCCAGTAGTCCTCTTAATATCGTTTGTTGCTTGTGACATGCTCAGGTTCTCCTTATTGTTATATCTTCTCTTGCTGCTGTTTTGGATTCCAAGCCTCTGTTTGAAGCTCTTATGAGTGCCTGTAAAGCTGATTTCAGTGTTCACGGAATCTAGGCTAAGTCTATCTGCATATGGTTCAGCTTTAGAAACTGATGCAGGAGGGTTTGGAATCTCAGTAATGTCAGCAAGGGGTACTCTTTGTATTGAGCTATTTAATGCACCTGAAACAATGCCACCTTGGAAAGTATCAGCTACCTCATCTGCATTCTCATTTTCTTCACTGATGCAGGGAAGCTCCAGATTTAAGCTTCCTCGCTTCCTTGAACTACTTGTCCTTGAACCAGTTATATCCCAAAGTTTCCCAACTGGAGACAGATAAGGTTTCTTAGTATCCCAACTAGATTGACCACTATGATTTAATAGGCAATCAGAATAGGACCTTGCATAAAACGCCTGGCCAACTTCCTCACTCGAGCAACTATGACCATCCCTTAATTGCTTGACAGCATCATTCATGGTCCTCATATCCACACCCTCTAGAAGCCCAGTTGGAACAGACTGGTAGAGATTTGGAATATTATGCAACTTATATGAAGCAGAAGAGCATGCAACTGGAGTTTGCATGCAAGCAGATTGGCACAGCTGCTCCAGAATGCTGGCATGTTCAATTGTAGTGCTTGGAAGGTTCCACTCGTCAAAGCCAACTCCCTTTCCAGCAATGCTTGTTGGTTCATCATCTGTTTGCATAACGAACCCCTCAAGCTCAGGCTTTGTATCATCGACACCAATCAAATCCAAGGATTGGCTACGTGGAGATCCAAAATTACTGGTCCCTTCAAGATCAAATCTCATTTCCTGCATTTCTCTTCGAGCACAAGTCAAATGTTCAGCATGTCCTATTGTAAGATGATTCTCAAGAGTTAATGAAACAGTGTTCTCTTCTATGCATTGACTTCCTGAATCAACGATAATGCTTGGCGGATGTGCTGCTCCTGTTTCCTCCATCAAAGAATTTTGAGACCGGCCACCAGTCTGCTTCATCAAACTTAAGATTGATTCTTCAAATTCTTTATCCATGAAAGTGAAACGTGCATTCCCACTTGTATTCCCGCATCCCAAGCTGATTCTACCCTGTCAGACACAACCTTATGCATTAGAAAAGATAAAATAAAAGTAGAAGAACAACCTGTCTGATATAAGAGAACAAGTATACAGACCTCAAATAAAACAAAACTACTAAATAGAGTAACATAGATGTAAGTGCCACAGCTTAGCCAAGAGAAAGACAGAGAGAGAGAGAGAGAGAGAGAGAGAGATCACTGCACAATTGAAAAGTACCTCTGTCATCTGTGCCTTAGGTGAAGATTCAGACCAATCTATCATGTGGGGATCCTCATTTTGATGTGTTTCTCCGACTGAGATTCTGCTGACATTTGATTTCACCACATCCTCCTGGGAAACTGGAAGTCCTTGAGATTCTAGCATGGCCTTTGGACTATGTTCTACACTTCCCAAGTTCCCACACGCAGAATCACTACTGACAGTGTAAAAGCCATGTTCTCTCAAGTCCAAGGAAGCAGGCAGGTAATCAGCTGTTTTATGCCCAGTCTTTCTTCGTTTATGCTGAGGGCATGAACCCTCCAAAAGAAAGTGATCTCTTGCCTTTGCTTCCTTCTTTTGGCAACTTTCATTAGTGATATGAGAATAATTAACCGATTCCAAGGGTTGATTTGCATGGTTAGACAGCCGAGGTGATATGCCAATAGAACCTGCAAGTGTACCGCCAGTTTTTCTGGCATTACTGGCTGAACCACTGACATTCAAAGAGCTCTCCTGTTGGCCAGAGCTTCTAGATCTTGCAGTTCTACTAGAGTTGATAGCAGTGCCTCTTTCCTTGCTTTGAAAATCACCTATTTTTGCCTCTTCCACTTCACAAGCACTTGTATCAGGAGGTTTGACCACATTCAGTTCATCACTAGTTTCACCCTGTCAAACACAACCTCATGCATTATAAACGATCAAATAAAAGTAGACAAGAAAATTACGAGCACAATTAAACAGAAAGTCTCAAATAGAAGAAGACTACTAAACAGAATATGGGCCACCACTTAGCCGAGAGAGAGCAAGAGAGATCACTGCATAACAGAAAAGTAAGTACCTCTTTAATCTGTGCCTTAGGTGAAGATTCAGAGCTCTCTATCATGTCGTGGTCCTCATGTCGAGGCGTTTCTTCAACTGGACTTCTACTAAGAATTGATTTTGCAACATCCTCCCGAGAAAGTGGGCCTTGAGATTCTAGTAAGGCCTTTGGACTATGCTCTACACTTCCTGTGATTCCACACAGAGACTCTCTATTGCCACTTTCTAGCAAAGTACTAGTACCTCCATCATTATGATCATAGGATGCCTCTTTAACTGATAGGACAGCATTTCCATTAGAGACACTTTTAGAATCCTCTGCAGGGGATTCAGATAAAGCACTCTGGAGGTCCTTTCCTTTGACTGAAACTTCCGGATCCCCCAGAAAATTCATCGGCAGGGATGAGTTACAGTTTTCTTGGTAATCGACAGTCATTCCTTCATCCCGTATATCTTCAGTGTGCATCAAGGAAAGAGAACTTTTCTCTGATGACCTTCCCTGCATTCCCTCTTTAAGAGGAGTATAGCATCCATTCCTACAGGACTCTTCCACATCATCAAAATTAAGTTGCTTGGGATTCACAAACACATTACAATCAGCTGGTTGCCTTGAGGCTAAAACTTCCACTCCAACTTTAAGCCCAGTACCATCCAATTTTGATCCAGAACCTTCAACCGATACATCAGGATCAATTTCAGTTTCTACACCAGTTGCAGCTTTAACAAATTCACTGGTTTGAGTACAAGGTACCTCTTTTACCATAGCACTTGATACATCCTGGTGCCTGATTCCTGCAGACCCACGAGTCAGTTTCTCTAACAAATGCTTGCTGTTGTTGTTGTTACTTGTCTTTCTACCAGCATAGTGATCTACATCATTTTCCTTGTCTGAAGAATCTGTTGAATTCTCCACAAACAGATCCTGATCACATTGAATTGGAACAGACCTTCCAGAAGACATTCGAGTTCTCTGTGAATCATGAGACTTTTTAGATGCAGCATATGTTGACTGATTAATTCTTTGACCAGATATATTGGCGATGGTGCCTTTCACTATTTTTTCAGTCCTACACACAGCTTGTGACCCAGTACTTCTGAAGACATACTCCCCAGAAGAATCCTCCTTACTTGAATGCTTTTCCCCATTTACTGCACAAAACTCAAGATTACTTTGAGCAGGTAGAGACCCTAAAATGGACACTTGAGACCCATGTGCATCATGGAAATCAGGATCTCCTGTAGTCCAACTTAAACGCTGAGGTGGCTGTGTTGACGTACCGGTGGAATGATGGATTGTACCGCCATCACCCTTCACAGACACACAGGAAGTATCTACCTTCGGAGAATTGTTAACATCGTTTGGGTTTCGGGAAGAACTTCTGGATCTTGTTATTCTGCCACTGTAATCACTGATTCCCTTGCCCCAGCACTCCCCCACTTTTGTTTTCGCTTCACAACTTCCATCAATAACATCACAAGATTTCACCACTTCCACCATTTCGTCAACATGTTTCGGATGTTGCAATGAATTTCTGACACCATCTTCACTTGTGCTGTTAGATAAATGCTCCAACTTGGACATTTCATCAAGACAACTAGGTTCTTGCCTAGCACTTCTAGATCTTGTTGTTCTCCCAGAGTACATGCTGCTTCCCTTTTCCTTGGTAAAATAATCACCTACTTTTGCTTCATTCTCTTGGCGACAATCATTAGTGATATGAAAGCAATTAACCAATTCCAACGGTTTGTTTACATGGTTAGACTGCTGACCAGAGCTTCTAGATCTTGTAATTCTACCAGAGGAGATGCTAGTACCTCTTTCCTTGCTTCGAAACTCGCCTATTTTTGCTTCTTCCACTTCACATGCATAATCACTTGTCTCAGGAGGTTTGAATAAGTTCAGTTCATCAACATGGTCAGACTGTAGGGAAGATATCACACACCCAGTTGTTCCACTAGCATACCCAATACCATTGTTCTTATCCAGTGAAAAGCTTTTTTTGGCACTGTTGCGAATTTCCAACGCTTTTTGTCTGGATTTGGATCTCTGAACTCTAGCCAGTGATAGAGCTGGGTCATGGTAAATGTCAGAGGTTCTTGCATCCCTCTGATCTTCAGGAGATGTATTACTCAGATCCTCTTTTCTCGGATCTTGAGGAACACTGTTGGAGGAACTTGCGGCATTACTAACAGGGCATTGTGGCAAAGTTGATACCACATCTCCTGCACCTCTAGCTGGTGATAGAGCTGGATCATGGTAAATGTCTGAGATTCTTGCATCCCTCACATCTTCTGGAGATGTAACACTAGGATCCTTTTCCCTCACATCTTGAGGAACGCTTTTGGATACACGCCCAGCATTACCTACGGAGCAATGTGGCAAAACTGACACCTCATCTCCAGCACCAAAACCTTTGTCCAAACCATGAAATTCAGTGCACAAACCATTTGGTAGCTCCCCACTGACAGTTGTGGGAGCTGGCTTGTCAAACACAGAACAGTGACTACTAAAAGGGATCATAGGCAGCGCGCCATGGAGTGGAACTCCGGAATTCAGCTCTTGTTTGTTCAACACTGTGATGAACAAATCAAAAGATACTTAATTAAGCCATGCAGACATTGTACATGCATACTTACATTACACATACAGCATACAAATGTGTGTGTGCGCGCAGTATTCCTCGCCATATTCCATTAATGAATCGTTTGAATTGAAAATATATCCCAAATATAAAAATTACAAGCAGGCAAACAGAGGATTAAGAAAGCCAAAACGGTCCGAATTACACCAATAAAAAATGCAATGCAGACAACCAAAGTTTCATTTCTTCGTCATCTAAAAACGTAATTCCCACTAAAACCGAAGCAAAAAAGTTAACAATATTATTCAAACCATGCCCTCAAAAAGTACACAAATACACAATGCAATGTGCAAAGCCTAGGTTTCATTTCTTCATCATCCAATCACGCAATCCCCCCCAAAACCTAAACAAAATAGCAAATTTGAAATCGAAAGCAGCAAAGTTCAATATTTTTATCCAAACAATGTGGAAAACCTAGGTTTCGTTTCTTCATCATCTAAGAACGCAATTCCCCCTAAAACCAAAACAAAACAGCAAACTTCGCAGTCGAAAGCAGCAACATTCAACATTTTTATCCAAACAATGTGGAAAACCTAGGGCTTTACAGAAATGATAAAAAGGGAAAATACACTCTCGGGGACAGTTTGGTTGAAATTAATACGAAAAAAACGCATGACGGATTTAAACTGACGGAGATTAAGGTCGGAAAGTAGTACCATTGTTGGGGTCGGTGGAGGAGCAAAGCCAGGGAGGAGGGGCGATTCCGTCTATTAGGCATTTGGAGGCGAGGTGTTGCTCGAAGAGTAAAGTCTGCTGCTTTGCTTGGTTAACAATCCATTTCTTCCGCTCGAAGATCTGCACCAACAGCTTCTCCATCGTCGCCGATTTCAAACTTCGACCATGGATTCAGATTCACCGAGTTGCAGAAAGAGCTAGAGAGAGAGAGGAGAGAGAGGGAGATGGGTGTTTTTAGCGCGGCTTGGTTTTCAAATTTTCTATAACAAGTGGTCCACCAAGCCCAATAAAAAGTACCCAAAACCCAAGCCCAAGACCCGCCTCCGAACCCGCTCCCGGGTGCTCCGTCTTCTTCCCCAAACCCCAACTCTCTCTCTGTTCGACTGTCAACCAAAACCCTAAAGCCCTCCTATTCCCGGACAAGGCTTCTCTATCTCTGCAACCAAACACCACTCTCCGGTCTCATTTATCTGTCCACGTCCAATGCCGCCGAACGACGGCGTTCGGTTCACTTCGTCTCCCTCCGCCAAAGTCCCACGCCCTCCCAAACATCGACACGTGGACCTTCCATTTCTGTTCGCCAAAACCAGAAACTCGTTTGCCCAACTCATCAACTCGCTCAGGACTCGTTCGCCTTTCCCAAAGTTCCCACCTTTGCCTATTCTCTGCTCGGCGTCGCTGTCACGGAGTCGGGGGTCTCCCGAATCAGCGGAGTCCGAGTCGCGGAATCGGAATGCGGACCGGAGCCAGTTCGTCGGGAAGTCGCCGCTTTTATGCTCGGCGTCGCTGTCTCTGGCTCGGCCGGACGAGACGACTCAGTCGCAGCAGAAGGGACACTCGTCGAGTCGGCACGATGAGGAGAGGGTTCTGATAAGCGAGGTGCTGGTGAGGAACAAGGACGGGGAGGAGCTGGAGAGGAAGGACCTCGAAATGGAGGCTTTGGCGGCTCTCAAGGCGTGCCGAGCGAACTCGGCGCTTACTGTGCGGGAGGTCCAGGAGGACGTGCATAGGATCATCGATAGCGGCTATTTCTGCTCTTGCATGCCCGTTGCTGTCGATACAAGGGACGGCATCAGATTGATCTTTCAGGTATCCACATTGTATCTGCATTGTTATGGAATTGAATTTAGTTATCTGTTTTTCGTTTTCGATTCTAGTGAAGAACTTTGACAAGCATTAGTCTTTATTAATCGCATTGGTTTTGCATTCACTTTTTTCGTCAAATTTATGTTCTTTTAGTTGTGTTTATGATATTATGCTAATTATCAAGCTGCGCGTGCATTGTTGTATTATGGTTTAGGGTTGAATCTGTATGTCCCATGATCATTTCAATTTTTTCTTAGAATCCGCGTCTTTAAACTAAACGAGCGATTTGGCTGCTCCAAGAAAGAAAATTGAAAATAGAGAGTTAGCAGTCATCGATTTGTGTAATTGTTTCGTAGGTGATAAAAACTCGGGTCATAATAATGTATCGAAACATCTTTCCTATTGGACGTAAGTATGACTGATAGTATATATTCTTTGACTGGAGCTAGGTAAAACCAAACCAGGAATTCCAAGGGCTAGTATGTGAAGGAGCGAATGTTCTTCCAGCAAAGTTTCTGAAGGATGCATTCTGTGATGGATATGGTTGGTTTTTCTTCATTGCTCTTACATGGTTACGGGTGTGTGTGTGTGCGCATGCATATGTTATTGAAAGATCATTTGCACCTCTCTGGTGGTGCCACTTTCATGACGTGGGAGGCCTATATTGATTTTCGGTTTTGGTGTCAAGTTGTGCAGGAAAAGTTATTAATCTTAAGCATTTGAATGAAGTAATATCTTCCATCAATGATTGGTACATGGATCAGGGACTTTTTGCCATGGTTGGTTACGCTCTTATGAATTTTCCAATTTTTTTCTTTATAATTTCAAAATGTATAAAGTTGTAATTAATTTTTCTAGTGCTATAGAGTGTAGAATTGGTTCAGTGTAGGATTCTACTGCCCCTTGTTTGCGATCAAGTTTTTTTCTTAATAGTAGATAATTGTTCTCTCAATTACATTTTAGGTTTCAGCTGTTGAGATTCTCTCAGGTGGTATTCTTAAGTTACAAGTATCAGAAACTGAGGTCAATAATATCTCCATACGATTCCTCGACAGGAAGACGTAAGCTCCTGCTTTAATTGAGTTTTCATTTACAGATAAACTTGAAATTAGAAGTTTCGTGGAAAGGTGGCAACTACAGCATTTCTTCTCTAATTTTTCTTCTCTCTTTTTAGGGGTGAACCAACCATAGGGAAGACAAAGCCTGAAACGATACTTCGCCAACTTACTACCAAGAAGGGCCAGGTACTGTTGCATACACACAGCGATAAATTTTAGTTGATATTCGGGAACACTGTGTTTACATTCGGGATTTCCTATGTAGGTCTACAGTATGCTACAGGGAAAAAGAGATGTGGAGACTGTATTGACTATGGGACTCATGGAAGATGTTAGCATCATACCCCAACCAGCAGGTGGAAAAGGAAATTTCAGTTTTATTATTTTTAGGCAAATAATTTTGTTTGAAATTATATTTCAGAATGTTAGGTTATTTTCAATTTTCATAATAGTCAGCACCTAAGAATGTTGCTTATGCGGAAACTTATGAAATCAAATATTTACAAATAGAAACATTATCTGGTGCATAATATTATAATAATTTTCTGGTGTTGCGAATTCTGTGATGTAGACTTGTATACACTGATGGAGTACTCTGTAGTCTTAGATAGGGGTTAATGTTCAACAAACCCATTAGTTTTCTCTCGGCAAGTGGAACTTTTCTGTTAGAGAGGGATAACAGTCTACTGTGATTGTCCTCATTTTGGTAGGATTCTGGTAGCCTTGAATCCTAATAGTCACATCAATATGGTCATCCATGGTAGACTGCTCTCTTAGCTTTCAACCCTTTATAGGACTAATGATGTCCGATATTGGCATTTATGCTTATGGCCCCATCGGTATCTGTAGAAATGATGCTAATTATTTATACATGTTTGTGTGATGATATTGATCGTAATTGAATGCTTTAAATAATGAAAAATTGTAGATGCTGGTAAGGTTGATATCACAATGAATGTTGTTGAGCGGCCAAGTGGAGGGTTTTCTGCTGGTGGTGGTATATCAAGTGGGTAAGTCAAATTAGTGGAAAATGCAAATTGTAATCTTTGAGTTTATGTTTCAGATATTGTGGTACAAAATTTTTAACTTCTATTCTTTAATTTCAGAATTACAAGCGGCCCTCTATCAGGACTCATTGGAAGGTAATCTTACTGTTCCAGTTTTAGATGCTTCGCTCTATTCCTTTCTCCAGTTTACATGCTTCATTCTTTTTCTGTTCCCCAGTTTGCATGCTTTCTTCTTTTTCAGTTCCCCAGTTTCCATGCTTAATATTGACGACATAGTCGGATGAGTTATTCATGATGTTATGTGTGTGCATTAAGTATATTCATTTTTGGGTTGATTATGTGTTTGGCAAATTAAATGTGGGCTGATTAGATTCTGATTTGACTTTAATCAGAAATTGATAATTATCTAGTTTTGTGCCTTTATGGATTGGAACAAAGCATGTCAAGCTTCTGGACCATTTGCATCAGTCTGAAATCCTTTTGTTGACAGACTTTGACATAGGGAAGAGCCTGGCTTTCTGAAACTTAAAATGGTAAATATGTAGGTGAACAAAAATTTTAGACTGATACTCGAAGGGAGTACCTGTACGAGATTATGTAGCATCAGAGCTTACTAAAACTGGTTACGATAATTAACCCTTGCGAGTTGATAGTAATACAGCTGTGTGAGTATTTAACAATTTGCATTGTAACATTTAAATACTTAGATTGTCAGGGTACTAACAATCCTAACTGTTTAACAGTGGTGGTGTTACATTTTTAACGTATAGATCTCCTCATATGCATTTATATTATTTGCTTTCGCAAAAATATTTATTCAATTATCTGATATCTAATTTTTCAAAAGAACAAGGAAATGCTAATCTATTACTATCAATGTTGTGAGTGTCATATATTTCTGCATATACCTAAAGACATACATGTGTCCCTGCACAAGTAGTGTTTGCTTTGCCCAAGTTAGCTAGTGTTCCACTCGATTTTTGAAATTTTAAGACTAAATCATTACAGTTTCCCATAAGTTTTTTGTTTTTCTTGCAGCTTTGCATATTCTCATAGGAATCTCTTTGGAAGAAACCAAAAGCTACATGTTTCTTTAGAGAGGGGCCAGATAGACTCAATTTTTCGCATAAACTACTCAGATCCATGGATTGCGGGAGATGATAAGCGGACATCCAGGACCATAATGGTTCAGGTAGTTTAATGTTATTTTGTATCAACTATTATCATATGTTCCTTCTAACTACTTCAAAATTCTCGATGCTTAGACCCTTGACTGATTCTTCTTCTGCTAGAATTCCAGAACCCCTGGAACACTCATCCATAACCAACTAGATGGTAGTAAGTTGACCATTGCTAGCATCACAGCAGGTATCGAGTACAGCCGACCAATAAGACCAAAGTTGAGTGGAACAGCTGGGCTTATCTTTCAGGTACTTGTGGTTTTATCATCGCCCCTGTGGTTAGGTTTTCTGGGTTTGCTTGGATACCTTTTAATACTGGGTGGTTGTCACTTGTAGGGTTCCTTATAAGATTATGTTGACATGATTGTGTTTTATTTATACTTACAACTGCCATATTCTGGACTATTGTTCCAGCATGCTGGTGCTCATGATGAGAAAGGAAATCCTATTATCAAGGATTTCTACGGCAGTCCTCTAACTGCAAGGTACGTGAGTCTCAAATCAGATAATACCAAACTAATTCAGTTCGGTTTCTTTTCTCGGTACAAATTTAGTTTGGTTGCCATATCTTAGTATAGATTTTTCTGTGATCCATACTTCTAATCTTCTAGCTCTTTGTTTACCATTTCTCTGTTGTAGTGGCAATACCCATGATGATGTGCTACTTGCTAAACTTGAGAGTGTCTACACGGGTTCTGGTGACCGTGGGTCGTCAATGGTTAGTTAACCTGAGTGTGTTCACAATTGTAACCCCCACAACTCCTTTTTCTGATCGTCCACTGTATTTTGATACTCATTTTTGGGTCCTTTTGCAGTGTGTATTCAACATGGAACAAGGACTTCCTGTTTTGCCTGAATGGTTGTATTTCAACAGAATAAATGCTCGTGCGAGGAAAGACGTTGAACTTGGCCCTACCCGTGTTCTTGCAAGGTATGACCAATCTGTATTTGTAGACAGTTGGAGCAATCTAATCACAAAACATATCTTTCCCCCAATCCTCCCCCACCTCACTTTTGTAATTGTAGCTTTGAATTCAAGCTAATGATACTCTCATTTGGTTTTTGACTTTGATATGCTTTGCCCTGCTAGTTTGTCTGGTGGCCATGTGGTTGGTAACTTCCCACCGCATGAAGCATTTGCGATCGGTGGAACAAATAGTGTAAGAGGTTACGAAGAAGGTGCTGTGGGCTCTGGTAGATCTTATGCAGTTGGCTCTGGAGAAATTTCTTTTCCAATGGTATGTAGTGCAAACAGCCTTAGTGCACTCACAACATCTGATACTGTATGCAACTGCCACAACACCACCACCCCCCCCCCCTTAATTATTCATGTAAATTTGTACACTTGAAGAGAGAATTGATTCCTTGATCCGTCATCATGTCCCGGCCTGTTTTCACAGATAGGGCCGGTTGGAGGAGTCATTTTTGCTGACTATGGCACCGATCTTGGGTCAGGCCCCACCGTGCCTGGTATGTTGCTCTTTAGTTTAAATTACTGTTCACAATTGGATCCTTGGAACGATCACTTATGCATACATGTTCAGACTGTTGTCCGCATTTGAATGCACATTCACCTTTGATTATCAGCTTTGCCATCTGCTCCTCACAGGCAATGTTCTTAGAGGTTGTTATATTCTGTTTTCATCAGGTGATCCCGCGGGGGCTCGGCTTAAGCCTGGAAGTGGGTACGGATATGGATTTGGCATCAGACTGGACTCACCGTTGGGGCCTCTTCGCCTTGAATACGCATTCAACGATAAGCATAGAAAGAGATTTCACTTTGGCATCGGACATCGGAACTAGGGCATCCTGTTATCTTTTAGGTTCCATGTCTTCTAATTCTTTTATTGTATTTGTTTCTGGGGTTGTACTTGTACATGCTGCTTTTCTTCCCCTGGTGTTTCAGTTTTCATCTTACAATTTTCGTGTTTGCCTAACACTTTACCTCACCAAACAACTAAGCCAGGCCACCAAACAGGCCTTTTGGGCTTTAGATACTTGGGTTGACCCGAGCCCAATTCGAAATAAGAAAGTTCAAAACTAGGTTTACCCATCTCAGTTCGCATTTTTCATGGTGTGCTTACTTTTGATTACGAAGTGTCTATATTTTCATAGGAAATAAGGAATTCGACACCTATTATGGAGGAATTACTATTTGGGAGATGATATCTTGATTAACAACAACAAAGTCTTATCCTACTAAGTAGGGTGGGCTATATGAACTCTAGAATGTAGTTGTGCTCAGTTTCGTGCGAACTCCTCCGTTAGCTCTAGTACTCTATGTTTTTTCTTAAGAGTTTCTTTCCAAGTCTTCCTAGGTCATCTTTTCTACCTCTTTTGTCTCGAGTCTTTATCTCATGATCGCGTTTTATAACTAGATCATTTGTAGGTCTTCGGTTCACTTATCATAACTATCTTAATTGATTTTTCCTCATCTTATCTTCAATTGTGGCTACACCCTTTACCTCTGATAACCTCATTCTTAATTATGTCATTTCTTGTGTGCCCACACATCCAACGAAGCATTCTTAGGGAGATGATATCCTGATTCTCATAAATACAGAATAAACGAAGTGATAAGGAAAAACGAATTACTGAGATTCAAAATAAAAGATTTAATAACTGTGAAAATTGAACTTAATGCTAAAACACACATATCACTTAGTGTTACTTAATATTGAAGCCACACCCACAATTTGGAAAGAAAGGAATAGGACTTTGGAGCTAGAAAATAAGATATAATGGCATGAAAACTATTAGTACTATTGCACTTCTAGCTTCAATTGCTTGAAGAATAACAATCATCCATTTGTCCCCTCCTAACCCTTGTTATTGCTCGCAGATGACAGATATCAATCAATATGCTCAACCCACGTTGTAAGTAGTGATGCTAATGATAGTCACTTTCATGCATGTGGGTGCACGAGAGTAACTATTGGTTACTAACACAAGTAAATTTGACAATGAACCAATGACTGACAATCACATATGCGCATGTTCTTATTGGTAGCCCGCCTTATACATGGCCTTCCTTCCAAATTATTGAAGGTCCCACTATCGAAATGCGACTTTGAATGCCATTCATTCATCCACCCTCTCTACTTGTACTCGAAATGCATATGGGAACTAGTAAGTATCTAGATACCAAATTGGAGTGTGATGTGGGTAGCCATACTGCTCTGAAATTGCAGCAAATTTGTTTCCATCCATTTATGTTCCTTTGTACTTTTTCCCAATGACATTTCACAAGTTTCTTCTTCTAACAGTTGCCATACAAAACGTGATATAGAGATCATCTATAAGCATAAGAAAAACATTGAACACCTCAATGAACTACTAAGAAAAACATTGAACACCTTAATGAACATCTACATGTAACTCATGAAATGTGGGTCGAGGGAATCACCTCGCCTAATAGGTTCAATGGAACAAAATCTTACAATCGGGTCACATGATAAGTGGTATAAATACAAGAAGATATATTATTGGTGACACAACAATTCTTTCTAGATGAATTGAAGCTAATTATTAAATCATTCCATTTCATGTTTTCTACATCGATAAAATGTAAATAAAGGTAACACTTGCATAATCTATTATATATCTGTGATGAAATCCAAAATTTATGCAAATTAACAAGTTTGCTTTAATCTAATATCGATCATAAGCCATCTCCACCTTTAATTGGATGGCCACAAGTCTTGTTCTTCTGTTTTTGCAATCAATTAGGTTGTCACAATCACTACTATTTATGATATATATTTTTTGGTAAAAAAGAAAAGGACTAGCTATTCTTAAAGTTGATACGGGATTTTAGTATGCTTAGATGTATTATATACTGATATCTTAGTGATTAAATTATTGGTTAAGAATTCAATCACTAAAATATAATGACCAGAGTTTGCGTCAATCTAATATCTATCATAAGCCATCTCCATGTTTAATTGGATGGCCACAAGTGCATGCTAGAATTTTTGCTTTCTTGTTATAGTAATTAATTAATCAATTGACTCACGACAAGAAATTTTGACAAATGCCAATACCAGTGTCGGCTCAATACGTAGACAATGTTTAATTTACCCATACTATTTATAAATGAATGAGAGAGAGAGAGAGAGATAGAGGAACAGTAACGTTGTTGTAGTGTTGTTGTGCATGTAAAAGCATGAAACAGGGAAACAGAGATGAGCTGAGGACAATCTCTCTTATCTCTCTCTCTCCTCGTTGGGAGTCAAGTTAGCCGACCATGGCCCGCCCATCAAAGCAAATGCTGGGTTTGGATCCAAACCATTTGTTTCCCAAAACCACAGAAAATTATAACCAAAATAATATCATTGTATATATTCTTATAAATTATTAAAAATGATATAGTAGCTTCTGTGCATGCAAATTGCAATGGATGGTTGTACAATGTACAATCTCTCTCTCTCTCTCTCTCTCTTTCTCTCTCTCACATGAATGAGGAGCAGGAGGAATGCGATTATGGGGGACAACCTCCACAACCCTAATTACCAACTTTGTCTTTTGCCTTATTTTTCCTTTCTTTTCTTATCCTTCATCACAGTTGAGTATCTTGGGTTGTTGAGAGGTAATTTTCTTCTTTTTTCACATAGCTGGTAGTATTTACACATAATTGTATGAAAAATGCTAAAGAAATCAACTTCTTAGATTATATTTTGTAAACTACATAATATTTGATGATTAGACTCAACACAAAAATCCCTTAACAGACTTTTTTTTTAATAATTTAAAGAAGAAATAAAATCATCAACGATCACATCATATGATTTAAAAATATTATCTAAATAGATAATTTCTTTAGCATTACCCCGTTTGTACACTGTTCAACAAATGACTTGTCCTTTCAAGTCCCAAGATTATCTCTCTCTCTTCTTTAGCATATTTTGTCACTGTTTAGTCACACCTCACAAGTGATTTCTTGTCTCCCCTTTTTACTCAGTTGGGTTGCTTTATCAACCTTGATTTTTGACATTTCTTTTAACCCTACATACTCGAGAGCAACTTAGCACTTAAATTTTCCGGTCAATTATAAAAGTTTGATTCGTTTCCTATTGGTTTCATATTCAATTTTTAGCCTCATTAACATTGCGGTTTTCTGTGTTAATAATACTAATCCATATAGTAATAATTTGCATATATTTACACAAAATACTACAATATCAATAAACCCGTAATATAAAGGTTTTTCTCCTCCACCCTCACACTGCACTTCTCCTTTTTGAGTTGGTGATTTTGTTCAATAGGTCTCCACTCTCCACCTTATCATTACCTTTTGGTCCTCTCTCTCTCTCTCTCTCTCTCTCTCTTCTGTGCGTATACTGTATACTATATTAGCCCAATTCCAGCAAAACCAATCCATTCTCTCTAAAGCTAGCTTCCCCCAAACCTCTCACCATATCATGACAGATCCCTACCCTAATTACTTCAATAATGGTTGGTTTAGTATCAACCCTCACCACCACTTCTCTTCCACCTCCACACCTTCCTCTATTAATCCATATAATTATCACCCTCCTAATTATGGAGATTACTACAATTTCTGCTCATCAAACAACTTGATCAACAATATTAACAATACCCTTTTCACTAATCACCACCACCAATGTTCATCACCTCCCTCTCCTCCTCTACGAGAAGCCCTTCCCCTCCTCAGCCAAAGCCCTTCAAGAAGTCACCACCATGAAGACATGCAAGAATCAGCTGCTGATGATGATCATCAGAACTTCTTGATCTCTTCTAGGTCTGATGATATTGTTCATGAAGAAGAAGATGATGAAAATGTTACTGTGGCTTTACATTTAGGGCTTCCAAGCAGAACCCTATCTTCAGCTGATTTAATCTCCAGGCTTCCATCCCCAGAAATCTCATCAGATAAAGAAGCAGATGTTACAGTTGCTTCAGCTGGTTATGCATCAAACAGGCTCAACAAAGGACAGTACTGGATCCCTACTCCTGCTCAAATTTTAATTGGTCCAACCCAGTTCTCATGCCCTCTTTGCTTCAAGACCTTCAACAGATACAATAACATGCAGGTACAACAATCTCTCTCTCTCTCTCTCTCTCTCTCTCTCTCTCTCTCTATATATATATATATATATATATATATATGTATAATTAGCCTTCATATATAGCTGAATTGTATTTGGTTTGTTCTATGATTTCTCAAGCTAGAGGGAAAGACAAAAGTAGTTTGAAAATTTAAATAAAATAAAATAAATAAGAAAGTGTTTACTTTTTGTTTTCCTTCCTCCTCTATCTCTCCCATCACTTTCTGCATCTGATCATTTTTCTTTTGATTTTTTCTGAGAAAGAAAAAACCCATTCCTATCTATCTTTGATTTTTGTACACTTCTTTTTTAGATTGATTTTAGTCTTTAACTTTTATTATATGGGTCCTAGGGTTTTCCTTTTTTTCTCTTCTTGCAACTTTAAATCATTTTACTTTGTTTTGTTTTATATGTCCAGTTTTGCACTTTGTATAAACCGCAATCTTTTTACATGGTTTGTGGGTTTCCGGGATTTAAAAGAAATAAGAATAAATTAATCTACCTGGTCCAAAAACTGAGTCTGAGAATATTATTATGATCAGCTATCTGCATCTGCAACCCCTTTATGTGATTGAACTACACAGCAGCAATTGTGCTTTTTGCACCTTGAGGTTTGTGTCTCACACATTGGCAGGTGTGTCAAACCGAAGATATCCCTAGTTCTTCCTGCTTTTAGACGATCTTCCTCAATGCCCGAGGAATAAACAACTTCTTAACATCAGAAAACGAAATCACCATATATATGTGAAAATCCAGTTCTCATACTACTAATAATTCTCTGTATTTTTTTGTTCAATTACTATTAAATTCTTTGTTTATGAATACACAAAGATTTGTGCTTTTTGAGTCTTTGACCTACCTATTTGAATCTCCATATGGCCTGTTGTTTTCTTCTGTCTTAGATCATATATATATATATATATATATATGCAATTATACATGCAAGCAAGCACATAACATAAGCTAGAATACTAGATCAATTTGGAAAAAAAATAAACCCAAAAATTAAAAATAAATTGAAACTCCAATTTCTATGACATTATATTTGCTTTATCTTTTCATTTTCAAACACCATGACCCATGTATGATGTATGTTTGTCTTATAAAAGCATAAATTATGATATTTAAAGAAGTCTTAAAAGAATCAACATTTTAAAGACACCCGAATCTTATGCAAAACAAATCCAACTTTTATGCAACCAAAGCTACTTCCTTCAAATTTTCTTCCTGGTCATGTGGAAGTGGCCTTTTTTAAGTTGTCCCTCAAGGCAAAAGTTGTATGATATGAATTAACTTTATACATAGATGTTAAAGTTCTCATCTAAGTGTGTGACAACCAATAATAATGAGAAATGCTCGATCTAATCTACCAGTATTATTTGTTCGAAGTGAATGAAATACCACGATTGCTTTGGAAAAAAATGGATTAGTTGGCTTGTTAAGTAATCTCTCAATCACTTTGAACCGTAATAGCAGTAGATTAGAAGTATTTTTCGACAGTACTATTGCTATAAAGCTGATTAAATTGTTTATGTAGATGCATATGTGGGGGCATGGATCTCAATACAGAAAAGGGCCAGAATCTCTAAGGGGAACACAACCAACAGCCATGCTTAGACTGCCTTGCTATTGCTGTGCCCCTGGCTGCAGAAACAACATTGAACATCCAAGGGCAAAGCCTCTCAAAGACTTCAGAACCCTACAAACCCACTACAAGAGAAAACATGGGATCAAACCCTTCATGTGTAGAAAATGTGGCAAGGCTTTTGCAGTGAGAGGTGATTGGAGAACTCATGAAAAAAATTGTGGGAAGCTTTGGTATTGCACTTGTGGGTCTGATTTCAAGCACAAGAGGTCCCTCAAAGATCATATCAAGGCATTTGGACAAGGCCATGCAGCTTATGGAATTGACTGTTTTGAAGAGGAAGATGATGCAGCTTCTGAAATTGAGGAAAATGACTCCTTCCATTAGTGAGTTTTTTTCTTTGGAAAACCTTGACAGTACAAGGGGGAGTTTGTGTGCTTGGTTCAAACGTTTTTTTTTTTTTTTTTTTTTTTTTTTTGATGAATTACAAGTCGTGAAACTCTAAAAATTGCATCTGGAAGCTAAGCTATGTATTTTTTTCCTTTTCTTAGTACTATTTCTTTGAGTTTCTTCTTCCTTTTTTTAAGACTCCCTTAATTAGCAATGGTTCCTAAAACATCAATGATAAACCAAGTTCCTGTAATTTCACTCTCCCTTTTCATGCACAATTTCATTTTTATGTGCATATATATATATATGTATGTATGTATGTATGTATGTATGTATGTATGTACGTATGTATGAATATCCCACCTTTATTTTATCTGAGAAAATGTATTTATAACTCTTTAGTGGATAGGACTAGCTAGGAGTTGGTAAAACCATTTGAGAAAAGAAAGTGCATAAAAGGTTTAGCAGGCTGAAGTCATAGATATGCAACTCAGAAGATTCCATATGTATTCCTCAAAGTTTCTCATGGTTGTACATTAGTCAATACACTGCATCGGTAGACAGTGAAACAACTATATGCTCTATTTATTGATTACCAAAAAAAAAAAAAAAATCTGTGAAATTTATTATTAACTGGGAAAAGTAATTAAAATGAGGATGAGAGAAAAAATTGCTCATTTGTGACCAAAGAATCATGGGTTTGAGTAATGGAAACAACTCCCTTGCAAAGCAAGGATAATGCTGTGTACGATAGACATTTCTCTTCCGACTCCTGCAAAGCGGGGAGCCTTGTTGGCTTGGGGTTGATGTAAGATCGCACATCGACCAACGAAGATGGGATGATGTGCCTTATATGTACATGCTTCCCTCCCTATAGCATGACGCTTTTTGGGAGCTCACTGGCTTCGGAGTTCATCGGAACTCCGAAGTTAAGCGAGTTCGCGCGAGAGCAATCCCAAGATGGGTGACCCATTGGGAAGTCCTCGTGTGAGTTCCCAGAAACAAAACCGTGAGGGCGTGGTCGGGACCCAAAGCGGATAATATCGTGCTATGACGGAGTCGAGCCTATGATGTGATGGAGCCCGGGTTGGGATGTGATAGTTGACCTAATTAAAAAGTAATCAAAATAAGCTAATAGATATGAATTAAAAAGTTAATCATACATAAGAAATTTTTGTGGGTGTAATACAAAATAGATTTAAACATTCTTTAGCTCACTAAACCATTAATACATGATGTAACCCTAAAAAACTATGGATACCTTAATACTAACCCTAAAATGATGAATTCCTAAAGTTCCAGCAATTGAAAGGAGGAGGGATTTGTTATATTTGTTTCTTATCTTACATTCAGATTCTTCTTATTAAAAAATATGTATGTGCAAAAAGTTGGAGAGACGTTACAAATATTAGTAACATTCAGAAGATCGAAAAGAAGTAAGTTTCTATGTATTCATAGGACGATAGATTATTCATGCATCGCGATCATAGTGTGTGCTTAACTCTATGTCCTCTAACTCCTCAATTGCTCCTTCTGTAAAAGTCTTAATTATTTCTTCCAAACTTAATAATTTGAACAGATATTTCTAACATAAAATGCAACCGTGGAGAGGAGCTGTATTAACTATTGACCTGCAAAGACATCACAGTGTAGACTGGAACTAAATTCAGATCAAATTATTAGGCTCATACGGGAGGGAAAGAGAGGAGCAAGAGAGACAGAGAAAGGTGGATGTGCTATTAATTACAAACAGTGCAGAACTAGCTAGCTTCTTATTTTTTGTAGCATTTTTTTATCATAATTATATATACCACAGACTACAGAGGTTGGAAGGGATATAATGGATCTTGTTGGCAGCTTTATGAATTGAGAGAGAGAGAGAGAGAGAGATGTCTGCAGTCAAAGAGCTTGTAGAAAGAGGCCCCTGAAATGTCATTTCACGCTGCAAATATAATCAGAGCATGTACTGTTTGGTGGGTTCAGACTTCAGAGTGTGCCCCAATTTGGTGAGAAGAAATTTCTTGACACGTCCGTACAAATGAAAACACGATACAATATTATTTTAATATTTTCTGCGTTGTAACCAAATACGAATAACTTTTTTCACCTAATAATATATCATTCACACGCTAGATCACAAAATAACAAAACAATATATTCGGATCACAAAAATTGTTCTCTCAACTCAACTTCACATTTTTATTTTAGGATGTGATATTCACACATTTTATTTAACTTTTCACATATTTTTTTTATTTTTAATTTTCAAATTGAATGAATTAAAAAAAATTAACGAATAAAAATTATCAAAAGATGTATAAGAAATAAAATGATCTTTTATTTTTTCCCATCCTCCACCTTCCAGCTGACCTATCTAGCCACCTCTACACCTGTCTTTCACTTTATGATGATGAGGTAAGGTTGCCAGTCTTTGACAGTTACTATGATTTCGTTGTACCTCTGCAGTGGATTTAACAGAACGTAAATACGGACACTAATTAATAGTAATTAGTTGTTTAATTGTCGATCTGTCTGTGTGATTCTTTTCTTGTTCTTTTTGTTATAAATCCAGTGTTCCGTCACGGCGTCACCCACTGACTCACAACACAAATCACCATTTTGCATGCATAAGTAAAACCCTGAGACATCATGTTCTTCTTTCCATACTCCTATGTCTTGTTTTATACAACTACTTCTTTTCATATTTACTATTGTTTTTCGTTTTCTTCGAAAAAACAATCCAACTCCTCAAAAGAAACAGAAACTTGCATACACTGTGTACTGCATGTTTTCTCTATCTCTCTTCTCACGTTGTTTAGAGAATTTAATAAGTATGATTTTGATCATTTTATATATATATATATCAAACTATAATTTGTATAAAGTTATTGTAAAACATCAAATTATGCTTATTTGTTTTTTCAATATTTGGTGTTAAAAATAAACTTAGTCCCCACCAAACTTTCATTAAAATACGTACAAAAAAGAATATAACTGTATATAAGGTAGATGCTAATCCCACAATGCACCTAACGTATGATTATGTTAGTTCTCTTTATACATTCATATAGTAACATATCCATAAACTTATTTTCTTGATTCTTTTTTCCCTTCTCCTTTTTCGATTAGAATTCACTCCATTCCAAATCTCCTCTCCTCCTCTGCCCTCCTCTCCCACTTTTCTCTTTTTCTTTCTCTCTTTATAAAAAAAGTCAATACAAAATATTAACATAGCTTGATCGTGACCATTCAAATAAAAGAGGACTGAAGGGGAGGAAAATTTAGAAGAGAGAATCCTACTCTCTCATTTTTTGGCTCTAAAGCCCCACTATTTGGACTCAACTGCAGTTAAATCGCATGGTTGCTTAGAGCTTCTATAGTCAAATTCCAAAAAGGCCATTGTATAACCAATAGCTGCAACGAATAAAATATTCACAATTTGTAAAACGATGTTCCAGTCTCTTAAGAGTACACGGATAGAACTTGTCTCTAAAAATCAGTTTATAAGAAATACAGTGTTCAAAAACTCTTAAACCATCTAAGATATGCTATTTTTTCGACGGGAGACAATTAGGTTAAGATATTCGAGTTTCACTAAAAAAATGAGAGAGAAAAAATAGCAGCTCAAGTCAAAAGAATCAATTCCATTAGCATGCATGGCCAGCACAAAGGGGACAACTTTGTCTCCCTAATTAGCTCTGCTGTGGTTTTAGGTCTCAAAATACAAGCAACCAAAATTCTTGTCTCGGAAACAAGATAGGTTGATTGGCTAGGATTCAAGCTAATGAATTTAATTAGTAATTTACTTTACAAGATGCGAGGTTTATTTTGGGGATGGATAAACTACTAGATACAACTTCGTCTTGGACCCTTGGTATATGTATGTAGTTGATTGTGATTAGTGAATCGTGTAAGCAGGATTGAACTCAGTTTATGTGGTCAAGGATCCCCATGCATGAGGAAGATAAAGATGGGGGCGAAAACTAATCGTCTTTTTACATGTTTATCAGCCAAGTCTTTAAGGAAGAAAAAGGGTGATTGCTATCCACACACTTCTTTTTACCTTTCGCATACCCGTCTCAATCTTCGGAAGTTAGATTGAATGAATTGAAAAATATCATGGACATAAATTATAAGAGGTGTGTAACAAATGTGTAAAAATAGGTGTGTGGATAATATCACCCAAGAAAAATGGAAGAATCAACCTAGTTAAAGTAAAGAAATAGAAGTACTTTCACATACAAAGATTCTTCATAGATATTGCAAACTTAGGTTTTATTTGTTGCCAATATTATATAAGATCATTCTTACAAAAATAATAAAACATGGGTCCATCTTTGAGTTTTTTTATTTTTTTAATATTTAGTAAATGAATAGTTCCTCTCTAAATTTAAAGTTTTGCTATAATATAGACTCTTTCACAGCATTTTTTGGAGATCAATTTTTTAGTTTGACTCTTTGAAATAGAGTTTTATTGGTTGTTGTACAGCATTTTGGAAATGCTCTTAAACCGTTAATCCTTTTTTTTTGTTTTCATTCATATTGATCATCCTTACAAAACTTCGGTCAAATTGGCTAACCAAATTCATGTTTCACGATTGTTAATTTAGCCTATAGAAGCCAAAATTAGAAGAAAATATGACAAACTGCTACTAGATTAAAAGAAACTTTGTTGGTACAGACAGAACATATATGCATGGAAAGCACAAAAAAAGAGTCGAAGTAATTAAAAAAAGCAGTGGCAGCAGCAGCAAAGTTGCTGCACCTGCACACTTGTTCACTAGAATGTTTTTAACTTTTAATGCTTTTTTTGCTACCCACAAAACAGATGCATTGTGTAGGATTTGGTTTTAGCACCAGAACTTAGCAGGTGAATATTGGCTATAGCTATGGCAGCAGCACTATTTCTAGGGTAACTGAACAGAAACCTTACCATTCATGATTCATCAAGAATATCCAAAGGATTCACAAGCATTACTATTGCTTCTTTGTCATGATCATAAACATTAGATTCCCACAGAAAGGGATCCTCCTAATTCATCAAGTCTGGAGATCCGGGCTATTGAAATTTAATTCAACGGTTACAAACAGGAGCCTACTTTAAAAGTTATAATAACTTTAGCCATTGGATCAAATTTCAATGGTCCGGATCCTCGAACTGAGTGGATTAGAAGGAAGGGATCCAAAGAGGGTCCCTTTCCATATTCCCACATGTTTTAGCCCAAAGTTTCTATGTAGACTATAGTCCATGTACATCAATCAACACATATGTTAAGAAAAGTAACACCATAAATACAATGTTTAAAGTTTAAAATGATATCATTAGTCATTCATGTGCAATTAAGTAACCGTAAATTATTGATGTTTAAATGAGAGAGATGTCATCCAAATTGTGTGCATAAGAAATTCTCTCTTCTAACAAACGACAAATATGTTCATTTGTCTTTGAGACATTTTTAAGCAATGAGCTTTGGTTAGGTCTAAGATGTTCATTACCAATAAAGCTTTTTGTCAAAAACTTGATTTTGGTTCCTTCCCCACTCTCTCCTTTTACCCAAATAAAACACCTTTTAGTATTTTCTACTCTTTTGCTTTGAGTGGAGTTTCTCACTAATTTCCCCCCATTTTCTCTTCAACTTCAAAAATCAAATAAAAAAAGCTTACTTTTTGCAATAGATCAGTTACAGATAGGACTAGACAGCTTTTAATCCCATGTTGTGCAGACGAACTGTGTATATATATATTTTTTTGGTTCCAAAAATTGCATTTCCAGGAAGATGCAATGATTTCCTCGATGGTAAGTGATGATGAGATTGAAGTCTCTTCATTTCAATTGAGTATTCAACAAAATCCAAAACTATAATGGGTTTATGGAATCTCCTAAAAGTCCTTAGGTTGGTTACGATTTTTTATTTTTCTTGTACGAATTTGAAATTATTTGGTATTAGAAAAAGGGTTTTTATATTAATACCTCATATTCTTATGAATATACCCTATGTTTTTGAATTCTTATTGAACAACCTCTTTTACCCCTATTTAAATTTGAAAAATAAAAAAAACAAACCCAGCACCCACAAATGCACCATGTATTCTCTTCGCGATAGCCAAACAACATGCACCATCATTAACAAATTTCATTGATCTCAATAATTCAATTGTTACAAGAAGATGATATCAATAATGCAGCACGTTCCATATGTTTTCATGCCCATAGCCATCAAGTAGACATCCTTGAGTATGACATTTGAAATTGCAGTTTCTACAAACTGCTAAAGGCCTCGCATAACGACAGGGAGGGAAGGGGGAGGGGAAGATGAGGGAATGGAGTGCTTAGAATAGAAGTGGCGGAGGGTGTATTTATAAGATTGTGGGATGTCAATAAAACAACCCTTAGAAAAATTCAAAAATATATATTTTTGAATTTGAGGTTATTTTCGAATCTTTATGTTTGGAGTTCAAAGATTAGGTCGGATTGTTGAAGGGAAAGATATCTCGACCCTTAGTTAACGTGAGGTAAACCTATATAATAGGCTAATGAAGACTATAAAATTTAAAATGAGTAATCCGGATTACTTAATCCATCAGCTTCAAATACAACAAATACAAAAATCTGAAGAGAATCTAGACTCCACTTAATTTATGTTATTGGCCAGTCTATTCTAGAATTTTCGTAAAACTTGGAAGTGTTGTGCTTTGCAGTTTGCATGTCACAGCATGTTGCATACAAAAGCTATCAATTATGCTAACTTTCATTTGTTGTTTTTCTCTCTCCTTTCCTTTTTTCATGCCTTTTTTTAATTACATGTCTTTTCCTTTGTTTGCAACATGTTATGATTGATGCCAAGCCTAAAGCATCAAAATAATAAGGAGTAGAATTATCTTCCCTTCTAATCTCTCTCATCTTTCATCATTTCTTATTTAAACGGTTGCGATTACACCACGTTTACATCTTATTTTGAATTTTTTATATAGAGAGTAAGACAAAAAGAATAGTGAGAGGAGATGATGAAAAGGGATGGTAATAGGAGGGGAGAGATAATGCCTGATCAAATCCATGGCACAGGTCATGGAATCTGTTGTTGGAGTAAATGTATGTATCCCATCTTTAAGGGTCGGGATTATCTCCGGATCCTCAATTCTCTGCATTCTTCGATGGGTGTTGGCACGATTGCCGACAAACCATGCCCACACCGTCGTCTTCCAACCTCTGGTTGTCTACAACTAGAACCAAGTTCTCCGAGAGAGAGAGAGAGAGAGAGAGAGAGAGAGAGAGAGAGAGAGATGAATAGGAAAAAGCAAAAAAGAAAGTTAATTAATTCCTAGTCGTTCGATTTTCGGTTGAACAAACAGATTTGGATCGGATTCAGAGAGGATCTTATTCCCATCCTTAAGGCATGCTTGGATGAGAATTTGATCCATAATCTCTTTTAGGATTTTAGAAGAAAAACTTGTGTATAGACGGCCGCATGTGGCATTCATCTAACAAGGTGGGACAAAGAGATAGGTCACACAGACTTTTTCATGCCTTTTTCAGTAAAAATCACGTGATGTGTGCTATACACACAATGTTGTATACAACAGGTGTCACGGCAATCTCTCCTATTAAAGGCCATGAGTATCATTATATTACCTTCCAAAGCACACCCAACCAATGCAACCTGTTAGACACTTGAAATTCTCGTGTAAATGAAAGAGTAGACTTTATTGAAGAAATCAAGTTCCATACACTATTTTACATCCTTTTAATGGACAAGTACATTTCTCTTATACCGAGTATGAACTCCTATCTTCGGGGACGGTCACAGTAAAACCTTCTTTGTGCCGAAACCATATGAGATATCAACGCGCGGGTCTAAAAACAGTACAGGTATTCAGTGCCAGTTGCCCATCATGGGAGTACAGAGTTGAACAACGACAATACTATCGGGCAGGACCTGTAGAATGCAGCTACAAGCTCATCTCCTGAGGCAGGCTGATCTCAAGAAAATATAGGCTGCAAAACAGGCAAGGAGAAAGTTATCTGATATAAGCAAAACTTATAATATCACATCCTCAGGCTCTAAACTTCTTGTTCTAGATATTGAATCTGACTGAAATTAAACAGCGATGTACTTTGAAAAAAATCCTTCTTGAAGAGCTCCTCTTTCGATGAGGCCCAACACTATATATGCACTTGTAACAGCGACAGACTCAGATATTTTTCATTATATATTTATAACGCCAGTATTACCTTGCAGACATGAAGGCCATTCCCAAAAACACGGCCTTGACTGCTTGCTTCTGCCCCGCATAATCAAACGCCAAGGGCAGCATCTCATGCAGAGTTAGAAAAGCCATCACTCCACCAACTGTGTCACAACAAAAGTAAATGGTGACCAAATTTTCATACAAAGTAATCTGCTTTCGATGAGAACCATTGATTTGCAAACCTGATCCCAGCAGGCCTTCAAGAATTTCAGGACTCAAGCTGCTCGGAAATAGATAGGCTGTAGCAAAAGTGACACCCATTAACAAGTTGCCTTCAAGAATTTCAGGACTCAAGCACCTATTTTACATCCACCCTACCCTTTAAGACTGGTAAAAGAAAGATATCTAAAGGTTGTTTTGAAAGTTCGCATACCTACAATTACGACACCCAAAGGCTCAGCGAAACCAGAAAGCGTTGCTAATTTGAATGCCTGCCATTTGCTGGGACATGCAGAAAACCCACCATTCAATAATTTTATCACTACTTTGCACAAGAAAATGAACAAAGCGTAGAAGTCATGTCTAGAAATGGGCACCAAAAGAAGTTTTTTTATTATTCATAGAAATTGAGTAAAAACTTAATTTCGAACTTATTAAAGATAATAGTTATTTTTAAATGAGTGAAAATTTTCATTGTTTCCAAACATCACAAGTACTTCAAGTGCTGAACTAGACGATGGCTTCATAAATTCTCACCTCTGAGTTGCAAAGTACACAGGAAGTGCCACAGCAACGCCCTAGAATAGAAAAAGTTGTCACCATATAATACACAATGAAATAATAGTTCTACAGTCCAAACCCAAACTTTAAATCAATCCATGGCAGAGTGCAAGCAGTTAGGGTAACACAAAACGGTACAAGATATAGAGAATATACCTCTGGGATGTTGTGTAAGGCAATGGCCAAGGCCAAGTTGACACCAACACGAAGGCCCTACAATGAATTATGGAATAAGCAGGAATTGTATGCAACAATTAGCATCAGCTGTAATTATAGTCCGCAAACAGATATCTAAAGTATTCTTGCTGCATCCATAATCACCAATCCCATAGATGAAAAGACTATGCAATCAAAAGTAATACGCACTATGAAAAAAGATACGTAGAAAGCAGGATCAGTAAGCATCTAATCAAGTTCAACTTGTCTTAGATCACAAACAAGAGTAGATTTAGAAAAGAGTTCCAAACTAGACACCGCAACTTCAGAAGTTGTGCTTCAAGAAGAAAGCAACATATTTCCAAGACAACATGAATTTTTTTAGCAGCAGCTGAGTGTCCAGGAACATATTCACTTGTTGGTAATAACGCTAAAAATGCATCACAAGGAAGAAAAGAAGAAAGTTTAACCAACTGGAAAACAATAGATCTGATTTAGCCATTTAGGTCACGAAGAATACCAAATGGTTGGTAATAAAAAAATAATTTAAAGGTCATAGACACCTCGCATTCTGTTTTCAACAACATTTTTTTAAATAACTAAAATGAAAATAGCATTAATATTACACATCATGAATTAAAGAAACTCTGATCATTGATGAAGACACTTTTTTTCAGACATAATTATTAAGTTTATGTTAAATCAAACACAGAACATAAAACTCGAAATAAAATAACCATGACTTCATCTATCTAATTCAAACTAGAATTAACTAAATACTCCAAGTCCAAGTACTATGAAAACTTAAGTTTTGAGTTACCTTCATTGATCCAAGAAACACAGCCATTCCTTCCGGAAAATTGTGTAAACTTATGCCTGCAATTCAATTGACCGGATGTTCCATTTCATAAGGGATAAAGTATACAAATTAAGCATATTACTGAAGTATTTGCACAGACTTTATTACTCCGAAGGAAAAAAAATCTCTAGAAACTAGAAACTAAAAAGCATTGCTACAAGCCATGACAGACTTTCAAAATATGCAAATGATGTAGAGTAGAACACCCTTAGGCCTTGGGTAGGGTGGCATGTGGGTGGAATGGCAGAGGGGTGGGTTTTATTCTTCTTGTATGCACGCAAAGACATGAAATAGGCTTTGCTAATCACAGAATTGAGTACTACAAATTTAATATATCATGCACACTTAGACTACAAACATTTGAAAATTAACTAATATTTCCAATTCCACAAATAAGTAAAGATTAATTTCATTTTCTAATTCAAATAACTGTCTGGATGTGGAAGGTGATTTAAACATCTCAATAACGTAGTAATACCTATTGCTGTTACTATCCCACTGAATAAAACTTGACGTCGATGCTTTTTCAAAGTGTCCTTGCCTCCTTCATCTCCACTTTTCTGTTGTTAAGCATATTGTCTTACGGTCAAACACACCTTCAATATTCTGGGTGGATGTGTAATTCCCAGTCATATGTAAAAGTATCCACAACATGCTAAATTAGGAGAAGAGATAATCAATACCTTTGAAATAGGAGCAAGAGTTGGTTCTGGGATAAAATTGGCAATGATAGCAAAGAATATGACACCTCCAAAAAACTGCACCGCCAATAAATTTTAATCCAATTCTTAAGAGGAAACAGGGACAACACATGTCATAAAACTGATGTATTCAAACCCAAGTGAATCAGAATTTGAGGGCGGAGCCAGGGGGTGGCTACCATGAGGTATAGCTAGCTGTTGTAGAAAATATACCTACATTTTACCTATATTTACTGGCTCCAGCCAAATAAATAAATAGTTGCCTACCCATTAGGAACTTCCCGGCTCCACTATTAAATCAGATGAACATTGAAGTACATAACTTACCCATAGGTTGGCTTTTAAAAAGCCAATTGAGTTTATAGCGTTGTGAGCCAAATCTAGGAATGATATGCTTAGCATCAGACCTGCGGCAAAACCCTGTAGACAGAACATCAGAGGTTTAGATGGATCTTGGTTCCCTAAGCACATCCTGACTATATCACATCAATTCAATAGGATCACAAAATGTCATCAATGTCAGATGCATATTTGCTAAGTTAAACGTAAAGAGTAAAATTTATCGTAGAGTAAAATACATTGGCGACACATACATATCGGCTGGAAGGGAGGAGAAGATGTAAGCAATTAAGTCAACACAATGATTCAATCTTCCGAAGGGAAGAAAATGACATTAGCAGACAGAAAAAACAAGTCGGCATTTGAGGAAATGAAATCGGAGCACCTGTAAAAGCCCGAGCTTCTTCAAATTAGGAGTTTCATTGACAATTACAAAAAGCGCACCTGTTCCACATTCCAATGTTCAGAATTAGGCTCCAGATCATAAACTGATCAACTAAGCATTGAGGTGAACATGATAAATTAAGGAATTCCATAAGAAACATGAGCGAAAATCCTTTTTTTGGCACCAGGATCAATACCAAAAACTTGCACACAGAACAATTGGAACAAATCCTCGCAATTCCATCATCATCAATTACAAGTTAACAGCCTTAGAACTCAATTTCACAATAACTTGATAGAGTCAATTTGCTCTAAAAACGTCAAATTGAACCTTTTTCGAAAACAAAGTCAATTGAGCTGCATTTCGATATCTTTGTCTATCCGATCAATTCTAGTATCATAAGTTAATACCATTAAACCTCAATTCCACGGCAACTTGATGGAGTCAATTCAACCGTAATCGAAATTATAAGAAGCTAATTTAACCAGCCCCAGCTCCAGCAAAGTAATCAATATTAATCATACTTCCATCAAAAGATTCTATTTAAAAAAAAAGTCAAACAAAGGAAACAAATTTGAATCCAAAACCCAAAAATAAGAAAAACCCAGAAGCAAATTTAGGAAACCATTCTAGATAAAATAAACAAGAACAACAAAATTCAATAAATGGGGTAATTCAAATGTGAAATTGCTGAAATGGGCAGCTGAAATTTCAGCAGAGCATGAACAACCACGGGTCTTTATGTACTGACCGAGTGAAGTACTGAGTCCACCCACGAGTGAGAGCGCGAGAGCCACCAACACCTGAGAATCCATGGAGAAACTTTTGACCCACCAGTCCAAAAAGCTCCAAGATTTTTGGGTTCAAAAGAGTTTGACGGAACTACGACTGAATTGAGAGTAAACGATGGAGCTGATATGGTTTATATAGAGAGAGGAGTGAGAGAGAGAGAGAAGGGAAGAGAAGAGAGGGAATTGAGTTTCTTTATCTACTTTTTTTAGTTTAATGAGATTATATTCATACATCTCAAATTCCTACGTATTTTAATTTTTTTAATATTTTTTACATACCATGATAGAAAAATATTAAAAAATTAAAAGAATGTGAAAGAAATAATTTGAGGTGTGTAAATATAGGGTGTGCTATCCATACACCCCAAATTATTTCTCACACCCCTTGTTAATTTCTGTTCGTTGATCTTCTTCAATTTATCCAATTCGACGGCCAAAAATTAAAAAAATGTGTGAGAAGTAAAATTGGGTATGTAGATATCACATCCCTAAATATAATCTCCCTTAGTCACCTAACCTTGGCTTGTACATATCATCGTCCAATCCGTACTTCAATAGAAGGGCTAATTCCTATATTTTAGGGGCTAGTGGCTTGGCTAGTATTGCAAAGGGCTTTACGCGAAGAATCAATACCCTACATTAGAGAAGAAATTTTCATAACGATTGTAGCGAGTTTGAATTTTTTTTTTTTTTTAATACAGATGTGTGCAGTTAAATTAATTAAAATTGATGTGTTTTTTTATACAAGAATTCATAACTACAATCATCATTTCTCCCTCCTCATTCAATATTACCATCACTTATAATCCGCCACAACCATCGTCATCCAACAATTTATATTATAAAAATATTACTAACAACATAGATTTATTTTTCTACATTTTATATATTAATACTATACACATTTCAATGTGTTTTTTTTAATGTATATAAAAAGCTAAAAACTAAGTGTAAAAATCACCTCCTAAAATCAAAACGTTTGTAATACATTATCAAATATGCCCTAAATTTTTGAGAAAAAAAAAACCACAAAAAAAATTTCCAAATTCCCTTCCTATCCTTCCGAAGTCCCTTTGACCAAAAACAGAGAGCTTCTGTAGAGAGGCTGCTTCTTGTACCTCTCCAAACCCCTAGACGTTCCCCTTTCACTTTTCCACCCCATTTTTCCATCACTTTCACGAGAAAATTCCCCCACAAATCCAAATGGCCACTCGCATCGCCCTCCGCCTCAAATCCCACCTCCTCCGCACCACAACCCCGATCCACCACCACCCCGTATTCAAATCTCCACCTTCCATCTTCTCCCTCCTCTCCACCCCCCATCTCCACCCTCCATCAAATCCCCACCTCCCCTTCACTCTCCGCTTCCTCTCCACCGCCCGCCGCGGCCCGACCCGCCCCAAACCCGTCGACATCGGCGCCCGGGCTCGCCAGCTCCAAACCCGCCGCCTCTGGACCTACGCCCTGACCTTCAGCTGCATCGCCGGATTCATTGTCATCGTCCTCAACAGCTTCCAAGACCAGCTCGTCTTCTACGTCACTCCAACCGACGCTATCGAGAAATACTCCGCAAACCCTAGCAAGAGCAAGTTCCGGGTCGGCGGCCTCGTCCTTGAAGGTAGCGTCGTCCAGCCGTCTTCCTCGCCGGAGATGGAGTTCGTCGTCACCGATTTGATGACCGATATCTTGGTCCGGTACAAGGGATCATTGCCCGATTTGTTCCGGGAGGGCCACTCGGTGGTGGTGGAGGGATTTGTGAAGCCTTTCACGGAGGAGATTCGGAGGGAAATTTCGACGAAAAGCATATCGGAAAAGGCGAGGAGCGGCGAGTGCTACTTTGCCGCCACGGAGGTTTTGGCCAAGCATGACGAGAAGTACATGCCGGGTGAAGTTGCTGCGGCCATAGAGAAGAATAAGAAGAAGCTGGAGGAGGCAGGTGCCGGTGCCGGTGAAGGTGAAGCTGCTAAAGATGGTAAAGATGCTAAGAGCGAGTAGATTGATGGGTATGAGTTAAATTTTGTATCTTTTTCGATTATATTTCGATTTTGTTAGTATATATTAGGTGATTGGAGAAATGGGTTACACTTGGATAGTTGGATAATTGGATGATTGATCCAAAAGGATTAATCTTTAGGTGAGGGAATGGGCATTGGTGCTGAGGAAAAGAGATGAATTTTTGGAAATTTGAGGCGTTAGAGTTTCGAATTTTGTTGTTGTAGTGATATAATCTCTCTGTTGAATTCTATAATTCTTCATTTTGAATTAGTAAATCAATAATGCCATTAATTGGGAATGGCATAGCGAAATTGTAATTCTTGGCATAAGTTGTATGAATCTGATAACTTTGAGAATTTACATTCGAGATGTTTCATATTGTCGAGAACATAGAGATGGATCTGCTTTTATCTCCTTTATGTTCAGTGTGAATTGTGTGTTGTAATCTTTAGAGGCCACATGATAACCATTTCATTTTCAATTTTCAGTTTTTGTTTCACTTTTTTGAAAATTGAAATCTTGTTTGGTAACTGAAAGCTGAAAGTGAAATGGTTATTAAACGGCCCCTCACCAACATGGATCACTTTCGTTATGAATTATCTGAACAGTTTGGTTTTTTTTTTAAGCATTTGTTGTGTTCAATCAGTTGAATTGTTTGAGTATCATCTGGATTACAGTTGAGCTACTTCTCAGAAATTGTGAGTGTGCATCTTTATAGAACCCGCATCTTTATAGAACCCAACTTCCTACCCTCTATAATGTCTAAGGTTTAGCTTCCAGCACTCTGTACTATGGACGCACTGTGCACCTCCCGCCAGTAACAAGTCGAACTTAAGCCCAACGTGAACTTCAAACTCTAGAAATACTGAGCCAAGTTATCGGTTAGTTAGAAATCATTCGTCAAGATATGGCTGTTGGTTGTTGTTTTTCGACAACCAACCTCGAGGATTAGTTATATATTGCTGGATGACGAGTTAAGAGGATCAGCAAATTCCGAAATATTTGTACTGATTCTTGGTTGAGGTCAAACAACAAAGTAAAGGTTGTGCCGGAGATTCCAGTATACAGTATCTAAAAAATCCGAAATATTTGAGACCAACAAGAAGTTAGAATTGCTATTGGTGTAGACACTATGGGAAATTCAAGAAAGAATCCCCTACACAACACCATTGCCATTGTTAGATATATGAATACTATAGGATGGTTGATTTTAACATTCTCAAGTGGACGCTGGCTGCAAGTTTGGTTCTTATTTGCCCGGAGGTATTGAACTCATGTGAGTAGGAATGTTAAATGTAATTCTTCTGAACAGTTCTCGTCCCGGTTAGCTTCTAAAGTAGGCATTGCGTCTAAGTTAGCTTCTAAACTTCAAATACTTGATAGAATGTTGCCAGATCGGGGCCAAGAGATGGCCATGGTCGCTAGACTGCGGCCGCTGGCGCTAGAAATGCAGTATTGAAGGCCAAAAATAGCAGATTCAGACCACTACTGTATATATATTATGATGAAGCAATATAACATCCACAACAAATGGTGAAATCCATCTCCAAAAGAACACAAAAAAATACCACAATGTTTAAATAGCGGTCTCGGTCTTGAATCTCCCTAATGCCTCAACAGCGCAAAGAGAGAGAGGAGCACCGAAGAGTAAACAAAAGCGCCGGAAATTGTCACTGGAACTCCGGCTCCAGCGTCCAATGCCGGTGATGGTGCCGGTGCGCCATCCTGAGCCCTAACTGAGACAAGCACAATGGCGATTACCATCAAGAACACAGCTTTGCAGATGCTAACTTGCGCCATTTCTAGAGAGGAACAACAGATAATGGATTGAGTTAGCTGTGAGAGAGAGAGAGAGAGAGAGAGAGGGAGGGAGAGATTGTGTTTCTGTTGAGTTGAAAACCTGGATAGACATGTATTTATAGACCCTTTTAATTTTAATTTTTGTAAATAAACTTAAAAATCTTCAATTTTTGTTTAATGAGGTGACATGTCAGCCTTTTGCTTCTTTTCTATGGTCCCCATAACGGCTCTATTGGTTGGTGGTTGTCCTTGTTGAATAGGGTGGCGATATCTAGACCGTTGAGTAAAGAAAGTTTAAAAATGATGCTTTACCAAAGAAAAGAAAAGAAAGAAGGAAATATGTCGACTTGCTTTCACTTCAAAGATTTCTTGATGGGAAATTTTATTTAAATCCTATATTATTTTACTCTACAGTCAACTTTGTATTTACATTCAACCACCATGGGGTGGCAGGTTGAGGATGAATTTTAAGTTCGTATTTCAGACGTATGTTTTGAGTTTGATTTTTGACGTTGGTGAATTTCATAATAGGTGCTCAGGGGAAGGATAAAGTACCTCAATGAGTCTTCCTGGCCCCCGAAATGATGAACTGCTACAACGAATCCACCAAGTGGTCCCCTTAAAAAAAAAAAAAAAAAAAAAAAAAAACTTAGTATTTGCATTCATATTTTGTTGGGAGTAAATTGTCACCACCTTTTTCACACAATTTTTTACACACGCTAGTCTTGCAAAAGAGTCTTAACGTTTTTTATAAAAATGTTCTACGGCTAGCGTGGTTGAATACTCTTATCCAAGTTTTTCTTCAAAAATTACTTATAGTTATATAAGACTATACAAACATTTCAAGAAAATTAAGCACGTACTATTAAGGAATTTAATTTGTTTAGGTGTTAAGATAATCCAACATTAACTTATACGGATTTGATGCTTATTAGGTGTAAATTTGATCAAATAAGGTTGATGATCTAAAAATGCCATGAGTTCGATAATTTGATGATAAATGATTTACATTAGGCCGATCCAATTTGAATGTGATCCTTTTATAGGTTTATTGGTGACGGAATTAAGTTTTTACACTTGCCACATCGGATAGCTACCTAATTTTAGCACAAGAATGTGATCTCTTTAGCATTTTCAACATGTAATTATGCATGCTATTACCCTCACATCCAGCAACACAACACTAAGTGAGGTCGGCTCTATGAATCCTAGGACACCACTGGATCAATTTTGCACCATGTTTTCTGTTAGCTCCAAGTATTTCATATCTTTTCTTAAGGTTAATTTCCAAGTCTTTTTAGGTCTTCATCTACCCATTTTGCGTTGACCCTCCATCTTATAGTTGCATCTTCTAACCAGAGCATCTGTGAATCTTTAATTCATGTGTTCAAACCACCTTACCTGATTTTCTCTCGTACTACCATCACATACAATGATACAAAAATGGGTATGAATATTGTTAGTAAATCCTCCTCTAATCTTGACACTTATTACTTAATTTGTTAGTTTGTTATACCCATGCATATAGGCGTTGTTCATGCAAAAACCATACACGTACGTACTAACCCTTCCAAACCTCACACAAAATCCAACAGATTTCATCCCAAAAATAACAAAACCCTCCTCCGTAGAAAGCTATATATATCTCCGTCTGCCCTCCTATCTTCCTCAGGACAGCTACCGACTTCTACAAGCCTCCTAACATTCCAATTGCAAGGCTTGTTTTCGATCCATCGACCGACCACACGCCACCCGCAAAATGACCATGAAGAACATTGCCTTGGTTGTCCTCGTGGTTGCTGTCTGCATGTCCGCAGCTATGGCTGCTGCACCTCTAAAGGCTGCAGCCGCCACCCCAGCTGCCACCCCCTCCGCAGCTCCCATCTCCGATGCTTCTGTTCCAGCACCTAATGGAAGCAACATGAACGCCGTTGGATCTCTGGTCGGAGCTTCAGTCTTGTCCTTCTTGGCCCTTTACTTGCACTAAATTATTGATGATAGTGAAAAAAAAAAAATTGAGAGAAATGCTTCATCTTTGAATTAGGGTGTGCACGTGTAATATATTCCCCAGTAAATGAAACTACAGTATTATTCAAATTTATTCTTCATGATTTACCAATTAATTTGTTTCGTCATCTATTTCTTTTTCTCTATACTTTATTTCCAACGTACAAGAAATATGAAGTGTTTTTTTTTTTTTTTTCACGGGAGAGACCCTCTTTTTTCCTTCAAGCTTCATAGCCCTAGGTCGATCGGCAACTTATTGTCCCTCAAGTTTGTCCATTTGAACAGCCTTCCTTCCTCGACTGCTCCAATTTTGTAGTGTGATGTTCGACAATCAACTCTTCTTGGAATACTCATGCCTTTTCGGGGTTTATTGGCTTTATTTCTTGCCTAGCTATTTGAGTTTCCCTTATGCTGATCTCCAAATATCTTTAGAAGAATCATAGACTTTTTCCTTCCGTGGACCGTAGACCATTATTTCCTCGAATTGGATATCATTTTTTCTCATCACGTCTGAATCTTGATCCTTATCATTTTAGTTTTTTCCACGCGTGAGATTTCTCCGGACCACCAAAACGGAACAGGATACTATCCGGTGAGGATTTGGTCAACTAGTTGCGTTTATCGTATCCATTTATCAGTCATTCTGCAGCTAAAAATCATTTAAATTTTTTTATTTAAAATTAAACATAAATAGTTCCTAACAAAAGGTTGACCGCACAATGTACGACAAATAGTTAAGATTAATTGATACCTAAGATCTTCACAAAGAGGATCCTCATCCCACCAAAACATTTCTATTTTGTGGACCACAAACCTTGATTTCTTTGAATGGGATTTGGACCATGGATCAAATCTCGTAGTCTTGGGCTTGGATTGGTTTATTGGACCAATCGCGTGGTTCAACTATTTTCTCAAAAAAATGTTGGACCACGTTATAAAATATTATAGGCTGCTTGGTCCTGCTGTTTTGGAAGTTAAAAATACATATATAATCACGCACACCGATGAACAAGTAAACAACGTCATACTATTGGTGAAACCCTAAATTAACCACGGGACATGGCTTCATAATGAACAAGTAAACCTACTCTTTGTATGGAGAAATTTTTTATTATGATCAGAATACGGATGATACATCACATGTTTTTATATAAGTGGTGGGAAGTTTTAATTTTTAAGTTATTAACTTTTTAACACGCATATTCCACTATTTGTATAATGACACGTGATGTACTATTTCGTATTCAAGTCACATCGAAAAATCTCTCTTCCATTTGAGGCATGACTAGAAGAATCACGAGCCAGTTTTCGGTAGGCAAACAATGAAGAGAAACGTGAAGATATTTCGGTAGAGATGTAACATAATATGTCTATTGTTTCAACCATAACGCAACCAAATATTCGGACTTCTTTACGTCCCTTATTGAAAGTACAAAGTAAAGTCACGTGAAAATTTTGGCAGAGCTTTATATCTATAGTTTCTTCACAAGCAACGGAATAGTTGAACTTATTTCAGTAGTTCCTAATTGAAAATACAAGGTATATGTAGTCATTGATTGTTGAAATATTGCAATATTTTTCTTAAATAAGGATTAGTTGGTGGTTTTGGCACGGCAATATATCCATCTGCAGACTGTGAAGACTCGCAGAGACATTTAACCTCTTTCTAACTATGATTGTGTGATTCATAAGTACTCAAAATCAAACCCCAACGTGCCACGTAGACTACGGACCTATAATTCATTCCCAAACACTGGGTTACCCCGTAATGGTTGAAATATTTCAATGTTGAAGTGAAGTATTGTTGCTGGCAATTCAAAATTTCAGTTGTCTCCTACTAGAAAACGGTGTTACGTAGAGAGGGTGCGGGTGAGAGTAGTGGGTATGTCTATTGAGTGTCCTAATACAATTCCTAAACAAAAAAGTAAATGTGCATTTGTTTTCAATATGTAGGTTGTGTTTAACAAATTATGAGAAATCAATAAGGGTGTTATTATTGGAACTTTAAAAAAATTATTATGCATTTTTTTAAACTTTTTATATTTAGAAAGAAAAAATTTACTCATGAGAAGTGCAAAATCATCTTTTTGAGTGTCAATGGCTTGTTTGGAAGTGCTTTTAAAATAGCTGAAAACGTTTTTTGTGAAAATATTTTTTAAATCAATCTTTAGTAAAATGGAAGGGAAGCACATAAATGGTGCATCTGGCAGGAAACACATTAAATGTTTTTTGGAACTCAAGAACATTTTTCTGAAAACGTTTTCAGTCATTTCAAAAATACTTCTAAACGAGCTCAATAGCATTCCTATCAATAAAACCAGCCTTAGTTTAATTTGTTAGCTTTTATTAGATACAAACCATATTGGGATAGCAGGGTGAACGCTCTATATGCCATCTATACAAGTCGCTTGCTTATGTTAGTTTGTTATACCATTCTAGACGCCGTAGTTCATGCAAACCATACACGTACATAAGAACCCATCCCCACCTCAAACAAAAACCCAACAGATTTATCCCAAAAATAACCAAATGCTCCTCCATAGTTAGAACTCCAAAGCTATATATAACCCCAAGTCCCTCCCTAATTTCCTCAGTACAGCTACAAACTACTACGAGGTCGATCAATACATACCTCTCTAAATTCTTAACATTCCGATTACAAGGCGTGTTTTCGATCCCTCGACCGACTGCACGCCACCCACAAAATGGCCATGAAGAACATTGCCTTGGTTGTCCTCGTAGTTGCTGTCTGCATCAGCGCAGCAATGGCCGCTGCACCTGTAAAGGGCGCCGCAGCCACCACCGCTGCAGCCACCCCTGCCGCAGCCACCACCGCTGCCACCCCCACCGCTGCAGCTGGCCCTGAAGCTTCTACCCCAGCACCTAACGGAAGCAACATGAACGCGGTTGGATCTCTAGTTGGAGCTACACTCTTGTCCTTCTTGGCCATTTACTTGCACTAAATTATTAATCAAGTGATAAAAAAATGAGAGAAGTACTTGATCATCTTTAATTAGGGCGTGTGCGTGTACTATATTCCCCAATAAATGAAGCTATAACGCTACTTACGCATATTATTCTTGGCCGATTATTTATATCTTTCTTTTTAGTGTCTGTTTGCTTCATTTTGCTATACCACCATTTTAATTAGTGCCATATATAAACGAGCAATATTACTTTACTATAAACTTTATGCAGCACGAATTGTATATATAGTCGTTAATGTGGATACATATATCAATAACACAACGATAAATTTTGCGAGAAACATGTGTCGTGTGCAAGAAAAAAAAGTAATTGTTCTTTTTTTTATAGACAATTCAAAATATGATAAAGAAATAACGAGGGAAGAAGTGTAGGTGGCGATCGAATGATGATGTGAAGTTTTACAAAATAGAAAACTAATTTCCTGAGGTTCGGATCATGAAGATCTCGTTTTTCTTTTTTGCCTTGGAGATTGAAGATGATCTTCTTATTCTGCAACAAAGCTGTTACAAAACCAGATTTTCATTCGTAGGAAGGTCGATTAGAGCGAAGGTTTACGATATCTGAGACATATGTAGTCAGGAAATGTAAATAGATTTCGACGAGATATAACTAGCGAATTCGATCAGATTTTTTTCACAGTTCATCAGGTTCTTACAGTTTAATCTTGGGCAAGTCCACTTATTTGCCTAATAAAACAAGTTGGACTTTGCGTAAAGAGGATTAAGATGGAAGGTTGGCCATGCTTGACTTAGCATGTGTCCTAATAATGTTTTGTCCTAAGACCTACTCCAATGCTTGGAGTAAAACTCAAATTTTAGGTTCTAAACTTATCTCAAATTGCTCCAATCCTTGGGGCAAATATAAGTTAAAACTCAAAACTTATTTTTGGGCCAAATTTATTTTTGGTTTCTTCAATAAGGCATGTGTTTCGATTGCTTCAACAAACGATCTTGTCAGATGAATTCTTCTCTGTTCTGTTCCTTAAATTCAAAAGAAGGATGACATTTTTCTAATTAAAAGATTGCAGCTAAGTTAATGACATGATCCAAATGATTTTAACCAAGGAATGCAATGTGCAAGCATAAAGGAGCAAGGGCCTTGATGTTGAGCAGTGTTGCTAGTAAAAATTAAAAAAATTAAAAAAAAAAATTAAAAAAAAAAAAAAAAAAACCTTTTTATAGTATTGTGTCAGATAAGAGCTATTAGAAGGAAAGGTAATACAACAATAACAAAACCAACCCTTATCCTACTAAGTGGTGTCAGCTGTCCTAAATCTTAGACCGTCATTGCTCTCAGTTTTGCGCCATGTTTTTCATTAGCTCCGAATTCCTTTGAGACGTCGTTCGGATGGAGATATTTGACAGCTAGCAATAGCTGGACCTGAAAAAAAATGTTTCTCTAAATCTTATTTTTAGGTCTATCTAAACTGGAAGAAGACACATATTTCCTGGATTCAATGCAGGGTGCAGAAATTTTCTAAAAGACGAACATATGCATGGCAAATTGTTACCTTTTCCACCCATGAACCTTTCGTGTAATATTATTTTTATTTGCTAACAAAGTCATCTGCAAGAAGGAACATAGTAAGGAAGAAACGAAAATAACTTCTGTAGAATTTTCTGACCATCTTTTTCTCAAATTTGTGAAGAACAAGAAACCAGCTCCAAATCTCCTCCCCGATTTTGCTCTATCGCCGATGATCTTCCATTTTTGAGACCACAGCGCATCGTTCTTAGTTCCATGTCCGCCTTCGAAGAATCGGAGCGCAAGAGAGTAGCATAAAAGTCCAGTGAAAAGGATTCATGCTGAAACCAGGTGTACTACTCTTAAAGATTAGCTAGACAAGACCTGAAAAAAGGAAGAAAAGAAAAGGTAATGGCTGAAAATACTCAAAGACATGCTTTAAATCAAACATAAATGAGGGATCAAAGTATAAAAAGGAGAGAAGATATGAGGCAAAAGCAAAGGGGGGAAATTAGAACTAATTTGTGACTGTTTAGCAAACCTTTTATATTCAAAATTTGTAAAGGCAATGTTTGCTTGCATTTTGAGGTTCCATCGATATATTTCATCATCATATGGTTGAGGTGTCACCAATCATATGCCATTCATAGTTTGATTGAGATTAAAAGATAAGTAATCAAATGGAAGTTAAACTATAAAAGCTCAGATAATGTTAGGAAGACTAATTACTTATACTAACTTTTGTAAATCATATGACGTGTTGTTGATAATTTAATTATTACTTAAGTGTTGATTACATGTTTATTTTCTATTGGTGACACATTATATAATTTAAAATTTTGGTTTACTTAACGCTACTCCTGAAAGCTATGTACAATTATTCAACTATGTTTTGTTTAATTTTTAATCTATCATCAAAATTACTTAAGAGTTGTTAAGTTTTCTCATAGAAATAATAAATGTGTAAATTATAACAATGGTCCCTTAAGTTTAATTCAATTGGAGCAATGATTCCTCAACTAAAAATCAATTACCATTGATCCATTAACTCATTAAAACGTGTAGCTATGGCCCCTCAACTAAAAATCTGTTATCATTGGTCCCTCAACTTTAACTCAATTGGAGCAATGATACTTCAACTTTAACCCAACTGTAGCAATGGTCATTCCAACATAACTTATTTTGACAAAATTCTGATGAAGTTAACGAAAATGACCATAGTTACGCGTTTTGATGAGTTGAGGGACCTCAATTGTAGCAATGATCATTCCAACATAACTTATTTTGACAAAATTTTGACGAAGTTGACGAAAATAAACATAGCTACACATTTTGATGAGTTGAGGGATCCATGATAATTGATTTTTAATTGATGGATCATTGCTCCAATTTAATAAAAATTGAAAACCCATTCCTACAACTTACTCATAATAAATCTATTAAAACTAAATTGGTCATTACAACAACAGATCGATGTGAGTGTAACCACATTGCCTCTAGCACATTTACTTCCCGTTATTATGCATCCAAGCTCGAATGTTTGTTTCACAATGTAGGTCAGTTTAAAATATAATACTAGTATAAAAAATTCATCAAAACAATATTATTACCTAAAAGTCTCTAATATATATTTTTTCATAGTTTTTATTAAACTCGTGATTATGTTCATGAATTTGTGATTTATAATTGATAAGATGACAAATACACACTCTTCGATGATCAAAAAGACGTGCTTACATTCTAATAATAAAGTATAAATTTGTAAATTACCAGTATATTTATTCGTTGTAATTCTTACTCTAGACAAACTCATGTTATCAAATCCAAAACGGGTTTGGTATTCAATCAAATTTTTTTTTCAATGTGCCAGAAACGATCTGGTACAATGAGTGTTATAATATAATCAGTTAAGTTTTTTTAATTATCTAACAAATTATTTAATTATATTTATGTACTGAATCGTATTTCTGTCACACTAAACAATGGTTTTTACTTGGAAAAGAAAAAGATCTCAACATTACGAATGTGGTTAACCGGCCACTACACCTAACCTCACCAGCATATTTCCCAACCTTTTCGAAAACCCTTATTACTACACCTGAGAAAAGGGACAAAAAGGGAAATTCACAAGAGCCAATAGGATCCCGCCACGTCGGACTCATGGTAGACATAGTCGTTATTAAATTGCGCTAGAGGGTCGAGCAGGAAAACGAAAAACAGAGAAACACGACTCTCTCTCTCTCTCCTCTCTCTCTCTCTCTCTGGCTGGCTCTCGCTTTCTCTGTCCTCGGGCGATCCAAAATCTGCTGGGTTAGGGTTTTGAATATCCCCTAATTTCAATCACTGTTGATTTCTTTGAATTCGGTTTCAAGTTTTCTGCTTTTGATCGAGGGCTTTCTTTGATCTTTGTATTCGATTGCTGGCTCTGATTTTAATTCTTGGTTTTTTGGATGAACAGGGGCTTCGTGTTCGATGCGATTCTGAGCTCGGGAAATCGGTTTCAGAGGTTCAATTTCAAGAGTTTTTCTTTTAACAGGGTAGGATTTCTGTGTATGTGTATGTATATTTATACATGTGCTTGTTTAGCTGACCAAGTTCGGGTTTTTTGTTGATTTTAGGTGTTTTTGAGGGGTTCTCTGCAAATTTGGGATTTGGGATTTTTGTGTTGATTACCCAGTTTTGTTGATTCCAGATGTTTTTAGGGGTTATCTGCAAATTTGCAATTTTGGGTTTTTATGTGCCTTATTATTTGAATGATTATTTAGTTCAAATTTGAGAGTCAGGTCAGGTATTGGATAGTTTGTGAAGTTATTGTAATTGCTAGTTGGGGTTGAATTTGAACTTTGGCACAAATGAAGAGGTCTATCATAATTAGATTTCATTTTTATTTTGTATTTGAATTTATTCTTTTGTATATATTTGCTCTCAGTTCGTTGATAGGTGTTTGTGTGGCTTGACTACTAATACTTGTTGTCACGACGAATGTGCATTAGGGTATTTTAATAAAGATTTTACTTCTGACTTTTAGCAGGTTTTCTGTTTTCTTTTATCTTATTGAATTTGCAAACATATGTCCTTGTGATACAAATTCAAAAAGAATTTTTACTGGTTTAACATCTTTGGATGTTGTTAATGATGTTCTATGGGTTTTCCGGATTGAAATCTAAAAGGTTTCTGCTCAAAGATTAGTTGTGTGGAAATTATAAAGATAATGCAATACCCTGACTTCACATTCCTTGATATTATGTAACATGGAATCGTATACAGTCTTAACAAGTTGTGCCCTTCCAACAAGAATTTAGTATTTACATTGCTTATAGACAACCAGCATTAAATTATACTGCGAGCATTATTTTAATTATAAATGGTGTTTGGTAAGTTGTTGCATTTGTTTGTTCTTTTGTTGCATGTATAGGGGGCTTGTGAATTTCCGCTTTTACTGAGCTGTCCCCCATTAAATTGTTGGTTTTCAGGTGTTCTCTTTGCAGCTAAACTGAGTAGATGGAGCACGAGGAGACTGGATGTCAAGCTGCCCCTGAAGGTCCTATATTGTGCGTAAACAATTGTGGGTTTTTTGGAAGTGCGGCTACTATGAATATGTGTTCCAAGTGCCACAAGGATATGATGTTGAAACAGGAGCAGGCAAAGCTTGCTGCATCATCCTTTGGAAGCATTGTCAACGGAACATCAAGCATCAATGCAAATGAGCTCGTTGTTGCTGCTCCTCCTGTGGATATTCAATCTCAGACAGTGGCGCCAAAAACTATCAGTTCACAACCATCATTTTCCTTTGGTTCAGGGTCATCTGGTGAGCCAAAGCCAGAGGGCCCGAAACGATGCAGCAGTTGCAACAAGCGGGTTGGATTAACAGGGTTTAATTGTCGGTGTGGTCACCTCTTTTGTGCAGTACATCGTTATTCAGACAAACATGACTGTGCGTACGATTATCGCACTGCTGGACGGGATGCTATTGCGAAAGCCAACCCTGTCGTAAAAGCTGAGAAACTTGATAAAATCTAAGCCTGGTGCATTGAAGTTTCATTTTCAAAATTGATGCTTGTTTTCATCCACGGGATGGCTTCAGAGTCTGCAGCGGTATCTTGGCGCTTGCCCCGTTATAATGTTACATCTATTGAGGCAAGGCGGTTTAGGCATCTCTGCACTCTGAGGAACTCTCTATTTGTTGTGATTGGAAGAACTTTATGTGTTGCTCCAGTGTCTTTAAGTTGTAGTCTATGCTGGTTTGGTGGACATGGTTCGGGTTGATCTTCGTAATGTGTCTCGGCGCTGTTTATATCGCATTTGTTTCTTCTAGTACATTGTCAGTGGATCTTGTATTGTAAAGTATCGATGTGGTTTCCATGCATAATTCTATTTACTCTTCCTCTTTGGTCGATCGGGTTTTCATGCGTGTTCTTAAAGATTTAGTTCTCTATACTGTTATGATCAATTTTTGAACTCAGACTGTAACTGTTGTCAAGGGAAATAACACTTGGCCGGTAAAAGACGCGGAAAATTTCAGTTTTACTGGCAGTTAACGCGGGAAAAGGACTTGTAGCTTGGTCCTTGTATCCGAGGTTTTGTGTTCAACTCTCTCCTCGTATATCATTGTTGTATGTGATAGTGTGTGTTCGTTTTAGTATTAGTAAATTTTTTACCCGATGTGGAAGTCACTCCCTCCACGGAGAAATTTTGGGGTTAAGCAACCGGTTCACCTGTTTGTGTGGAACAAGTCCGAATGCGGACCATCTTGCACCCATGGGTGTTGTATACCTTCAAGTGATGGTAATGTTCATTATCCTATCTATCACCGTTTGATGAGTTTAAAATTTGAAATTTAGGTTGTTCACTCCACAAATCTTAAAATTTAAACTCATGTGATAGTAATAAATAAGATGGTGAGTAAAAATATTCCCTTGTACGTGGTATTGTGTTTATGCCTTCAGCATCGATTTGTTTGTCACTGGGTGTGCTGATAAAGGAGGGAATTGGATTCCATCCGGACCCACTTTGTAGGGATCCTAGGAATTCGGATATCTTAATCATTCATCGTGTATCGTACGATCAAAAATTATTTAATTTAAAATTAAACACAAATACTATTTGACGAAAACTAACCATATTATATACGGTGAACGATTAGAATGTGAGAATTTCTAGGATGCCCACAAAATATATCCGCAGAGAATCCCCTTCCATAAAGGAGAATATATTAGTTCCCTGACAAAAAGGGACAAAAGAGGAAATTAGTGCCGATTGAGGTAAGACCTCCCGCCAATAGAAAACCGCCACGTTGACATCATAATAGAAATGGTCGTTATTAAAATGCACGAGAGCGTCGCACAGGAAAATAGTGAAACGCGACTCTCTCTTTCTTGCTGGCCCTCGATTTCTCTCCCCTCGGGCGATCCAAAATCTGCTAGGGTTAGGGTTTTGAAAATCCCCTAATTTCAATTACTGCTTGATTTGTGTATTTGGTTTCAGTTTTTTCGACCCTTCGTATTCGATTGCCGACTCTGATGTTTAATTCTTGGTTTTTTTAGGTGAACAGGGGCTCCGTGTTCGATGCGATTCTGAGCTCGGGAATCGGTTTCAGACGTGCAATTTCAAGAGATTTTCTTTTAACAGGGTAGGGTTTCTGTGTATGTATATGGATTTGTATATTGTGCTTGTATAGCTGACCAAAGTTAGGTTTTTTTTATTGATTTTAAGTGTTTTCAGGGGTTCTCTGCAAATTTGCAATTTGGGATGTATGTATATGTATATGTATATGATACGACAATAAAAATATATATTTAAATCATATTTTAACTCTAAATATCCAAATTCAAGTTCATTTGATTTGTTAGAGAAAAAAAGTTGGAAATTTAATCTCTTTATCTGCAAAAGAAGAAGTGTGATAGTTAATTCACTATTCCAATTAGAGGCAAGCACGTCGTATTCATCAACTTTCAACTAAAGCTCTGTTTCGTATTAATTTCTCATCTTAATTTTTCATTTCAAAGTGTAAAGGTATCTAAAAGCTGGATACTTGTTTCCCAAATGTGGGATACGTGTATCCATAAAGTTAAATCCGTATCCTTTTACCATGATATATATTGTATGCGATGAAGTATCGGATACAGGATACGCGCAACTGAAGTATCCGTGCTTCATAGGTGCTTGTATAGCTGACCAAGTTTGGGTTTTTGTTGATTTAGGTTTCTAAGGGGTTCTTTGCAAATTTGCATTTTGGGATTTTATGTTGATTACCCAGTTTTTGTTGATTCGGTGTTTTTAGGGGAAATCTGCAAATTATTAATTTGGGGTTTTTGTGTGGATTATTTATTTGGATGATTAGTCAAAATTTGAGAGTCAAAGGTCAGGTTTTGGGTAGTTTGTGAAGTTATTGTAATTGCTAGTGGTGAGAAATCTGAGGTTGAATTTGAACTTTGGGTTTCAGGTGTTCTCTTTGCAGGTAAGTTGAAAAGATGGAGCACGAGGAGACTGGATGTCAATCTGCCCCTGAAGGTCCTATTTTGTGCGTAAACAATTGTGGGTTTTTTGGAAGTGCGGCTACTATGAATATGTGCTCCAAGTGTCACAAGGATGTGGTCTTGAAACAGGAGCAGGCAAAGCTTGCTGCATCATCCTTTGGAAGCATTGTCAACAGAACATCAAGCATCAACGCAAATGAGCATGTTGCTTCTGTGGATGTTCAACCCCATCCAATGGAGCCAAAAACTCTCTCTTCGCAACCATCCTTTTCCTTTGGTTCAGGGTCATCTGGTGAGCCAAAGCCAGAGGACCCGAAACGTTGCAACACTTGCAACAAGCGGGTTGGATTAACAGGGTTCAATTGTCGGTGTGGCCACCTCTTTTGTGCAGTACATCGTTATTCAGACAAACATGACTGCTCGTACGATTATCTCACTGCTGGACAGGATGCTATTGCGAAAGCCAACCCTGTCGTAAAAGCTGAGAAGCTTGGTAAAATCTAAGTGTGATGCAGTGAAGTTTGATTTTCGAAATTGATGCTTGTTTTCATCCATGAGACGGCTTCAGAGTCTGCAGCGGTATCTTAGCACTTGCCCTTTTGTAATATTAGATCTACTGGGGAAGGTAAGGCCAGTTAGGCATCTCTGCACTCTGTAGAACTCAGTATTTGTTGCGATTGGGAGAAGCTTATGTGTTGCTCCAGTGTCTTTAAGTTGTATCTATGCCGGTTTGGTGGACATGGTTCGGGTTAATCTTCGTAATGTGTCTATGCGCTGTTCATATCGCACTTGTTTCTTCTAGTACATTGTCAGTGGATCTTGTATTGTAAAGTATTGATGTGGCTTCCATGCATGTATCTATTTACGATCGATTTTTGATCATTTTTGGCCGATTGGGTTTTCGTGCATGTTCTTAAAGATCTAGTTTTCTATATGATTATGATCAATTTTTGAACTCAAAATGTAACTGTTGTCAAAGGAAGGAAGAACATTAAGACGGTAGAAGACGTGGAAAATAGCAGTTTTATTGGCGGAAAATGGCAGTTAACGCGTGAAAGAGACTCGTAGCTCTGTCCTTGCACCCGAGGTTTTGTGTTCAACCATCCCCTCTTTTCATATAACTGTGAGCTAATTCAAAAACGATAAGATTTTTTCACCTCAACAGGGTAAAACTAGATAACTTTTGAATGTTAAATAATGAACAAGAGAGATTGGGTAAATCATCAAACACAAGAACAAAACTACAAAAACTGCATGTAAAGTGATGCAGAACTGAAGATCACAACAAATACTTTACGGTATCAAAATTTCGACCGACAGAGATTCGAGGTTAAATTGTCCGCGGCTCCACTTTCCGTCTTCAATTATTTTCTACTATGAAAGGGTTCACAAGCCCATGATCTAGCACTACAAAATCCGATTCAAGTTAGAAAGAAATCCCTTTAGATTCAGCTTCGAGATACTTGCATATCTTCTCCATAACCTCTCTACCCTTGGCACTGTTCTGCACAAACTTCTCCGCGCAGCGTTGTTCAACCTTTTCTGCCATTGATGCCAATGCTGATAAAGGCTTGATTCGAATGCTAGTCTCCTGTCGGCATAATGTCCAACCATTTGGGTTTTCTGGGTGGGGATCGTACCTGATCTTCTCCTCCACCTCTATTAACTTTTCGAGGCTAATATTATTGGTGGTGAGTTGCATTGATCGTGCTTGCGCATCCACAACTGTTGACTCAACGCAGTGGCAGACATCCTGGCGAACAATTTTGCGAAGAAACCATGGTCCTGGCGCATGGACAGTGATAGCACGTGTGGTGTAAAGCTTTCCTGTGCTGGGATCAAGCTTGTGGTTCAGAGTGTCAACTTCAAGGATATGTGATAGTGTGCGTTTGTTTTCAGCATCTGCAAATTTTTTCCATGATGCGGAAGTCACCCGCTCCCATGGGTGCTTGTATGAGTACTCTTGTGCGTATGCCTTCACCATTGCCTTTGTTTGTCACTTCGTGTGCTGATAAAAGATCATCATAGTAGTTCAGAAGAAAGAGTAAGATCATACAATGTGTTAAACTTCTCAAACATCATGATACATACTAGAAAATTTCAGTTGACAGCAATCAATTTGACTATTGACAATTTCTAATCAATGACAATTCGGGAGGGTAAATGAAACCTGTAGATACGACGAGTATTCAGACCACAATCGAATATGATCATTCCACACGGGAACCTAAATAACATATCAATCATGCAGTTGGGAAACACCAATCAAAAGCAGGCAGAGACTACAATACGGCAGTGCTCTTAATTTGGCAAGGTTCGAATTACTTTGCACCATGTGGTCTGCCTACCCAATACAAAAGTAGGTACCATATAACTACAATGACCTATTTATGCTTGATGTTCAATTTTACAGTGACAGAGAACAATACTACATAGATATGCATCAAGGAGGAATGCCAAATACGGATGCAAAATTTGATGCTGCATTTCTTCTAGAAAACTATAAGAATCGAAGGATTTGAAGGAAGTAAAACAGACTTATGATCCTGTGAAGAACACAAGACACACCAAAACTGACGGTTGTAACAGAATTTTGAATATCGGCATCATATGCAATATACTAGCAAGCTGAAAAACTAAACGAATCAGGTACTATTCTTGCACCGTCGTCCTACTTTTAACATAACACCACGCTGGCTATATTCGTTGTGTAAGCAAGGTGAACATCCCATAAAACCCAATACTATCTCACCCACAAATCAAGTTTCTCCATAGCCAAAAAAGTGATCCTAATCTTAAACTCCTACAAACAAACAGAGAAACGGGCAGAATTTAGAAAACCCAAAACCAGGTCTTAGAAAGGCTTATTAATTCTCAAGCAACAACATTTAGCTCCTAAGGAATTCAGTAACACTAACCCTAATTTCAAAATTCCTCCACCCTTTGAGATATTGAAACACAAAATTGAATCTCACAACAAATAAACACATCCAATTCTTTTCACCACATGTACAACAAATCACATTTGCCAAAATAAAAAATAAAAAATACAACAAATCCCAGATGTAACTGCAAACCCAGATTTTTTTTTTATCAAAATTCAGAAGCAATTCACAAATGGGTCCTCCAAAATCAGAAATCTATGAACTTTATCCACTGCAGTATCAGCTAAAAACACAAAACCTCCAATCCCTAGCAAATCAAGAACAGGGCCAATACAAACTAGTAAATAAAAAAATTCATCAACTTTTATCATCTAAATCCTTAATCCCGATTTGGGTTCGAATTCACGGGGAAAAAATACATAAATCCAGCAAAAAAAAAGTACCCAGATGAAAAAACAAGAAATAAAAGGATGAATTACATACAAAGCTTAGCAGAGACCTTACCTTAACAGAGAAATCAATGAAAGCCTAATGACAATATTAAAAAATATATTTATAAAACTTGGAAGAAGCGATTGATGGAGCGCTTTTCTTGTGCTTGTGCAAATTGCCCTCCTTAGGTTGATGGCTCTTCTATTTCTTGGGCAAGTGGTTAATGGAGGCACTGGTATTTCGCAATCCCGCTTTAAAATTGTCTTTTCTCTATTTATTTAATTTATTTTATTATGTTGGGACCTTGATGCTTGCTTGAGGCTCAATTCATTGTAAGAGAAGGACCCGAAGACCCTTTGGAAATGGGATACCCACTTATGCTCATAAGTGTTTCTATTAGGAGCAAATCGTACCTTCTAATATAAAAAAAAAGCGTCTATAAACATTTTAAATTTTGTTTGTCAAACATTACCTCAAAAGTGTTATGGGTGATCTATTATTTTAAAATCACTTTTAAAAATTTCAATAATCTGCTGTGATATAGATGTTTGTTTTTTATAACGGAATATCAATATATAATAGATAATATGTCTATAGTATAACAGCAACCAAAATCAACATGTTATTGATACATTTTGACAATTTTAATGTGTGTGTAGAAATATGAATGTGTGTACGTTTGTGCACGGAGAATTTATGCTTTTATGTGTATTGATATTCTACTCCACAACAACAATCCTTTCCAAAAATAGTTTAAAATTTATCTACGTTTATGACGTAGATTAAATCAAACCAAGAAGAAAACCCCGTTATTCCTTAATTAGTAACCTAATAAAGCACACCTTTGCAAATAAATCAAAAGATCGAAAAATTCTTCCATGTTACGTAACAATAAGTGCTACGAGGATTGAATGATTTGAATTAATTAGGGTTATTGCTTTTATTGTGGTTCTAAGTCATCCAATACTCGTAGTATTTAATACTACGTAGCATGGAAGCGGAACCCCAAAAGATTGCTTAACACAAAAGATTGGAATGTTAGCAACACAGTCAGTCTTTTGTTATACCACTGGGTGGTGCCAACGACAAACCACCAAACTACAAACTGTACGACCTAACACTTACATATCGAGAAAACACGATCTGAATGTTAATGTTTCCGAGACTTCGATCTGAATGATCCGCCAAAATAGCAGGATCTATAACACGAAGTTGTCCTTTGCAAATACAAAGGTGGTGTGGTACTCCAACGGAAGAATTCAAGTCCAACCTCCAGACAACGTTTCTGCATCTCGACAAAACTATTCATATTATCTGATGCAGATTTAATATTTCCGTCGACTGCTACGTGAAGGAATCTAAATCGGGCACACAGATAGTCTCTGGGAGATGGAAGTGGTTGATGGCAAAACTAGCATTAACAAGTGTCTTGCATTTGAAAAGAGCTACAAAGAATCGAATGGCTGGTTCCAGGTTGTCTTTGGTGGATTCGTTTGTGCAACGGAGAAGTTGGACACATTTTTGTGATCAATGAAATTGTAAAGGCACAACTCTCTCTCTCTCTGCTTTTTGTGCTCTTGAAGAGGTGCCTTTAGTGCATTTTAGATAGTGGTTTCAGAGATGGAAGTGGATGGCTGTAATGCGAGCAAAAGTAGGATCTATCTCTAAAATACACGGTTTGAATAATATAATATGGAGTGAGATTTACATGGTAATTTTAGATCTCATGTTAAGACGAAGAGAAATGTTGAAGTACTCTCTCAAAAGCGAACTCTCAATGAACACTCCCTCATATTTTTGGCACAATGTTTTATAATGTTGGTAAGGGAATTGATGTTAAGATGTCAGGTAACAGAAAATCCATGGAGAATCCCACTTTAGAAGTAGCATTTCCATAATATGGATAATAAGTGATAATGGTGTGGCTTATATATACGGTTTAGCAAAATTCACTTTACATAGTCAACGTTCTTGTAAATCTTACTTTCGTATATACCACACTTTCATGCTCTATGTCCCTGGCCCCATGATCAAGCATTTGCTTTCTGGCTTCCTAAGCAGCCCCATAGGCTACACAATTCTGCATCCTTTCATTTGGCTCTGTGTCATCAAACCAATCCTTCAACATATTTTTGACCGTTGGGATTTGACTGCCACATATGGTTTATCCGTCTTCTAAGATTTTCAGAATGAGGTTGTGTATGAACTCTAGAGATTCAAGTTTACATCGAAAGAAATTTCCGCCATTGTTTGGTATAATAGGCTCCACTCATGTAAAACTTTGTAAGAAAAACCCAAAAAACTATTGGTAAAGATATGATAGATCGGCAAACATAAACAACAGCCCACTGGCAAAAACGTAGAAGATATGATAATGATGTGGTTGATATATACGGTTTAGTGAAATTCACCTTACATATTCAACATTCCTTTAAATCTCACTTTCTTATATATCACACTCATGCTCCTGTATCCCTCTCCATGATCTCTGGCTTCTAAGCAGCCCCATAGGCCCATAGGCTACACAATTTTACATCCTTTCATTTGGCTCTGTCTCAGCAAACCCATCCTTCAACATCTTTTGATCGTCGGGATTCGACTGCCACCACCTAGCATGATAACCTCATCGACCGCTTTACTTTCCAGCTTTTCATCATTGACAACTCACAGTTTGATGCTCTAAGCCCCTTGTTCACCTCTTTAGAATTGAATCCTTTTTATTCCTCTTTTTAATCTCTAGCATAAAGCGGTTCACGATTTTCTAATAAAATTACAATCCTTTGAAACAAGAATCTTTGAAACAAGAATATAGCACTGAAAAATCCTGCATATGCAAGTTACAAAAAATGAGGCCGAAACAAAATGTCCTTACTTTCTACCTCTCATCTACACAGTGTAGACTACACTAGCAGCAAGTACTTTTCATTTGTACTTTTCAATGTCCAATGCACTCACCTTCAAACTATCTCCTCCAAGATCGAAAAGTAGAGTTTTATTCGGCTCACTATCTTGCCCTCTTTGCAAATTGCTTTAGCGGTTGCAAATTCTTCCATTTAGGTTGTGCTACATCAACGAATGGATCCATTCTAATTAGCTTCCTCCTCCATGTCCAGAGTTGTCGTCTTCTTTAATAGGCGTTTGAACGTGCCAGGGATGGTTTTCCGTCGTCCAAGATTTTTAGAATGAGTTTGTGTAAGGACTCTAGAGTATTTGAGTTTACATCACATGAAATTTAGGTCACTATTTGGTATAATGGGCTCCGCTCATGTAAAACCTGCTAAGAAAAACCCACAAACTTCTGGTAAAGTTATGATATATCGGCCAACAGAAACAACAACCCACTGGCAAAAACATGGAAGAAAAAAAAATATTCATTCTCAACTTAGTTTCCTCCAATATCTCAAATTCTTCAAACAAATCAAACCAAGAATTTCTCCCTTAACCTTATCAAATTCTTACATTTTCTCTCATAGAAAAAAAAAAAAAAAAAAATCTGTCTTGATTTTCAGCAACTGTAAAATTTAGACTAGCTTTTTACGTAGCATTTCATGCCAATTATCATACTCATAATTGAAGAATGATAAATAAGTTCACTCATTTTACATGGTCACAGGTCACTTGTAATTCAGTTTATAACCAATTTAATGTGCATGCCTTGCTGTTGAAGAATAAGTTTAATTTTCCTTTCCCAATAGATTTAGATACGAAAAAAAAAAATGTTCAAGAAATTAAATTTACCTATTACCATACGCCTTGTTATTGTTATTGAAGCATATAATGTAGCTAATAATGTATTAGCAGAAAACTCTATAAAATCTAATTTTGATTTCAGGATTGGAAAGGGATGTATATATTGAGCTAAAAGTAGTCGATTTGAAAAAACTCCCATGATCTGAAAGAGTCTCTCTCTAGGCTCTAGCCACAAGTAATTTTATTGATTATTTATTTTTATATCATCAATAGGGGAGAAATTTTGGAGTCCAGCAAGCCGTCCGTGTGGAGAAATTTTGGAGTCCGGCAAGCGGTCCGTGTTCAATGATTTGTCATGTTAATTCCTGCTTGTTGTTTGATTAGCGTCTTTTAGAATCATGATGATTATACAAGTGGTAGAGCTCAACATCTTCACAACCTCCCGTAGTTTCTGATCTGAAATTGAAACGATAGCTTGAAGGCTTTTTTTTTTTTCTAATGAAAATAATAAAGACCTTTTCTTTTTAGCTGAACCAAGAACAATAAACACCTTAAAAACTTACCATTATTTTTTTCTCTTAAATGATGAAATTAATAAAATCACCTCAGAAATAAAATTAATCGCACATTCAACATTATATTAATTTTGGTTATTGTACACAATCACAATACTTGTACATAAAAGTTCACCAAACACTACAGCACTACTCATTCTTCTAAAAGCATTTTAATTAATATAGTTTAGCAAACACTTGACTATTTTATTTCACAATTGTTTATAATCACAACAGGGCATAGGGCATAAGTTGTTTTAAAGCAAAACAATATCAAACTAGCCTTAATATTATTGAGGTTCTAATATAAAACCAATCACAATATAAGCATACCAACTGCATGCTTATAAGTCCCGTACAATATCTCAGTTTATCTCCCACATGATGTAGGACTTTTACATCACATCCTCACATCCATAGCCCTGACAAATTTTTTAGCCCCATATACGTGGATACATGTGGCCCGTTTGGCTTCACATGTAAGAAAATCCACTTTAATATGATTAAAAGAGTTAATAGACCACCTGAAACCAAAAGTCACTAGACAAAGTAGCCGAACTTCTTATAATACTTGCATTTGAAACGTTATCATATACGTGTATTACAATACTTGCATTTGAAACAAGTAGGAAACTCAATTGGAAATAATGTCCATACGGTAACACAAGTAGAATTACATCAGCAGCTGTGCTAAAGATCTTATGCACACAAAATTTAGGGTTTCAACTTTCACCCATATTCTACTGATCCTACCATGTTTTACCACAACGGGATTAATTTATGGTCAGAGTTCAATGTAAAGATCGAATAAAAAACAGCAGCAAAATACTAGAACAAAATAAAAGGTCCTCCAGGTCCTTAGTGTAGGCATTGAAAATCAGCTCCTGTTACTTCAGAATCACCCAAAATAAAAAGGGGTAGTAAACTGTTCCAATCCATCCTCAAGTCCCCCCGATCACAAATTACTAATCTCCCCCGCGGCAAGATTACTAATCTCCCCATACAGTATCTCAGCATCCGAGCCTCAGTCATTCCACATTGTAAAAATACCCATACCCTCCTCCATTAGGCATATCATAATCAACCTTCACAAGTGCAAGCTCTTCTGCTGAACCCACTCCATTGTTTGCTGTTGAATTTGAAGCCAACCCAATTCCAATATTCCCTAAATACCCTCCAGCACTATAGCTCCCACTAGAGCTCCCATTGTTGTGATCCATCACGCCAGAAGAAGAACCCATGTCCATAAGACCTTGAAGCAAAGCTGGGTGTGTACTCTGAAGTCCATAACTGTTATAGAATTGCTGGGTAGGATGGTATTGCTGCTGGGTCTGGTGCAACTGAAGCTGGGTTTGAATGTAATTTTGGTATGAAGAGGGGTCATGATGGTGGGTGTACTGAGAAATGTCATGGTTTTGGAGAGTTAGTAGAGGCTGGGATTGTACATTTTGATCAAAGGTTGACTGAGGCTGCAACAAAGAGTACGCTTGAAAATTACGACTGGCTGAGGTTGATGAACTGGCGGCTCCTGCAGCCGCATACTGAAAGGTGGAGCCGAGAGCTATCATTTCTTCACGTTTTCTGGAAGATTCCAGTGCTTGAGCCTCTTTGAGACGCTTTGCTGCCCCTCCTCCTATGGGGAGAGTATTGCTCTCCAAAATGCTCTTCACGTCGTATCGACTCATGTCGAAGTTGGTTACGGCGTTTAGGCCTCGGAATTTTATTGCTGCTATGTCGTAAGCTTCGGCTGCCTCCTCCTCAGTACCTATGTAGAGTTCAATCAATCAAAGTCACATAAATGTGACGAAGAATGATGTTACATGCACCACATTTACTTCAACTAAGTGTCATACACCAAAGAAGCATTACTAATTTATACAAGTAAAAGAAAAATTACCTATAAAAAATGAGGTTACTAATTTATCTAAGTGGTTTTGCATGAATCCCACATAATTTTATTTATTTTTAATGGGAATATTTATGTGTGTATATAGTGAGTTGTATATTTGTGATATATACAATGCAATAATTGCATTGTATGCATGGGGTAAGAAACATACTGAAAGTTCCCAAGTACAGATCTTTGTTTCCGGCAACTCTGCCAATCCTTGCTTGCCATCGTCCGTGTTGGTGATGCCTGAACAAAGATTTTGTTTTGTACAATGAGAAATAGAGAAAGAGAGACATGGAGACAAAGCGTGCCTAGCTAGCTAGCTAGTTTAGTACCTTGTAACTCCACGATACATGGACGCTCCCCTAGAAAAGCCACTGCTTTTCCTGAAAGTTTAATTAAATGGAAAGAAAAGTTAACACCTTTTAGTGCAAGAAACAAATTCTTGAAACAGAAAAAGGTATGAATTACGAGATGGGAAATATATCTGTTCTATTTCGTTTACCTTCTAATGGCTGCCACAAATTCTTGTCTTGTCATGTTCTTCATCTCCTCCACCTCCTTCTCATAGTTACTGATCTGCAGCAATAGTACAACACTACTTAAAAAGCCATATAGAATATAAACACAACTCTCGTTATCTTTCCCTTATTTTATTTTGGACACATTGTCAAGCCTTTAATTCGTTTTTTCGCATAAATTAACTTACTGGAAAATTTGTAGTAGTAGATGTTCCCCAATACTTTAGTGCAGCTAAGTCATAAGCCCTAGCTGCTTTCTCTTCTTTGTCATACCCACCTGTTTAAAATAATTGAAAAGAACAAGAAGAAAAGAAAGAACATTGCTTTCACATCAAAAACGTTCAAAACCATCAGCTTCTAGAATTCAGCATGGTAAATAACAAATTGTAGCTAGTTAGAATTGGTACTTACCCAAGTAGACTGGAAAAACCATGCCCGAAACAACAATGACCGTGATGAAGATCAAGAAATTGATGATCAGTGAGACATTTGAGGTAAAAAGATAAAACCCTAGCTGTAGGAGAATAAGGCATAAATACCTTGACGGCCCTTCCTGGATTGTCCTTCCCTTCTGCAACTATTATCCCAAAGATGAGCTTCATACCTTCCTGTCCACCTATGCCTGTTTTATATATATATATATATATATATATATATATATATATTTACATATGCAAAATAATTTATGTTAATGTATCAAGAAAAGAAATGTTATCTTGGTCACCTGGTAACAAGGAATGCATGGTCACTTATTTTCAGATTTGATATCAAGAGTTGAAGATAAAATAGATAAATTTGATATCAAGGGTTGAAGATGTATATATGTATTTTGATGTTGTAATCTGAGCTCTTGATATAAAGTTCAAGAGTGAGTGATCACGAATCCTCGATCACCTGTGACCATGAAAGCAAGACTACAAGATCTGAGTGTGTCCAAATTGGATGTAAAAATTGACCTTGTTACACCACGATAAATAGATGTTCTTTGTCCGAATGTGTCCAAAGTCCTCCTTGGGGGAGCTTCCACAGTGGTAATGCTGGTATTGTGGGTGCTGGTTTCACAGGCTGAAGAACCCTTGCCACTTCCCATTGAGAGAGTCAACGATTGGAGGCTGTTGGATTTTTCTTGGAAATCAAAGTTGCTAGAATTGTCTACAACGGTGTTTTGTACAGAGACTATGTTGTTGCTCGGGAATAAGTAGTCGGAGACAGAATCATTGGCCTGAATATCGTTGAAGGCTACAAGATCTGAGTGGTTCTCGGATTTGCTCACGCCAAGAAAATCAGCCACCTTTGGAACTTCGTCGCTTCCTTGAGTATTAATCAAATTCCACTCTACAAAATCACAAAGTGTATTAAAGAGAGAAGAGAGATAGAGAGAAGGAAAAGGAAAAAAAACCTACAAAAAAAAATATGCATGGAAAGAAAGAAGAATTACCTTGGTTTTGGAAAGGGTTGTCCATGGTATCACTTCCTAACCCTAGAGAGAACTGATGAGAATGAGAAGGGTGGAGTTGTGATGGCAAGGAAGAATTAGGAGGAGAAAGAGGAAAGGAAAGCCAGTTGTTTGAATTCATTGACCCCATTTTTCTTTGATTGAACTCTTCCCCAAGAACTCAAAAACCTCTCCTGCACAAGGAAATAAAAATGTTAAGACATTATTCAAAGAAACCCAAAAAAAGAACTAGCGGTGTCCGCAAGCTAGAGAGGAGAAGAAGTGATGATATATTAGATGTTTACCCAGGTGACTATATAGCTAGGGTTTGGAAGAGTGGTGAAGCAGCAAATCTCTCTCTCTCTCTCTCTCTCTCCCTCTCTAGATTTTATGTATAGAGAAGAAGGTAGTTTTGAGAACATGAGAGAAGAGGGGAGGAGACTGAAAAGAAAAAATCTACGAATTAGCATAAACTAGGTAGCTAGGGTTGCTATAGTCTTACTCTATGTGTCAAACAATGACAAAAAATTAAATAATACTATATAAAAATGTGTTTGTCACCCCTTTGACAGTGGTCCTTTTAGGCTGCTGTAACACTGACTGATCTGACTCTTAACACCATATTCCAACATTTCAGAATCAAGTATTACCACAATAATTATATAAAAAAAATATGTTTCTAATTATATAAAATTAGTGTTTGCTATCTCAATCACCATAAACTAAATTAAAGAGACACGAGTGTCACACTAAACTACAAGCCGAGCTCCAAATCAGTCTTTGTACTGATACAAACCCTAAATTCCAATTTGGAAAAGTCCAACCAACCCTCTCTCTCTCTCTCTCTCTCTCTCTCTCTCTCTCTCTCTCTCTCTCTACCCACTAGGGTTTATTGGAACTCTCGACCTCGTTAAGTGCAACAAATGACTCCCGAAAGCCCAGCATTCCCACACTCTGCAAATCACCTCCCACTCTCAAACTCTACGTAAAGTTAAACTAAGTAGATTATAGATATATCAATACAACCCCAACCGACCTCTCACTCTCTCTCTCTCTCTCTCTCTTCTTTCACATTTATCTGCAAAGAGATAAACATACTGAGAATTTTTATCAGGTGATCGAAACCATTTTAAATCAGAAGAGAAGATCTGCAGAATTGGGGTGCTCTCACCACCAAAGAAACAGTTTGTGGATCCCCGAGTCCTGTGTTAATTAAAGATGTGAGTGTACGGACATGCAATTTATAAACCTAAAATATCCGACATATATATTATTAAAAAGGACTTGGCTAAGGAGTAAGGATTACTCGACTGTTCAAAAATCACGCCAAACTCTCTGCTACTCCCATTAAAAAATTTGGATTGATTCTGAAAAGAAACTTAAGAAAAGATTGAAGGATTTAGCTAGCTAGTTTTGGTTTCCCCAAAGAATTCTGTTGACCACCAAATTGGTTTGCGTACCCGTCAAAAAATGGGAGCAGATATTTGTTAATTAAGTATCTTCTGCTAATGTCCTGTCCACAGTTAGAAGCTTGTATTGTGTTGTGAGGAACTGGATACCCTCTGGAATCAAGGAAATTGAGCCCACTTATCAAATGATCCAAGCCATTGAAATTTGATTCAATGACTACAAATATGAGAGCCTTCTAAAAATTATAATAATTGTAGCCGTTTGATCAAATTTTAATAATCCGGATCATTTGATCCTTGGACTCAATTTCTTTGGATCCGAAAGAGATCCAGTTTCGTGTTGTGCCATCCAGTTAAGCGCCAAGGTTAAAAAAAAATGTTAAAGGTCTCTTTAAACTAATTGAAAAATTATACCACAAGTTAATTAGCCTCCGCTAGTATTATGTAGAGTTACACTGCACACCCTTACTGACCAAAACGTATCTTCTAAATTTATAATAGATAAACAAGAGCTAACATATCTTTTCTTCTTCTAATTGAATTGATATTCCTACTAATTAAAATAAAGATACTACTGAGCTAGGGTTGTGTGACGGCTATTCTACAAGGCAAGGGTACTTGTTCACAAACTTTTGTTTGTACCTGAACACTGGTTTGTGTTACAATATTATAGCAAATTATAATTTGAATAGAACAATAATATTATGTGTCGATATTTCAAATTTGTGTGTGCGTATTTTCAGCCTTCTGAGAAGCCATTGAAGAATTAATCTTTCTCTGTTCTTTGGCAACTTTGAAAGCCTAAAGGAAGCACCAGTACATTGCATATGCACAGATACGTGTTTAGAAATTTAACACCCGCATCCTGATGCATTCATTACAGAGAGATGTATATAGTTAACAACAAGTACTATTATAGGATACAAAATAAATCCCATATTACGAGAAAAGGGAGGAGGAGGAGCAAATCTGCTGCGAAGAATTTATACCTTTTCTAAACTTTTGGATTTATTTAAATTTTATATGACTTTTGGTGAATAGACAGTCTGCTTTCAAAACTGCTGGAATCAATGGTGGTCTTTTTCCAGCTGATCAGCTGCATATTCAGAGAGTTTTCAGAATTCAGATTATACAAGTTCACTAGTACTCATTCACTAGTTCCAAAAGTGAGAATCTTTTAGCCCCAGAAATATGCTACTGAAAAATCAAAATGAACTACAAAAAAAAAAAAAAAAAAATTAAAGAAAATCACCTGCCATTGTTGATGATGACACAGTTCCCGCCATATTCTCGTACATAAATATAATCTTATTTGACTGAAGTGCACCACAATAAGGGGGCAAAAACCCACGTCTATCGCTTTCAACTGATTAAAAAAAGATCAAAACCCTTCAACCGAAAACTGCAGAAGAAGAAAAAAAATCAAATTAATAAAAACCAAACTAAACCAAATTCATAGCTTCGTTTTCACATTTTAATTTGTACAAGCTAAAGAACTAGGCTGAAAAAAATGCAAAGACGATCTAAACTTAAAGTAATTTTCAAGAAATTAACCGACCACCTCTCTCTCTCTCTCTCTGTTTTCTTCTTGAAAAATGTGGACTGAAAGGATTAATATTAGAGAGAGAGAGAGAGAGAGAGAGAGAGAGAGAGAGAGAGAGAGAGGGTGATGCATAACTTAGCATCAAGGCGTTTCAAGTTCTGTGTGCCACGTATCTGCTATATTTATGCGATTGAGAGCCGTTGGTTTGAATTTAGTTGCAGCCAGGCGAGCCAATTATCCCATTTGCATGCTTGCACAAAGATACACAAAACCAGAAGGAACTTTGACCATAGTATGACCACGATTCCTATCTAATCTTTTGATTTTACTATACTGCCCTCCAGTGCTTAATTTGCATTTAGTGCTACATTATTTTTAGCTAATTTTTAATGCTCCATTTATTTCTCTGAGAAAACAAAGTTGAAACAATGATCAACAAGAAAAAACAAAGTCGAAACTTTACTTTTTCTTTTGCTTTCATTTTTTTATTCCTCTTAAATTGTGTTTCTGTGTGGATACTAGTTGAATGGATAAGATATATGTTGGAACCCACTTAACTTGGAGTTGTATTGTAGTAGTTTTATGAAAATAGCCTGCAAGATCAGAGGACTTTGACATTGGAAAGGTACCAGTTGGGGTGGTTCTCAAGGACTTTCCAACAACTTAATCGATAAGTTTGCATTAATGGTATAATTACCTATTAATAGAGAAGCCAGTATTATTGTTTACTAAATCTAATGAATCAAAGTTGAATTATTTAGAAAAAGAAGGAAGGTTACACGGTGGCCGGAGCCAGGATTTCGGTTCACCACAATGCCCCTGCTGCCTTCCAAGTTCCAAGCCCTCAGTCTTCTATTTCTGCACACCAAGGCCAGCATATATGCATGAATTTCATCATCACTGCCATCCAAACGATCCAAAGATATTTTGTAAAATTGACAGATCCCACAATATTTATCCATCTCTCCTATTTATAAATCCTTATGAATCTAGATGCAAATTGTAATGCATGCACCTGGTTAAATAAAGTTATCTTAAAATTTGTTAAAACATGCACACGCGCAGAACCCATACAAATTGGATTGATCATCCACTGTTTTGGGCTTGGAATTTGGACTTGGAAGGCTGCAGGGGCATTGTGGTGAACATGAACAAGTAAATAAGGTCATTTTAGGGGAAAGACGGTAACGAGGATCCATATAAAATATTGAGAGTTTCCAGGTGTTGGGAGGAAACGCCGGGAAAGTGCTCGTGTTGCCTCGAAAATGAAGCACTTGATGAAAATGCGAAGTATATTATTTTGGGAAGCCCTTTGTTTTCTCGCATAAACCGGTTAGGGATAGCATGGAGTCTTGTGTGCTTGCAATTGATGAATTAATACACTAATAAGAATTTTAAATTAAGGTTTTAGGAGATTTGATTTAAGTTAATAATAATTTAAGGAATTGTTATTGGCATTTAAAATTCTCATTTTGCACTTCAAACTTTTTATATATATTTAAAAAGAAAAAAATGCACTTATAAGAAGTGTAAAATGAGATTTTTAAAGTCTCAATAACAACTTATATTTCAGTTAATGATCATTTCAATTTTTTACACAAGTCAATAAACAATTCTCCTCTTCAATTCATCAACAAAGGCAATTTTCCTCTTGCACTAAGATCAATCTACTTGCTAAACATTTCCTTCATTGACCTTTATTTTTTCTTCATTGGTCTCTCTTTAAAAGCATAAAGTGTTGATGGACTCAAACATAATGTAAAAATATTTTAAAGGTGGTGGGTTTGAGTATTTTGATTTTCTCCTCCAATGCGGAAACTTTAGACCAATATTCTTATATTTTGAGTCTTAAAGTTTGAGTTTTACATTTTGGGTATGTGAATTAATTGGAGGTGGTTGGACTCAAACTCAAATCTTATTTTTTCATTGAATAATATTTTTTTCCTTAAGGTGATCATATGTCCTTCAATATCAACAAAAAAATTGATGTAGTGTTATTTGGTTCACTTGGTTGGACTCCTTAGATTCAACTCTCAAGAATGGTGAGGGTAATATCATATTTTTGGTATTTGTCTTCACATGCTGGGTAGTTAATAGAGAAAATAAGGCGTTGAGATCTCAACACACTCCTTCATGTGTGATATCATTTAAGCCTAGCATGTAGACATTTTGAGTACGTGATGTAGGAGCATGTGGGTTGCTGGGCTCAACATGTAGGGTAACTTGCTCTGATACCATTAATGAAAAAGTTTCATAATAAAATTAATTTGCAGTATAAAGAATAATTCAACTCGTTATAAGCACATATAAAGTTCATTAATTCACAAATTTATTAAATTTACATGCTGGAATGTGCATTCCATATTGGCTCAACACGTTGTGTAACTGCTCTGATACTATAAATGAAGTTAGGGAACTTTAACAAAAAGCTCCCGGTATTGTTCACTTTAACGAAAAACCACATTTTTACACTAAAAAGTCAATCTTGGTACTATTCACTTTACCCTTTATTTTGTCCTTATCGTTAAAACTCAAATTTTAAAGTCATTTTCATTAATTTTCCTATGAAGTTATGTTACCACAATAAAATTAATTGACAATATAAAAAATAATTAACTCGTTGTAATCGCATATAAAGTTCATTAATTCCAAATATGGAATGCACATTCCCAGCATGTGGATTTAATAAACTTGTGAATTAATCCTTAACATAAGTAATGTATTCAAGTTAAGTAAAAATGTCTTCTGAGTAATGATATAGTTAGGGTTCTGGGCCATTACTATTTGAATTGTACTTTTGAGTGAGATCACCCCCGGAACATATTGTAACCAACTCGCGTATGTGTATATAATTATTATACTACGTACCTCAATATGAATAAGTAGTTTTTCAATATTTTAATACATGAATTAATAATAACATGTGACGTTATATATCATATAATAATTTCTTTTATATAAAAATGTTGATGCACAAAATCGAGTGGACCGGTACTATAAGTTAATGCACAAAATCAGATTGACTAGAGGAACATTTCTCTTATATTGAAAGAGAACTGACAAAGTGCTCTTTGTATCGCTTCCCACTAATGGAGCCAAATGTTGATGCACAAAATTGGGTGGAAGTAGTCAACATAAAGTGTGATGTAAGGACCTTCACAAGGGCACTTCGATCAAAGGTTGGCTAAGCATCGAAGGGCACCGGTGTGGTATCGTCCGGCCTAAGAGACTTTCCGATGCTTAAGTTAGCAAAGTATGTTTATGGCATCATGTGGGCGAGTTTAGTGATAATCTAGTATGTGAATAGTAAATGCGATTAAGCTTTTGGAAGGAGTAGAAGTTAGCCTTTTATAGAGGCAAAGTTGGAGGAGATTTTTTAACTGGCAATGTGAGATTGAATGCACTTAATGTAGTGTTGTCACTTATCGCATTGTGATTAGCCTCTAAGTTGGAGGAAAATCTCCCATTAGTTATGGGAGTAGCCACGTGTCTTGGTTATCACTTGTTGTGAGGTTATTTTATGTACCTTAGTAGGGACCCTTCGACAGGCTCAAGATGAGAAAATTTTCATTGTGACAGGAACACAGATGGTACGTACCACTTGTTTTTATAGAAGTGGTGAGAAATTTTATTTTTTAAGTTATTAACTTTTTAACACACATATCCAACCATTTGTATAGTGACACGTGGTGTACCATTTCATATACCTGTCACACTGAAAAATCTCTCATCCAAAAGGCTTCCTAGTTGGCCGATACTCAATTGTTTCGGGGTCCATATATACAATATTGTACAAATAAGAAAGAGGAAAACTTATGTGACAAAAGTACTTATAACGGATGAATTTCTTGAAATCACCATGCATGTCAGTTAATTGTCAAAGAAAAACTATATACGAAGAAATGTTATTAGATCTTTAAAAAATTTGTTTTGCACTCTTTGTGAGTATATTTTTGTGTTTAAATATATAAAGTTTGAAATGTAAAATAATTATTTTAGCTTGTTAACAACATCTATCTGAATAGCTAACTATCATATCAAATCAAAACAAAATTATTATTACGTATGAGTTGTTTTACTCCATTTTGAAAGTAAATATTGTTTCGACGAAACTAAAAATAAAAGAGAAAGTAACTATCACTAATTGTGCTTCTAGGGATCCACATGCAGATTTAAAAAAGCCATATATAAATGTTCATACATGCATGCCAATACATGAAGCTAGGAGTACTCTCTAAACGTTCATGGTAAAAGTGGCATTATACACGCACTCTATATTGGATAAGAAGGGTTGCAGAGCCGCAAAAGTGGGGAAAACATAAGTAGTAGACATATATTTCTAGATTGGTGACAGATGATTTAGATATTATATGTTTTTTATTGTTTCCAACTGTATACATCGATTATATGCATAAAATTCTTGAAATTCCATTAACCACCTCAAGTTGGTAATGCCAGCACCTTTTGTGCTTTCAAAACTAAAATATTGACATTCTTTTTCTGAGAAAATCAGTGAAAACTCAATAAACTAAGCTATGAAGTGGGCGGGCTTTGGGCTGCTCCTTTGTTGTATGTGTATTATTTTCTAAGTTCTAAAAGAAGTAGAGGTTCGAAATTAGCACGTATCTAGTTTCTGTTTCGATAGTATATTAAGTATATCTGATGCATGCATATTATAGCTATATATTCATCCATTTGTATAAGTAGGCCTAGTCATTGTGAGAGGAAAAAAGTTTGAATTTGCACTTAATATTTGAAAGTATTTAACTATGATTGAAAGCGCTTTTGATAAAGTGTTTTTGGATTAACCAATCTGACACACCCCGACCGAAGTCAAGGCATGCTGGCCGTCACGTGAGCGTGACGTAGCCATGTGCGCTGTGCGGAAGCGATATTTTATAAGAAAAGTACGACTAATTAAAACCAAATACGATAGGTTCTAAAGAAAGTTTAAGTGTGATTACACAACCAGAGCACAAAGTCTAAGTGCAGTCAAACATAAGATGTACATATTTAAGAACACTCGACGATGATCCTACATGAGTGGTGGTTTGTCAGAACTTTCAGCTGGACACCTCGAGACTCACCGATATACGCTACCTAGAACCTGGAGGGGCGCAAAACAGAGTTGAGTGGGTCAGCAAAACGAACGTATTCAAAACCTTCTTTTCTCTTTTGAATATACTAACCCCTCGCCGTAAAACAAGTATAGTTTTCCAGAAGTAAAGTATATAATCATATACGTAATATATATCAAATCATGCTGAACAATATGAATGTATGTCATGCCAAATATCATAACTGAATGCTCAACATTCCTATGTGAATCTGAGGGAATAACATATAATCAATTCAACGCTCGGCTATAAACATAATTCATACTCTATCATCATAATCAACTCAGCCCTTGGCTGCATATATAGCTCATAATCATCTCATCTCATCATGTATATATATGTATAACCTGCACACAATCAATACCACCTCACGTGGTCTGCAATTCATCATCGTATATATCATAGTATGCTCTAGTGCTACAATCACGTGAAGCTGTGCGATAAATCGCGGGTCACCTACAAGTCGAACCCACATAAGTGGTCTATACGACAGGCTGTGCACCTAACTTGGATCCAAGGCGAGCATGCGGTGCGGGAGGTGAACATACACATGAAGGCTGTGCCTCTATCTCTAGGCGGGAGCACTAATATACGTGTGCAAGTAAATGAGCTTTCAATCACATCTCTATCATATCATTCTTTATATCTCAATCATATCTCATGATCGTTATCAGCATAATATCTCAATCGTATCTCAATTATATCTCAATCATATCACAAACATATCTCGATCATGTCACAATCGCATCTCAATTATATCTCAATCATATTTCAATCATATCACAATCGTATAATTCATCATATTTCAATCATAACTCAATCATATTCCAATCATATCTCAATCATATTTCATTTTTATTTCCATAGTATTTCAATCGTATTCCAAACGTATTCCATACGTATATTAAATGTATTTCAAAGGTATTTCATACGTATATCAAATGTATTTCGTACGTATATCAAATGTATTTCAAAGGTATTTCATACGTATATCAAATGTATTTCGTACGTATATCAAATGTATATACTCACGTATTTCAAATGTATATTATACGTATTTTATAGGTATATCAATCATATGTACTCACATGTAACTTACCTGGGCCTTCTCAGCACCATGCAACAATATACACAATTATAGTAATGCACATTCTAAAATATGATGCATACATGATAAGTTACTTAAATCGTATTTCTTTTAAAATACGTTTTCTGGGAAATATGTTAAGTATACGTATATATATACTGAAAAATAACTGCCCACTCACTGATAAGTAGCCGGTTCGTAACCTCCTCGCCTAGATTGGTTACGTTCTTCGTCTGTATAATTTTCACCTATAAAAGAATAATTATAAAATCATCATTTAAACGCACATACATTAAACATTCGTCCATAACTTTCTCATACATTGCTCAATTTGGGTGTATGAATATACCACGGTGATCTACACGACGTCACGAACGCGTGACAATTTTCAGAACTCAATTTGGAGCTCTCACGCGCCCCGTTCACGCGCTGCCCACGCGCGCGTCTTCTTCCTCGCGTCGCCGGACTGGTTTCGCCGGAGGTGGGTGTTTTGCCGGAATTTCTGGGTAAACTTCAAAGTGTCATAACTTCTTCATTTCTTAACCATTTTCGACGTACTATATATCAAAATGAAGGTATTGATGAGAGGAACACATCCATACCTTCCTCGACCCCTAACTCGAAGTGGATTCGCCGGAAAAGCCTCGAAAGCTCCGGCCAACTTTGACCCCGGTGATCCCGACGTCCAATTCCTTCAAACGAAGCAGTCCGAGCTTCCTTAGGACCTCACCAAGCTTCCTACAAGCTTCAAAATCCCAAAAACATCAAGTTTTACGTGTGCATGAACAGTGCACACACACGGTGAAATTGAAATCCATGTTTTCCGAAATGAAACTCACCTAAAATTGGTACCATCGTGTTCCTGTGGTCTTCAGGAGTACGATGGTGGTCTTAGATCCTTCGTTGGTATAGTTTTAGGGTGGTTTTGTGGGTGGTCCGTGTGAGTTCGAAGGAGAGAGATAGAACTGAGAGAGAATGAGAGATTTGTGAGGGAGGAGAGAGAGAGGGACAAGGTACGGGAATAGGGGAGAGATTTGAGGGATGTGGGGTCCTACCCAATCCCCAAATCATCAAGTTATAACATATAAACCTAGTTCTAAGTCTTAAATTTAAGTCCCTAAAACTAATGAATATTCCAATTAACATTAGTTTAGGAACTTCAGGTAAAAACCAATGCCAACTTTACGCCCCTTAGTCCCGTTTAAGGGCATCTTCGTGACTTCACGTCCTCGGAATTAAAAATTCCGGGACGGGTTGTGACACAATCCTTAATAGAAATGCAAGGGAATTTCGTTAAAGTGCTTGAAATGTTTCATAATAGAAGTATACTTAATTTGTACTTCTTTTAAAATGAACTTCAAGTACTTCTGAAATTCAAAAATATTTTCACAAAAAACGCTTTCAATTAGTTTAAAAACACTTCCAAACAAGTTTTACTAATGACTTATCCGTATAGTGCTTTTAAAGGGACTAGGTATAGTCATTGTGAAACACTTCTTAGTGGTATCTTCTAAAAAGTACTTATAAAGAAAGGTGATTTCATAAAGTACTTTTTAAACTAGAAGTAATATAAATAAATCAAAATCAAAATTAATGTACTAGTACATGAGCTTCTCAATGATTCAAACAACAATTTGATGCAGATATGAACTATTGTGTCTACTAATATGGACAGGAAAGGAAAGTGCTATAGGCCATAGAGTATGAACCACATGACAAAACAAGCACCCAGTTGATCAAATTGTGTTTCAAAAAGAAAAGGTACCCAATAGCAAATATTGGTGCATTTCAATAGATTAATTTTATGTTTTCACTATTATATGAAAAAGAACAGCTCATTAATGAGAGCCAGTTGCATGCCCTCGACAAGCCCTCGTAAGTTATGGGAACTTCACAATATCGATAACAAGTAAAAGATTAAAAATTAAAAATATCATCTAATTGAACTAATGGGATATCAATATATATAGCATGTGCATGACACTGTCTTGCTTTCTGCAACCTAATTAGGAGCTTATTATAATCATATGTTTTAAAATAAGGGAATTGTTATTGACACTTCAAAAATCTCATTTTACATTCCAAACTTTCTATATTTGGAAAGAAAAATACACGGAGTGTAGAATGAAATTTTTTGAGTGCCAATAACACTTCCCTAAAATAAAAGGAATATGTAATATTAGTAGAGAAATGCTAAGAGAACTCTCCATGAACTTTCTGTTACCTTACAGTTTAACATCGATTCTTGTGCCAACACTATAATATATTGTGCTAAAAACATTTATAAGGGGACAATCTATAGCGAGTCTCACTTTTGAGAGAGTTCTACTTTTAAAATAGTCTCATTAGCACATCTCATACTAGTATGATAGTTAATAAAGGATCCTAGATGGGAGGGAGTAAGAAATCTTCTCAAATTTGACTTTCTCATCGATTGATTCAACTTGAGCATATGAAATTTGTTTTATTTTATGGAGTGACCATAATCATTTCAACTCAACTGGGAGTGTAGGAGCATGCATAAATAAAACTTACGTTTCCAATTTAAATGTTCTAGAAACTGTATATGAACCAGGAATAATGTACAAATTAACCCTTGATAATATGTTTTATAGGACTTGTTTAGAAGTGTTTTTAAAATGATTGAAAACGTTTTTAGTGAAATTGATTTTGAGTTCCAAAAGTACTTTAAATGTTATTGGAACAAACATCAGATATGTGCTTTACATAAGAAAAACAGAAAATTTCAATGAGATTCACAGAGAACAAGAGAACAAAACGGAGCAGCTCTTCTATATTTCATATATCTGAAGTTTGACCCATTACAGACACCTTTCATATACTTGCAATCTCAGGTACATTGCCTATGAGATCACAGCCGTGCTTGTTCATCCAGACCTTAACCTCACCCCTAATTTAAGACATACAAGTGTCCTGACTTGGTCTTACACAACAGACAAAGCACAATTTGAAAAACTAGTCGTTGCTAGTCAACTTGACACCTAAACAATCTAAAATTAAAACATGAAAGAAGCTTTTTTTTTGGTCAATAACAAGAAAGAAGCTTGAATCAAACTAACCTTCAACAATTATATATACTTCCCAATATCCCATTTCGAATACCAAACTCCCCAGAGCAATCATTTTCATAGACTAAAAAGCCAAAACCCTAGTGTATTTCTCTCTGTCTAAACCAAAAACTAAATTCCACCAATATGCCAGGGAAACGCTTGCGATTGGTTCGTTCCTCTACTAGCTTTGACGACATGAATGTGCTCAATGAGCCGTTGCCGCCACCGGAGCTGCGGATGAAGATGAAGCCACCACGCTATCCAGCTAAGATTCTCATCGAAGACGATGATGTGCCTCAGTTGGCAATTTTGACATTGCCGTCACCCTATATGAAGAAGGAGAACGATCGAGGACATATTGGAAACTTCCTGGATAGATGTAACTACTGTAAGAAGATCCTTGGTGAGAAAGACAACATTTATATGTATAGGTACGTAAGTGCAATTGTAATTGCGTCTTTCAGAGTTACTGATGCTTTTATTATTTATTTAGTTCTTTAGCTAAATGAAAATTAATGGGTAAATACACAAATATGTTTTAGATATTTTTTTTCTTTGAACTCTCACATAAATTCAAACCTATGTATGTGGAGGAGTTAAGGTTTTAATTGGAGGATGTTGAAACGATAATTGCTTAACCATGAGGTAATATTCCATGCCGGCGCCATTGACCATATAGCTATGGCTCCGCCCCTTTATATATTATCCCTCATATTAGATTCTGAGAAATGTTGAGGGAAGATTGTGTTGTTTGAAAGTAATGTAAAGTGATGATTGAATGATTGTTGTGTTTGGTTGCTGAGAAAATATGGGGAAATTGATGCAACAAATGTTTTCCTTGATATGCATAATTAATACATGGAAGTTAATAAAGTTTCTGCTTGAAAAAAAAAAAAAAGAAAAAAAAAGAGCTAAAGCGTGATGATAATACATAAATTGTCTACCTAAAATGTGCGTGATACTAACAATGATAATTATCAATGAATATTAACCTATTGCTGATGCGATATTGCAGTTCGTTGCGTGCATTTTGTAGCTCTGGGTGCCGTGACAGACAAATTAATGTGGACAAATTGTTATGGACAAGGCCAGGAAGATGAATTGGAGACGGGGACTGAGTCTTCAACAAAAAAAGAAAAGCCATAGCTATAGCACACAAGCAAATTCATCATAGTTAGAAGCGTCAGCTCCGTATCAAAATCACGATCGTCCCTATCATCAAGCTACTCCACATTTGCATGCATGGCCATCCCCTTTTTTTGGGAGAACCGTGCATTTTTTTCATATACAATGGTTTTTTTGGGAGAAGAAGTCCATCATTAGTTAGTTCGATCTGTAATTTCCTATATATTAGTGTGATAGCACATAGATAATGGTTTAATTAGCTTACATGTATGAACATCGTAAGAAATCATTGTTCCCTTCCAAGCTTCATAAATAAAAGAGTAATGTTATTCATACCATATTTTTGTACCACATTTTCATACCACCTTAGGTGGCATTTTATGTGGACAGTCACATCATTTGAATTAATCAGATTTTTAAATTTAGTTCATTGTTTAGTAAACTAATAATTAAGAAAAAATAGTTAATTAAATGATGATTGTGGTATACGAGGAGTCTTTCTTATTCATTTCCTTGGGCTTTGTAAATTTTTCAAATGATGTGGCTGTCCACATCAGATGTCATCTAAGATGGTATAGAAATGTGGTATAAAAACATGATATGAATAGCATTACTCATATATATGTCCGCTTAACGTATCAACGAACTATGCAATTGATTTCTGTTCTTCTAACTATACATAATATATATATACCAATTAATTTTTAGTCTAATAATATTTTTCTTTCTAATATGTGTATTGAATGAGATTTTAAAATAGAAATTTTCTTATTTGTTTTTTTTTATTTTTTTATTTCAAATGATAGATTTTGTTAGAATAACTACCGACGGAGTTCAAATCCATATCGTCATACAAGAGTTCAACACCTTTCTACTATTATGGTAAAGAACCACTTGCGAATATATCGTCACTTGGAACAAATCAACCAGAGAAGTCCGTTTTGAACATGTCGTCTGTAGTTGGTTGGGCTTTCTTAAGTGGCTTATATTTTTGAGCCGAACCGAGCGAGATAGTGTGGCTCTTTTAGGGCTTTAAAGATTAGCCCATTGAAAAAAATGTTAATTAAACGTAATTTCATCACTTACAAAAGAAGAATGACTTGTATAGTATATGTATACCGTGACAATGAAACAAGTACTTTAGATAAATAATAAGCGTCAACATTACAGTTAGCTATGCTATGCAAGTTCTTCTCCTACAAAAGACAATGACAATGGTACTTTTGTATTAAAGTGAAAAACGAGGGGGATACTAGAACAAGCTGCACCACAGAACATGTAACTAAATTTTGGACAATGTCAACTTTTGTAGCATCAAAGAAAGTGTAAGCATGCATGTTCAAGGTTTCATGGACTTTAGACCCCCTTCTTGCGGATTGCACAACCAACTGACCAAGTACATGACTGAGTTGGACTAAGCAAGGGAATCAAACTGAATACATACTACTTTAGAACATGAGCTAATTAATTTGATGATTGTCCCTTGCTTTATCTCAGAAGTTGTACAAACTTGAGGGTTGAGAAGAGAAGAGAAAAGTGGTTTCAATGAGAATGCGGAAGCGCCGGATGGTTTCTTGGCAAGGATACCATGTGATAACTAAAGAAATGCAGCAGAAAATGCAAAAGAATTTAGAGAGAGCTTGAGAGTTTTGTGAATTGTACTTTCTTGATTATCAAGTAACTGTTTTTATAAAGGGTCTTATATACTATACCATTACGAAGCTTGCTAGTTAAGCTAACACAATGTGTAACCTCCTCATTTCGACAAATTACAATCCTAACGACCTTTATATAACAACCTTCCTTATCTATTGACATGTATCACAATCGTGACTATTGTTCACATGGATCACCACTTGGATCACTAGCTTTGATATTCTTATAATCCTCACAATCATAGCAGGATTTCTGCTTATATCTTGTGTGTTGAGTATAAGTATGTGTTGAGAATAAACTCACGTTGATGGGAGGAGGAACCTTGCATGGACTTATAAGTAAGTCGAGCTACTCCTCATATTGTTAATTGGTTTTATGGTGGAACCTCAACTTTCTTCTTAGTATCAGAGCAAGTTGTCCCATGTGTGCAGCCCAAGGTCACACTTTCTCTATGTCACCCTGTTTGTGTTGTCCACGTGTTAGGCTTGAGAATTCGCCACACCTAAGGTACATACTGGTGCGTGTTGAGAATGAATCTTACATTCATATTATGATAAAACCTCAACTTTCTTCAATATGTCCCTAAAAGGATTAAAATATATAAAATATATGTAGAATTACGTACGTAACGCACATTATAACTGATCCAAAATTAATTAGTAGTGGTTATGTTCCTCGACACGTTTAGATGCAAGGTTTGGAATACATGAATTTTATGACATATTGCATTACTTGCGCTTCAAAACAAAATCTTACCAATAAAAAATTAACAGTATAATTAACAGATCAAGTTGATGAAAAGAAGCATTGCAGATTCAAATAACAATGCAAACTTATTATTTCCTTATTAGAAGGAAATTCTAATCACTTATACATGCCTACCTTTCCTAAGTCACCTCGGTATATATAATTATTTTATACAAATTGTTATTAGTATAATCAAAAGGTTATAATCTTATACTAGCTACTACTTAATCATCAAACTAAAAATAATTATAACAATAATCATAATGCCATTGCTTCTTTAATAATTGGAAAAAAAAAAGAAAAGAAATTAGGATAACATGATTATAATTAAGATAACATGTAGGGCTCGTCTAGAAAGTGCTTTTAAATGACTGAAAATGGTTTTAGAGAAAATATTTTTCGGTTACAAAAGAACTACTTGTGGTGCTTTCTGCAAGAAGCATAAGTTATGTCCTTCCTCCACGAAACACTTAAAATGTTTTTTCATGATTAACTTGCATTTTTACTATGGGTTAGTTCCAAAATTTTTTCTCTAAAATTTGTTCTCTAAATTTTTTTTCAGTCATTTAAAATCACTTCCCAAACCAGCCGTAGACACATTCTCTACTCCATTGGCAATGTTTCCTAATCGTTTGTAATGATATTCTACTTGAATTCATTCATGTTATCAACCTCCACAATAATAACCATAATAATTAAATACCCAAAAAACAAAAAAAGTAGAGAAAGAAAAAAGGCTACCAAAAGCAGAGTGATCAGCTAGCTCTCCCCTTTTTCCAGTATTGAGAGTGGGGTGGCACAAACGTACTAAAACTATCGATATCGTCTTTGTCCATCATGAAAATGCCCAAGCATAGGAGTTGGATGCAACTAGCTGCACACAACAGATATATTTTTGCAGAATCGTCATGCCCCATGAGAAAGCATGCAAAATAACCGTACCATATTTCAGTGCTTTTCTCATTTTCTGACAGTTGATCGAGCACAGGTCCACTATGTCTATGTATGAATTAGCTTGAATACAAATTTTATGAACCTTCTTAAGCATCTTCAAGAGATTAGTTATATCACTTTGCACAGCTATTTGAACTCAAAAAACCCAAAAACCTTGTTCTGAGAAACTAGTTATACCTCAAGTTAAAATAGCTATTCCTTGCATTCTTCATCCTTTGCCCCGATCTCCACTACCTCCCACGTTATTAAACTAAAAAGAATATCTATAATTAGTCAAAATGGCTAGTGTTGTTGGAGATGCTAAGTTAAAATGGGTAGCCAAAATAGTTTTTGGAGTTTGAATACCAACTAAATTAACAAATTGTAACACTAGTTGTCGCAGATGCTTTGTTTTGGGGTCCCTTCACGATCGAGGAGATTGTGCAATCATTTGGTGTAACAAATAAAACAGAATATATGTTTTTAAATAAGAGAAAATTGGAGTAACAATTCCTAAATTTTGATCCAATTAGAGTTTTGATTTCTGAACAAAAAAATCTGTTAGTATTGGTCCATGAACTTGTTACAATAATGTAGAACAATGGTCCTTTTGAGCAACCTCATTAAAACTTCTGTCCAAAGTAATAAAGGTGTTTGAGTGGAAGATAAGAGATAAGAGTTCTAATGGTATTACACTAAATAACCATTACTTTGTATTGTGACGAATTTAAAGATTAATATTCGTGAATTTTTAATTCTAGTGTGCCCAAAACTCCTTTTACAAAATAGAAAACAAAAGAACCATAAAAACTTCATTCTTTCATAGGCTAGCTAGAAGTGAGACATAATATGCCATGTTGTGAAATTATCAATTTAATTTGTTGAATGGTGATTTTATGAGTTTTGTATGTAAGATATCATACTGTTCATCTATACTATAATATGACTAATATAACACACACACACACACACTTGTGTGTGTAATACATACTGTAATGTTAATTCATGCACACGCAAATAGTTAGGTAATGGTCTAGCTCTTACCAGTCCCCTGCTTCTTGTATTTTACATTTGATTACTTAAATCAATCACAAAAGCAATTAAGAATTCTTGTCTATGTATAAACTCTCTACAAGGTTTTTCAAATGAATAAAGGTAATGGGTTTCTTTTGATGGTGGAATCATGGCCGACAAGGGCATCATCGAGTATGAAAAGCTATTTTCTTTAAAGTTATCTATGTTCCAAACTTTGACATGGGTGGAGGAATATAATTAGTAGTTTCTCTTATTTCCTTTCACTTTTGAGCTTAGGTGGAAGTTGCATTTTCTCCCACCAAATGATGGCAGACAGGAACACATCTAATGAAACTTCAAAGGTGGAATTTATAAGGGAGATTTTAAACAATTCTGGGTGGGGCTATAGTGTTCCCAACATATATTGACTCAAAAGATAAACCCTAAAAGAAAACAGTGAACAAAGATTTTGTGTAACCTAAAGTTGGAATACACGGGGTAGGTTTTAGGTGATCCTTTTTCCAAAGAATTCCTTGTTTATTGTTGGCGATGGCTTAACATCAAAATCACATCATAATTTCTCCTTCTCTATCACAACACAAGCAAACACATCACCCCACACAAACACACCCCCACCCCCTTCAGCCTGCTAAAAGATCTTGAAGGGTTAACCTTATATATGGTTCCTATATCATGCCAGCAAAACTGCATTGTCCATGACGTAATTGTCATAGAAATCATACATCACTACCATAAAATACTGTTTTCCCGACGAACCAAATTTTGTTGGACAAACTTTCTTTGCCCGACGAAATTTAAATTTGGTTGCACAAAATAAGGCAACGTTCAAGATTTTTTTTCATCGTGTCCAATATTATGTATATTTTATTGACAGACAGTACGTTTTTCTATATGTTTGAGGTATGCAAATGCACAATGAGCTGAAGTATATACTCAAAGTAGTATATATATAATTTAGGTAGGAGATTTTGGTTGAGTGGTTCTATTGGAGAATGTCATGCACCTCCATGTCGTCTAACTAGTTGCTTCATCAACTTACCATGTCATTAACCTCATCCAATCCAATGATGGTCAAATATTTAAAACCCTAACTGTCTATCAAATTGTAATGAAACTCCAAATAAGTCCTATAATAAATACTAAACATAATTAAATTATAGTAGTCCTCTAGTTTGTAGCCGTCATGACAATCTTTATTTCATCAATTAATAAAATTATATTCGTTGTAATTGATTTGTTAGTCAGTTTGTTACTCTTCGTGCATAATTATATGCGTACTTTTTAACTTTTCTAATAAATATAAGAATCCTTATAAGTCTAGGTTTAACTCACTCCAGTTCATCCAACTCCCTCTTAGACTGGTCATGGACTGACGCAGTGACGCATATTTATTCTTTCCCTCACCCAAAGGTAAATACCTTTTTTAAATAGAACCACCGGTGAAAGCAAACAACACATTGTCCCTATCTACATGTCATGCGCATTGTCTCTCTATATACCCTTAGATTATGTGACACTCCTATGAACATCGCATTCAAGGCCCCCCAAAGAAATATGAACAACATAAAAGACAAGGGTTTAGCTTCACTTGTGAATAATATAGCCAAAGTTCATGAAGGGCAGTCCTTAATCTATGGACCCAGCTTAACGCGACATACGACATTTCCCTAAATTTGATCAAACTTATTCTAATTAAGCAAATCATTATCTGTTGGCTAACTAATTAAGAAGGGTATTCATCTTATCTAATACTAATTGGTAGTGCAGCACACATGGTCACTTTAATTAAAAATGAAAATAACATAATTTAAGAGAGAATAATTTTTATTTTTTAAATCGAGTAAAGTTAAATCTCGATGAATTTAATAAAGTGGAGAATATATCTATACATAAAATAATCGGATATATAGATTAAGCGTTGATCAGCTATTAACTCAACATGACGCTAATCAGTCGTATGAGTCACTCATATAATATTTATATAATCTAAACCGATCATGATATTTTCAAATTGAGTCAAATTTTTGCAAGAATGATCTAAGATTGAAGACCAAAAAATGAGATGTTCAAATCGTGAGATTGTTTTGTGAAAATATATAGATTATTGGTTAGCGCCGTATTAAGTTACTAATCAGTGTTTTAGTACTCTGCCTAAAATAAAGTATAAAGAATGTAGCATTAATACAATGAATAAGAGAATAGGAAGGTGGCGACAGATGACATTCCAACAACAAACCATGGAAGCTTATAACAAAGAATACAGTGTACGTTGAGATTTTTCCTTAGATCATGGCAGCTCCCATGTGAGAACCCTACGTTCAAATAGTTTTCTTTGTCATTTCGTTTGGCTCTATGCATTTTCTTGTTTTTGTCTTACACGTGTGTCCTCATTTCTTTTGCCTTCTTGGAGAAAAGCTCCCATCCACTTAACCAACTCAATACATCAAGACACCGAAATTTGTAGAATTTTTTAAATGTGCCGATAACACAGCTCAATAGATCATATATCATAATACAAATTATTGGAAAATTTCATTTTTTAAATATTCAACCACTTGTATTATGACACTTGATGTACCAGATTATGTTTTTGACACACTTAAAATCTCTCCTCAAGTATAATTGTTATATCTGTAATGGTAAAAGCACCAAGTGCAATTATTTATATATAAATAATTACTGCCCAAATTAGATGATATTTAGTACCTAAGTTGGCCCCCTCTGAAATCCTACGCACTATGTTGGAACCTACGTACAAAGCATGACTTAATTATTATAAAGATGTTTCAAAATAATTTGTATCTTATGGACTGAATAAAAATTTTGCTTCACAGTTATTAATTTAAGTTGCGGTGTTGCATGCATGAAACAATTATGTAAGTTACGTTAAAACAACAGAAAATGCGTGATAAGGACTAAAACGGGATGTTCACCAGATGAAAAAAAAGAAAAAAAGAGAAAAAGACTAAAACGGGATCAGCGCACTGCTGATACAACTTCGTGCCACATGTAATACGAATGTTGGTCTCGTGATGTGCTACGAAACAAACCAAGTTAACCAACACAGGTACTATAACATTTCTATTGAATTTAAAATAATTTATAAGAAATTGTTATTAGCGTTCTAAAAATTTCACTGTACTCCTTATAAATGTATTACTTTTACTTATAAAAAGTTTGTAGTAAAAAAACGAGATATTTAAGTACCAATAATAATTCGTTATATATATATTTTTTTTCTTTTTATTTATTTACAAATATCAAGCATTCTGATGTCTTATTTGTTGACCCCTTTTTTTTTAAATATTTCCATACATTTCCACTAACGAATAAATGAATATTGATACAGGTACTTATACATATCTACCCCACTCTATTTCCTTAGCTAGTACATTACCAAACTCATGAGTTGGTGCGAGTTCGCTAAAATTAATTTGTTATTTTAGTAACAAATTTAAGAACCACCATATTTTGTTTTAACAAAAAAAGGCTCAAGTTGTGGCCGCTTTGTCACTGCAGTCCACCATTTCGGGGGTTGAAAAAACTCATAACGACATTTCATCATCTCTCTGCTCATGATTATTGTGTGATTCAACTGTGCTAGAAATTGAACCCAATAACATAAAAAATATGAACCTGAAATTCATTCCAAATCTTTGAGTCACCCCATAGTGGTTTAATAACAACCCTACTGAATCAACAACAGGAAACTTGTAGATTTATAAAGTAATGGATGAACAGAAAAATCCAAGTGTATTTGTACAAATGCTTTTCGAAAAAGAAAAAGGTTGAGTCTATAGGTTACTAGAGTTGGATTCTTTTTTCTTTTCTTTTTGGTGAGAACTATAGCTGGATTCTCTACTTATTTTGTTCTCACTCAACCTTTGATGAAGGCATATTACTCTACAAATCTTTAACGATTTTGATTCAATATTTTCAATTCTACAATTAAACCCTAAATTACAAATAAGAGTTACTAGATTTGTGACTATAACTCACTAATTATTCTATTTTCCACAGAAAAAAGACTAAGCATTGCATTTGAACCGCAGATATGGTCAAATTGAAAGTTAAGGACAATACTATACAGCTGATTTTGTAAGACAAATATAGAATCTTTTACTCAGTAAACGTGAATGGAAATTTCTTTAAAAGTATTACGTATAAGTGTATAAGTACGTGCAAACCCACTATGCACGTTATTTATAGGTTTTTTTTTTTTTCTTAATTCGAGTGATTTTTTTTATTTATACAGAAGTTTTGAAATGAAAAATCGAACTTGAGACTTCGATGGTAAAGTAGATATTTTTAGTCTAAATTAAGAGAAGGAAAGTTAGATTTTAAGTGTATGGACATCTCACTCTTTGCTCAAACTAGCAATTGACTACACTTGCCTATGCACGCTATTTTAACCTCTGGATTGGGAAAAACACAAAAAAGAGTTAAAATTAAAAATTAAAAACACACACACAGCTACATCAATCAATCACTAGCCAAAAATACGCGAAAAACCCGAAACAAAAAAAGAAAAAGAAACCGAAACAAAAGAAACGAAGTTCGCACCATCCCTTCCCTTTCCCTCCTTATATAAGCCAAAAACCAACGCTCAAAACCATCTCTCTCTTTCCGCTGTCTCTTCCCTCTCCCTCACTCTTTCTAGAACCAGCCATGGACGACTCGCCCTCACCATCCGAAACCTCGCCGGAGCTCGATCTCGAAAACCTCAGGGCCCTTAAAGTCTTAGGCAAGGGAGCAATGGGCACCGTTTTCTTAGTCCACGACCCGTCATCCGACCCCTCCGCCCGCCGCCCGTTCGCTCTCAAAGTCGTCGACAAGTCCGCCCTCCGCTCCAAGCTAGACGCCGAGCGCCGCGCCCGTTGGGAAATCCAGGTCCTGACCAGACTATCCAGCCCGAACCCACACCCGTTTCTACCCTCCATCATGGGGTCGTTCGAGTCCGACGAGTTCATGGGATGGGCTGTCCCTTACTGCCCCGGCGGCGACCTCAACGTACTCCGATACCGCCAAAACGACCACGTTTTCTCCCCCGCCGTGATCCGATTTTACTTGGCGGAGATCGTCTGCGCGCTCGACCACCTCCATAGCATGGGGATCGCCTACCGAGATTTAAAGCCCGAAAATGTACTCATCCAACAGTCCGGTCACGTGACACTCACGGACTTCGACCTCTCGATAAGCCTCAAGCACCGGACCGTCGAACCAAACGACGCCGTTTCGGAAATCGAAGCCCCGGAGGTCCGCCGCAAACACCGGCGGAACCTGACACGTTGGATCACGATTATAAACGACAATCACAAGAACGGCGGCGGTGGGAAGGGGCTGAAGAAGGCCAAGTCGGCCCGAGTCAGCCCGGTGAGTCGACGGAAGCCGAGTTTCTCGGACGGTGAGCGAGCGAACTCGTTTGTCGGGACGGAGGAGTACGTGTCCCCCGAGGTAGTGCGCGGGGAGGGCCACGAGTTCGCCGTGGACTGGTGGGCCTTAGGAATTCTAACTTACGAGGCGTTGTACGGTACGACGCCTTTCAAGGGGAAGAACCGGAAGGAGACGTTTCGGAACATCCTGACGAAGACACCGGAGTTTATCGGGAAGCGGACTGCTCTAACGGACTTGATCGATCGGCTGCTAAACAAGGACCCCACAAAGCGGCTGGGGTACCACCGGGGCGCGTGCGAGATCAAGGAGCATGAGTTCTTTCGCGGGGTCCGGTGGGACCTGCTGACGGAGGTTTTGCGGCCACCGTGCATTCCGTCGCGGGAGGATGGTGATTTAACGGAGAAAGCCACGGCTCGAGGGGGAGTCAGCGTGAGGGAGTATTTTCAAAAGTTACGGTCTCCGCCGTCGATGCCGCCGTCGCCGGACTACCAATTGACCGAGTTCTGACGCACGTGTGGGAGTTGGTATGCATGTGTAAGGAGAAATACATGCAGAAGTAAGTAACAAAAAAAGTGTATCCTCTGTATATAATAACGGTAGATGGGCTGTAACTTTAAATAGTAATAGACGATAGTTAGCAATAGACTTGTAAGATATACGAATTCAAAACGGTGTATAACCTTATTTTCCGGGGTATTTTTTACTCGCACCAAGGCGGCGGTTGTTTGCCACGCTCTAAATTTTTGTTGTTGTAGAAGCGTAATGAATAAAATCTCATTAATCCGTCTTAATTAAGTTAGGAGTTATTTTTCCTTACATAAGAAATTGAAAACTTGGCTTGAAAACGCTAATCTAATGGTGTATAGACAGCCGAATTTTGACTATCTCAAAGTACTTGTTCAAACGCATCACGTACGTAATTCACCCTGATCTAAACCATTCTTTCTTTAACTTGAGGTTACAGTTCATTCAATTATTCGCGCACGAAGTTTTGTTTGAATGCAAAGAAAAAAGGGCGATAAGATGGGTAAAGTTCGAGCTTTGATTACAAGTTAAAAAAGGTTGTTTTGAAATTGGAAAACCCTTTGTCTAAGGTTCGTTTAACTTCAACTTTACTATACTTTGATTCTTTTGTTTTTGTTTGATAAAAGTTTAGAGGGAGGGGAGGCTATCCCATCTCAGGATTAGGGCATACTATAAGTCTCTTTGAGGACCTACAGAAGGGTCTTAGCTTCTTTTTTGATTTTTGCAAATCGCCTACCAAGAGAAATTGCTGACAGCGGGCCTTAGTCTAACAAAGAGAACGATGCTTACCAACTCAACCAACCTCGTTGGCTAACATGATTTGATTCATTACATTACAAGGAAAAACACATCTTTCTTGAGTGAAAAGTTATTGGTAGGGTCAAGAATTATAATCGACATCATTTTACTCACCAAAAAGATAATTATAGTAACAACTATTTTTGTTCCGTGAAGAGTGGTATATGCCAATTCACGGATGATCATCATAATTAGAAAACTATATATATTTGGACTAGAAATCATGAATGGCCATTCCTTTTACACGTGCTCAAGCTCATTGGCTTTGAGTGCTTAAATTGATCCATTTTTTATATTGTGTTAGTTTTACTAGTTTCTATAGTATGTAAATTTGGATTTAGCCAAGTTTATTTTTACTAGTTTATGGTATGTAAACTTCAAGTTATGTAAGTTGGTTAGAACAATATCTCTACTTAAATTTGAATTTCTCTGCTTTTAGTTAGATGAGTTTAGTGTAAAATATCATTTGTACAAAAAAAAAAAACCTGTTTCTAGTCTACATCTCCACTTTAGTTAAGCAGATTTTATGAGTTTGGTACTGAGTTGTGACGATCTATTGCAATGACATATCATTATAGTGGGCGGATTAACATGTCATAACATTATCTTTATAAATATCTTATTATTTGTCCAGACAAAAAAAAAAAAAAAAACTTGTATTCATTACTAATGCTGGTTTAAATCTCTCTAAGCCAAAAGATTATAAATAAACTAAAGAGGTTACCTGTATAAAGATGATCACTTTGGACACAAAAAAGGTGAGAGCTTATGTTATGATTAGGAGACAAAATGTTCTTAAATCACGCTGTTTATTAGTAGATTATGGTCTTAATTAGTTCCAACTTTACCAGTAATTCATACGACTTTAATCCATGGCGCCCGATAGAGAGTTGTATTAGTAATGATTACAACTTTGCCAATAAAAATTGCAATTGTTCAACTTGAAGATGAAATTTTAGTTGTGCCGGAAACACGATCCAGTACATCAAGTTTCATAATACAAGCAGTTTGATACTCGAAACAAATTTTTTTTAACCATTTATATTATAATACTTAGTGTGCCAGACTGTCCTTTCGGCGACATGAAAAATTTCTCCAACTTAGAAAATGAAGTATTGGTTGGCAAAGGATTAGGGTTAAATTAGCATAATATTCAGAGCCAGCGAGCCACCAGCTGAATAATTTGCCAGTAAATCCATGCATGGACCATTTGTTGGCAAAGGCCTGAAGGGTGCAATTGAATATAATTTGATAATGAGGGGAAAATATGGAAAATCCCAAAAGCACGTGATCGATTATTTTCCGATAATACAGGGACCACTCGTGTGCAAAAAGCAATAAAGTTTACTAGCTTTGGGCACTTTTGCAACTCAGCTTTTACCAGCAAGTGGATGAAATAGTTAGCCTTTAAAAATGGCGGTCTGCAAACTTTCTAAGGAGAAGATAGAAAAGATAGTGGCAGTGGTAATTGTTTTTAGAGGATTTTGCACTAACATATATAGTGGTAGTGGATGAGATAATGCTTTGGAGATTGTAACAGTGAATATGTCAGTGAGCTTTATGCTAATCACAGTTTAATGCAGATACAGTTAAATTTCTGTAAATTAATAACTTTGAAACTAAGATAAATTTATTAATTTGCTAGTCCATTGCCACCTCCCTCACCCTGGGTAAATTTATTAATTTAACAAATATTAAATATTGTGTATTTAGTTTCTCGTTTTACAAAATAACAATTTTATGTATTTGTTTAATCAAATAAAATGCATGAATCTACTCTTTTTTTTCTTCTCAAAAATAGATTGTCCATTTTTCAATCATCAATGTACTACATTATCTCATCATTTCATGAACATTTAACAAACCAAAAACTCTACATAAATAAAAAAGGCAGAATAATAGAGAATTATTAATTTATATATGCGTGAGACTCATATGAATTTTTATAATGTATTATCTTATAAATTTAGTAAATTATTAATTTAGCACGTTATTTCCTAGTCAAAACCGGCCAAAAGAATCACTTACTTGAGATCTCCTCACATCCTTGTGTGATTAAGCGAGCACAATACTATACCGATAAAAGAGGTCGAGTTGTACATTTAGATGTTAAATGAATTTTCGCAAGTGAAGATTAAAAAATTGATTAAAAAGAGCTTTTATATTCTCTTACAATATTGCTCAACCAATCATAACCAACTCTAACAAACATATTAACCACTCGTGTTCGCTCATTTCTACACACTATTATTAAGTTTGAACTACATATACAATAATATATGGAGTCTCTCAATTTATATGATACGTGAATGTGTAATTGATAAAACAGTGTATAATGTGAGTTTTTAAGGTAAAAAAAGGAAAAGAAGAACATAAAGGAGGAAAAAAATAATACTATAATTGACATTAATTATCTGTGTATTATACAGTAGAATATAAGCACACCACTATCCTAAAAACAGGCTTAGAAGGTCGTCTAGGCACTAAGCAAAGGCCAGGGGCGCCAATTAGGGCCTAGCCGTTTACAAAATCGGTGAAGCCTCTAGGCGGTCCTCAGCAGTTCAAAGTTTTTACATAAGATTTTTGAAGATAATTTTCTTGTAAAATAACTCCGAACTTTCTTTCTTGTAAGTAACTTTGAATACATACAATTTGTAACCACTTATTTATATGTTTTTCTTATTTTATAATAGATTTAATTAAAATTAAACTCACCTAGGCTTCTAAACCCTAAGCTCTTGTCAGCCGCCCGACTAGCATCCAACACTTTTTAAAACCTTGAAGTACACACATGTATAGTCGGGTAAAGGAAGATCACATGAAAGAGCAAAATATCTAACTATATCCTGTATGAATTATATAGAAAAACAAACCCACAGTAGTAGGGCAATTACAAAAATGGAAAATTCATACCAAAGACGACAATAGAATCAAAATATATATATAATGTCGGTACTTGTTTGACAGTATGTAGCATCTGGTGCTCAACCTAAACAAGAAATGCTGGAATCGGATGCCAATTAACATGCAATAAACACGAACATATTATTCTATTTGTCGGTTAATTTATTAGGGCTACCGGCTACGTGTTGAAAAACTATTGTTGTTTCTTTTTCTTGTGACTGGAGAGCTAAACTTTGAGGCCCACAAACACTGAATTTGAGTGACTGAAAACCAAATGCAATCTTTGTCTTCTACCTCTAGGCTCTAGGGTTAATTAGCTCTTCTGCGTTTGGAATGGTCCTTGCACTAGAAAACAATCTGGCTTTCCGACTATGCATGAATCGGGCAACGGCGAGGCTTTTAGGTCTAGCCCTAGCTACGCTACCATACACTGTCTAATTTCTGCAAAGAAGATTAAAAAATTAAATGTAATATTAATTCCAAAATTTGGATCCAATGTGAAGGTAAAAGATATTAGATAAGCATGTAATATTAGGAGATTAGATTGCCATGTCTGCATTGCCACATATGCAGTGGCGTATGGGTTAAGCTAGAGGTTTTCAATTCACTTGTATAAATAGCATATCCCTCCTTTTCTATTAAGTAAGTCGGTATTGAAATAATTGTTTCTAGAGAGAGAAATACAATTGAGAATAGTTTTCTTCTTTCTTAAGCTTTTCTACTTCCTTTACGTCTGCAATTCTTGAGTTCATCCATGGATGTTAAGATGGTATCCTGAGATTCTTACAAGGGACACTCAGTGTGGATTGACTTTTACTTCAGCTTCTCATTAATTATCTCTCGCTGCCTATAGTGATTCTGACTGGGCAGCAGATTTGAATACTAGAAGATCCATCACTGGCTATGTTGTGTACTTGGGGGATAATCCTATCTCTTGGCAATCTAAAAAGCAAGCGTCGGTGTCCAGGAGCTCTACTGAGGCTGAATATAGAGCTTTGGCACATACAACTGCGGATATAGCATGGATTCGGCTGATACTCAAAGATCTTCATAAGTTCTTGTCTATACCTCCTATCATATAATGTGATAATTAATCTGTGATTGCCTTAAGTCTAAATCTGGTTCAACATTCTCATATTAAGCATTTGGAAACGGATGTTCACTTTATTTGAGAACGAGTGCATAAGGGTGATTTGGTTGTGCAGTATATCCCAACTCAAGATCAAGTAGCTGATGTTCTTACCAAAGAACTTCATGGTCCTGATTTTCTTAAACACTGTTTCAATCTTAAGCTTGGCTACCCTAGTTAAGATTGAGGAAGGTATAAGCATGTAATATTAGCATATTACATTGCCAGGTCAGCATTGCCACATGTGCATTGGAGTATGGGTTAAGCTAGAGGTTTTCAATTCACTTGTATAAAAAATATTTCCCTCCTTTTCTATTATTGTACGTGATAACTGTTTCTAGGTAGAGAAATACAATTGAGAATAGTTTTCTTATTCCTTAAGCTTTTTTGCTTCCTTTACATTTGCAATTCTTGAGTTCATCTATGGATGTTAAGAAAAGAGTCATACATCAATGAAAGAAGAAACCTTGCAAGGGCTTATAAGAGGTTGGACTACTTTTCGTATTGCCAATTGGTTTTATGGTGGAATTTCAACTTTCTTCATGGTATCAGAGCAGCTAGGTTGGCCCACGTGTGAAACTCAATGGCCAAACTTGCTCCAAGTCACCTAATTTGTGTTACCCACGTGTTTAGCTTGAAAATTCACCACACGTGAGGAGTTGTGTGAGGATATGAAGGTAAAAGAGTCCCACATAGATGAAATAAGAAACCTTGCAAGGCTTTATAACATGTTAGGCTACTCCTCATATTGCTAATTTTATAATGGAATGTCAATCTTCTTCAGATGCTAAAGTACCCCAGTTTTAGCATTTTGCCATTTGAGATTAATAGAATAGAAAAGCTTCACAAACACTGAAAGGCCATGGCGACTGAAAATAAATTATATGACATTGGGTTCATTAATTAGCTATCTTCATCTAATTAAAATTGTTTTACAATAATTTTAACTAAGTTGTGAAGATGTGAGCTAAATATTGTGATTTAGGGAAATGATTGTTTAATCTTGTTTGTAGTTTTCTCTTGATTTATTCAGTCCGGCGATTTAAGTCAATTGACTAGAAGAATACTACTTCTGCTTAATTAATATTTGCCCTTGTCATCGATCTCAAGCAAATTATGCACAAACAAATTAGCTAGCAAGCCTTTACACAATTGATTTGTTCTTTCTTTCATTTTCTCCTTTAACTTTTGTACCATGGCTAGGCATGGGAAACCTATCTCTGCAATCATGCCATGCGTTTTATTTTTTGACGTTGAACATATGGAATCTTTATACACCGATAAATCCAATTGAACCATATTTTGTATAAGTTGTTTAAGGGGGGCAAACCTCATACTCAAGTTAAGGAAGCTTTATAGCTTTTAGACTAAACATAGTCAAAGAAAAGCTTTTAGAATTTGATGATGATCACCAATAATTCCAATTTATATCTATGTCTTCTTTCATCTCATCCAATAATGTGGTATATATGTTTAGTATACCACAATGCACCATGATGGTTTTGAGTAGGAGAAAAATTAGGTTTCCTTTCCGACGGTAGAACAACTCTTTTTGATGCATGGTCGGTTTCATAGGTTGAATATCTATTGTTTAGGGTTACGAGAGGTCTTCCACTTAATTAAGTTGAATACACTTTCAAAGCCTTTATGGGCTATCTTTTCAACTTAGCAAAAGCAGACAGGACCCACTTCTATATAGTGTATATTTTTGCTACAATACTATCAGCGACAAGAACCGGCAATTACATGACGTTAATATTCCACTTTAGTCGTAACGCATGAATTTGTTAATATATCCTAAAAGTTAAACATATTAACTTTATCGTCTATTCTTATTATAACATGTGATATGATACAACACGTTATATTAATACCTATAAAATTTCTTTATAGGCTTTTCATTCAAGAAGAGAAAAGTAAAAATGGTCGTAGTAAATCAACTTTCCCCATATATATCACACTTTACATTCTTTACACTTGTCAAGGAAGCTTTCCAATTAGCTTTGTTTTTTTAAAGCAAAATGTTCGTAGGCAAGCCTCTACTTATAGTTGCAGTCCTCAAACAAAATGTTTACAATAAAGTCTGGTGGTTCTTCAAACCACAAGCAAGGGCTACTGGAAAAAAAAAAAGAAAAAAAAGAAAAGAAAAAGAAAGAAAGACAAAAAGACTGAACCGGGCAAGGAGGTGGGCAACTTCATTAGCTTGGCATCTAATATGGGTGAATAGAACTCCAATGATCCCCGAAGAAAGAGCTTTTGAGTCCTCCATAAAAAGTCCAACAAGAGGCAAATCAATGGAAGAAGATCTTAACGCTTGGGTGATCTGGAGCAAATCTTTCTCGACAATAACTTTCTCAAAACCTTAGAGTGAAATAATTATGTGAAATATTGGGTCTCCTTTTATATATAACTTGAAGGCAATTCCAATCAAGAACGGGGAGGCAGAAAAACAAAGTAACTTAGACTTCTTTAGCATATAAGTCCAAAGAAACAGGAATATTGATTTGAGGAGGATGTGCAAGTGCAACCCAGCTCACAACTTGTTAGAATATTTCACGATTTAATTACTTTAAAATGCATGTCAACAAATTTATTCTCTAGATCTAAAATTATATCTAGCAGAATATTGTATGTAAACAGCTGTTAGTCTACGTTATATGATTCCAAAAATATCTCTGAGATATAGGAACTTGAAAGTAACTAGCACTAGCTAGTTTCTTGTAGGAAATATGGATCGATTGCATAGGCTGTTTACATATGAACTTCAAAATCAACAAGGGCTTTATTTAAGGTAGGAAGTTTGTCCCAAAGAAAATCACATAGGATAATTTCGAGGTAAAATAGAACGCCACACATGACACAAACTAAAAACAAAAGAACGATGACGCTTTTTCATAAGCATTGTACAACTCTACTTACTACCAGCACTATCCTCCTAGAGTCGAGATTCTCTCCAGATCTCTGTGTCTAGAGCCCAAGGACGGGGATATCCAGGCCGTTGAAGAGAGAGAAAGAGATATCCAGACCCTTGGTATGTGTGAGGTGAGGTAAGGGAATCAGTTAATGAGGATCACATGATTTAAAATGAGTGATCAAGATGTCCAGGTTCGTCATCACTGAACACAGAGTTCCGGATCCTCCTACATAAAGATAAACAAAGTTTGAAATGAAAAATAAAATAAAATATATTTTCTTTTTACCTTTTCCCAACACTTCCAAGGAAGGAAAAAAATTATTTCATTCCCAATGAACTCATTTACTCAAACCAAAGTTGGGCCTAAACTATCAACAATTATTGGGCTTTTGTCAAAAATAAGAAAAACCAACCATTGGGCTTTGCACTTGTTTTTGGGCTTTTTTCCTCCTCCTTTTCTGATAAAACATAAAATAAAAATAAAAAACAAACCCCCAATCTTTTGGTTACCGAAGCAAAAAATCAAAATCCTAGTCGCGGCTTCTTCCTCCCGATTTCGGAACTTCTCTCCCTTCCACTCTCTCTCCTCCATTGAAGCACCTCCTTACCCAGGTATCCTTATCTTCTCTCCATAATTATTTATTTATTTAATTATTTGAAAGTTTGAGCTTCTTTGTAAAATTCTTGAGCTTTCGATTTCCTGCAGTTTTCAGTTTTGTACGATTTTAGGGTTTTTGGATAATTTCATGATTTAGCGATTTAGGGTTTAGTTGTTCTGTAAAAGGCGTTAAATATATATAAAGTTATGGAATTTATTTCCTATTGTTCTCGAAAGCTCAGATTTCAATTTGCAGCTTGTATCCTTTAACGCTGTATACTGTTTTCTGTTTTCGTAACTGGAAAAGTTATTTTTCAATCTCGCTGGAACCTAGATTTGTCTTAGTGAAATTGAGACACCCGAAATTGCGAATATGTGATTACGGAACATCATAATTAAGTAAATCAAGCATACAACATATGGTAATTCTGCTCATTGTGGATGGTTATATAAGTGTCGTCCTCCCTAGTATCACAGTCGAGAAAGTTTTCGTGAATTATATGCATTATACTTGTGTTGGATCTTTCAGCACCTCTATAGGCGCAAACACTAACTGTGTGATGTCATTTATGGCAGGGATTTGAGTAACAGGTGTTGGAAATTGGTGAGCTGTTGGTCTTTTAGTCTCCTGTGAAGTTTGCATCTGTATAAGATAATGGCTAGAAGATATTGTAGTGATTCGAGTGATGATGATGCGAGAGGTGAATATCGTCATCGTAGAAGTAGAACTAAGCGACATGATGAGCGTCATAGAGATGTGGACAGAGAGAAGTCCACTGAGAGGGATCCTAGAGGCAGAGAAAGTTCTGATGAAGAAGGGGAGTTGATAGAGAGAGACAGGGGCAGCCAGAGGAATGAAAGAAAGCATGAGAATGGGCGTAGAGAATGGGAAAAAGGTAATTACCGGGATGAAAGGGATAAACCACATAGGCGTGAGAATGAACATAGAGGGGTAGATACTGATGGTGCTCATAGAAGTAGGGGTCGAGATTCACGTCACTATTCAGAGCGCAAGGATGAAAGGGAAGAGCTCAGAACATCAGAACGGAAAAATGATAAAAGAGATGATGATCAGAGAAGGTGGCATAAAAACCAGGAAGATGAAAGACAAGAAGGAGAAGACAGTAGAACTTTGAGGGAAAAGAATGCAAATTCAATACCTCAAGGACGGTCGCAAGAAGGGAACATGAACACTGATGTGGCAAAATCAGGAAAGAGTGGTGGAGTTTACATTCCCCCATTTAAGTTGGCCCGTATGATGAAAGAGGTTGAAGATAAAAGCAGCGTTCAATATCAGCGACTGACATGGGATGCCCTTCGAAAGAGCATCAATGGTCTTGTGAACAAGGTCAATGCTGCAAACATAAAAAATATAATTCCTGAAATTTTTGCTGAGAATCTGATTCGTGGAAGGGGCCTTTTCTGCCGATCCTGCATGAAATCACAGATGGCATCTCCAGGTTTCACTGATGTGTTTGCAGCCTTGGTTGCTGTTGTCAACACAAAGTTTCCTGAGGTTGGTGAACTTTTGTTGAGAAGAATTGTCTTACAGCTTAAAAGAGCATTTAAGCGGAATGACAAGGTGCATTTTTTTCCCATGCTTTATTATTTTACTTCCACTGTTTTATGTTTATTCTCAGAAATTTTACGCACACTCATGCTAAGTATTGAGCTCTCGACTCAGTCTTCGCTCTCTTTTTTGAAAGGAGGAGTTCTCACTACACCCAAGGGTCGTTGGCTTATTTAATAATGTGTTAGAAGACAGAATATATCTTTTACATATATTGGTTCTAATCCTCTTCTTTAATTGGCTTTATTCTGTGATCAGCCGCAACTACTAGCTGCCGTTAAATTTATAGCGCATCTGGTCAACCAGCAAGTAGCTCATGAGATTATTGCCTTGGAATTGCTCACTGTTCTGCTGGAGAACCCTACAGATGACAGTGTTGAAGTCGCTGTTGGCTTTGTCACCGAGTGTGGATCATTACTGCAGGACCTTTCGCCTAAAGGGTTGCACGGTGGGTATGCTGTTTGATTTGGTAGCATTTATGTGCTTTCTTGGTTTTATTCATTGATGTGATCCATTCTTTTTAGGAACAATATATATCTATATGCTTATCACGCATTGCATCTTACTAATAATTGGAAGTTTTACATAGCTAGATTATACCCTTTTTTTTCAGTTGTTTGTTTGCTTTTTATTATCAACTCATCAGTAGACAAATTAAATTGATCTGTATGGGATACTAGAAGACCAGTTAAAGTTAGTACTATTATTTTATTAAATTGATTGAATTGGATGCTATAGTAAGTGAATTTTCACTCTGGTCACCTGGGTTCTGCTCTTGGTTACTCCATTGTCTCAATTATTTTGAACTTTGTCTTGCATGGGTTTCGTAGTTCTTTTTATTTTTCAGGGAGTTGTCTGACATTGCTATTAACATTGGAACTTTTGCAGGCATCTTTGAACGCTTTCGTGGAATTCTTCATGAGGGAGAAATAGACAAGAGAGTTCAATATCTGATTGAAAACTTATTTGCAATACGGAAAGCGAAGTTTCAGGTTTTGTGACTTGATTCTATTTGTCTTTATGATGGTAAACTGTATAGAAACGAAGAATACTGAGAGCTTACAGTTTATTGTTTCATATCCATATGCAGGGGCACCCAGCTGTTCGTCCAGAACTGGACCTTGTAGAGCAGGAAGACCAGTTGACACATGAAATTTCTCTTGAAGAGGAAATAGATTCAGAAGTTACCCTTGGTATGTCTTATGGTGTTAATTTATTCATAGCTTTTTGACTTTCCTAGGGTTATATTCGTTGTAGATGTTAACATTTTGATTTGTCTTCATTTAGATCTTTTCAAGGCCGATCCTAATTTCCTTGAGAATGAGAAGCGCTATGAAGAACTGAAGAAAACTATACTTGGTGAGGATTCTGAAGATGAAGAAGGTTCTGATGCAGCTTCAGATGGTGAAGATGACGATGATGATGATGATGAGGAATCTGAGGAAGAGGATGAGGAGCAGATGCAGATAAGAGACGAGACAGAAACAAATCTAGTGAATCTTAGAAGAACTATCTATCTTACAATCATGTCCAGTGTAGATTTTGAGGAGGCGGGTCATAAGCTCCTGAAGATTAAACTTGAGCCCGGTCAAGAGGTGAGTGATACAAGTCATGCATGATGTAGCTATCTTATTTCACATGATAACTAGGGAACTAGAGGTGTCTTTGTGCCATACTTTGAATGAACTAAAATATTAGTATCAATGTAAAACTGCTTGTGCTAGGCTAATCTGTTAACCACAATCTTGTGATGTGAATTTAAATTATCATTATATGAATTTATAGAAACGGACTAAAAGTATATGATTCATGCTTAGACCCAAGAGTAGCAATTTAACAACAAAGCTTTTGAAATTCTGTGAGTACATAGTGTTTATCTTGATTGACTTTCAATTTAGTTGAAGAATGATAATCTGTTTTATTTGACCTTGATTTCTCATAAAAGTAATAATCGTCTTGATTTGACCTTTTACAGATGGAACTATGTGTCATGCTTTTGGAATGTTGCAGTCAAGAAAGAACCTACCTCCGGTATTATGGTCTTTTGGGCCAAAGGTTCTGCATGATCAACAAAGTCCACCAGGAAAATTTCGAGAAATGCTTTGTGCAACAGTATTCCATGATCCACCGGCTTGAAACAAATAAGCTACGGAATGTTGCAAAGTTCTTTGCCCATTTACTCGGCACAGACGCCCTTCCTTGGCATGTGTTGGCCTATATACGATTGACTGAAGAGGATACTACTTCATCTTCTCGTATTTTTATCAAGATCCTTTTCCAGGTAACAAAAGAGAAATGTTATATTTCTACATTTCTGTTTGGTTTTCTGAAGCCTACCATTGCTTGTTATGTTGACAATTATTAGTTTACTTCTACCTCTGAAATAATTATTTTATTTCCAAATCTTTTTAAGTGACTGGCAATGATAAGTCTGATTGAGAAAAAGAAGGCGAAAATATCATGAGATAAAAATACATAATGTGGCTTAGTTAATAATAGGTTTGAATCACAAATGTATCTGATAGGTTTAGGTTTGCCAACACTCATTAGTGATCTCTGCCTCTGAATAAATCCTTGTCGATGTAAACGTTGTTTTGAATACCATGAGGTGAGACTTATGCCTATGTTTGTGTTTATTTTCTGAAACTTAACGTTTGAAATATCATTACCTACAAACTGACGCCTGTTTCTGTGGTAATTTCTTGAGTTGTGATGTATTTCACTTGTCTGAAGATTATTTCTTAGAGAATGTTGACTTACATATTGTATACAGTTATGATTTTCTATTGTTTCTGGTGTGCAGGAATTGTCGGAGCATCTTGGTATCCGTTTGCTAAATGAGCGGCTCACAGATCCTGCAATGCAGGAGTCTTATGATTCTATCTTCCCAAAGGATAATCCCAAGAACACCCGCTTTGCCATTAATTTTTTCACATCCATTGGGCTTGGTGGCATTACCGAGAACCTGCGGGAGTACTTGAAGCATATGCCACGACTCATTATGCAACAACAAAAACAAGTGTCTGACTCAGAATCAGATGAAGAAGAATCTGGGAGCTCTGGTTCATCAGATTCGGGAACTAGTTCTGAGTCTGAATCAGAATCATCAAGCTCTTCTGAAAGTGAAAGTGATAGGGACAAAAGACGCAAGAAGCGTAGGAGTGAAAGCAAGAGGGACGAAAGACATGAGAAGCGCAGGAGGAGAGATTAGAGTTCTTTTACCGCGCCTTGGAATTACATATCACGTTTTGGATATTGATGTTAAGAATCTGAAATTTTTTCACTTCCGCTTCTAATTGTAAGGGTATATTGTTTTCGACTGATTCTGGTCTGCTATCAGCCCCCTTCAAAACCCTGTTTGTCAATTTCCATCTCCAGGATCGTCTGCAAGATATTCGGTTTGTTCCTCCCTCTGCTCCTCGAGTACCGGATGTACTCCCACCAAGGAAGAGGTTCTCCTGAGTTGATAATTTCCTCGTAACGGTTGGTGGAATGTTAATACAGATGGTTGTAGGAATGTTGTGTGGATCATGTAACTAGCTTCAAATTTCACTTGCACTTTTCTAGTTCTAATTTCTGCCGCCTTTTAGTTATTGTACTAGTTTTCCAGTTTTGGCATTGTATGAGAAATATTATGAAACTTGGACTCTCTCTCTCTCTCTCTCTCTCTCTCTCTCTCTCTCTCTCTCTCTGCGGTTTTTATTGCACTTGGTGATTTGTTTGCTACGCACTTATAATTAGTGGGGTGCCCTATTAATCTGAGGGTTTACAACATGCTTAATTTGACCTCATATGCTAAACGGTACCAAATGGTGGTGGACAAATTAGACACGTTGCCATTAGGCTGAACTAATCATTTTAATGTCTTGTTTAGTTTGTATTAACTTTACCGTTTTCGATGTAGTTGAAACTTAACTTTCATCAAAGTCACTTGATTTTGATGGAATTACAACCCTTGCACTCTTCCTAGAAAGTAGCGTCTAAGCATCAATGCAATAGTCTGATGTAGAATAGTTAACGAATCAGATCATGTCGTGACTCCGTAGGTGTAAACTGGCAAAAAAACATATTGGGTTTTCTTAAGTTACCCCGATGGTCGATTGAAGCCTATAACACGCGGTTTCAAGTAGAACAATGAGAGAAACAAATCACGCTATTTGTTTATGATTTGAGGGCATTTTTTTTCGTTTTAATGTCGTTTACTATGTCACGTTTGTGATTTAAAATAAATTTACAAGTACTTTTGTAATCTTTTGCTTTACTTATTTTTCAAGCTAGAGTTATTTTGAATAAACAGATTAGCAATAATATGTTTCAAATTCGTCTTTGATGAAAATCGAATATAAGATCTCTCACTTATAAATGAAGATGATTACCACTATACCGTAATATTAAGTGGCACAAGCTAGAGTTATTTAAGCTGGAGAGTTTTCCCATCCCTATTATTTCTAGGGTTTACCCATGATTTCCTCCCATCTTGTAGCTTTCGCCACGTCATAATCTCTTTCGTAATTTAAAGCCTTAAATCATTTTCTAATACTTGCTCCTATGTTGTCATTGTTGCCATACCCATTCAAGGACACAAGAGATTTTTCAGTGTGCTGAGAACACGATCTGATACATCAAGTGTCATAATATAAGTGATTAAATATTTAAATTTTTTTTTTATATCTACTTGTATTATGATACTCGATGTACCTTACCGTGTTTCCGGCATATTGAAAAAGTTCTCCAACTACACAATGACTAATTTTGTAGGTCTACGAAGGAATTTGATTGAACTTCTTAATTGTTTGTTCTTCAATTTGTCTTAGAAAAGTAGAGATTTTTGCTCACACCCTTATCTTTCCCTCTGAGTATTGAGTAATGAATGATCCCAACCTCCACATGTAGTCAGAAAATGCAAATTAGTTTGTTTGAAAGCAACATAAACCAACCACTTCTCAACTTTCAGGATCCTCAGCAGCCTTGCAAGCAATGCTTAAGTACAAACGACAGCAACAAGCAACAATACATCCATCTCTCTCTCTCTCTCTCTCTCTCTCTCTCTCTCTCTCTCTCTCTCTCTCTCTATATATATATATATATATATAGGTCAGAACTATTTGGATAAGGGTGTGTGAGGAATTTGTTGCTCAAGTAATTAAGAATGTTAATTTATTTCCGTACTCGATGTCCTATGTTCATATTTTCTTCTCACAATATCGCATTTGAAAAGAAATAAGATAAGATGGATACATCCATGCATATATAAATGTATAACTTTGTATTGAACTTATTACAAATATATATTATTTTCAATATCTACATGCGTCAAACTTGAGAACTTGTCTACCCAAATGAAAACAAATGCTACTAGATTAAATGAGAGTCGATCTCACTCTTCTTAGGGGGCAGATTATTTTGCAACTTGTTAGCAGATAAGAAAATAAATCAAAAGACAATGAAGTCGGTACTGCATGCTGCATATATGTCCCACCACAACCACATGTAGCAGAGCATAAAAAAGGAAAAAAAGAAAGTGCATGACTTTGAGCTCACCTCAGTGTTCGCATCGAATAATTCCTTAAGTCGGCAGTACACTGATGGATTCAGAATTTTATTTTATGAGGTTAAGATGTGAACATGTTGAATAAATTTTTAAGTGGAAATAATAATTAAAGTTGAACGACATACATTTATTCATAACTTAAAATAAAAATAATACAAGTTACAATTAATTACGACGTACGTTCTGAAACTTCTGGTTTTGGTGTAACATGAGAAAAACTAAACATTTTCTTCAAATTTTCTTCTTATGTTTTAAGGACTATGCAACATTTACTAGCTAGAGGGATAAAAGAGAGAATTACAAATTGTAATTACCTAAGATTTTAATCATGTGATGTAACAATTGAAAGGAAAATTCCTTGGAAGTAGGTGGACATCAATTCTTGGAGGTCAAGACAGCTGTACGATGCAAAGATACCGCCAATATGAATTCTTGGAGGTTATCACTGTGATATATGAAAACTAATCAAAGCTATTTTGTTGTAAAGCAAAAATTCCACAACCTTTCCCCAGAAAGAAAAGAACCACCGGAAGTGGATAATTAATAGAGACTAGCACAGTAATTGAATTACTGGTTTTATTGTTAAAGTACGAGTTGGAGAAGGTCTCCATGTTGAGTTTTAGGCTTTGTTTTACCGGTTGAAGCTAAAGTTAGAAATTTCTCTCATCTTATTGTGGAGGTTAATTCTGCTTTGGTGGTCTCCATCATTCATGGTTCTTCTAGCCTTAATCATCATCTCTATGGTTTTGTCTCGAAGTGCATAAGTTTGATCATAGAGAACTGGAGTTGCAATTTGCAACATGTTCATAGAGAGCGTAATTTTGCAGCTGACAAGTTAGCCAAGTTGGGTTTCAACAGGAGATGGATTTTCAAGAGTTTGCGGAGCCTCCTCCCTGATTAGTTTAAACTTTTTCAAATGACGGTTGTATAGTCGCTAGAGTTAGACTAGTTGTTCTTTTGTGTTTCTCTTCTCTTTTTCTTCCATGTTACCAAAAAAAAAAAACCAAAAAGTATTTTATCTAAGTGCAGGTTTGATCTATCAATCTCTTGTGTACTTAATTGTGAATTATCTGAGTGTGATAAAATGAAGTTTTTATCCACTCATGCGGTTCATATTATAAATATGTGAATAAAATTCTTACGCAATTTTGAGTAATCTAACTATACGGAAAATAATTGACTGAAATAAAAATTCAGAGGTGCGTCTAAAATTTCTTATAGTACTAGAAATTATAATAAAAAAAAAATATCCACTAAATAATGAGTAAAATAAATAAGAGAAAAATGAAGTAAACGGTTGAAATTTCAGTTGAAAAGGGAGCGAAAAGAAGGCCATTTGTTAGGAATAATAGAAGCTCCCAAAACTTCAAAGGTGGGGGTTGTTGTGGTGCTGTTTTATTGTGCGTTTTTCTTCTTCTTTTCCGATATATCTCAGATGGCCCTCAACCCCTAACCCTTCGCTCGGTCAAACCTGCCTCAAAACACGACTCCGTATCCGTGATCTTCACCTCACTTCCCTCTCTGTATCTCTGTGTAACTGTGTATGTATAGATAGATAGATATGGTAAATATGTAGTCTGTAGAATTATTGACCCAAATAATGACCATTTCTTTGCCTTCACGCGGGGTGGTTTTGGATATAACTTGCAATCTCAGACTCTAGCTTCACTCTCTCTACTTTCTGTGTATATATAGAAGATTAACCACCCGCTCACTCTCACTTTCTCACTCCCACATGTGCTTCTGTTCTTATCTTTTTCTTGCTCTCTCTCTCTCTCTCTCTCTCTCTCTCTCTCTCTCTCTCTCTTATATAGATTATACAATTGTTCTTTGAATTTGGAGTGAGTTGTCATCTGGGTTTTGCGAAAAACAGATGCTTTGAATTTTTTTTAATTGGATTTTGAGCTCAAAGTGCCTGTTTTCTGGTGCTTTGTGCTCTTATCTTATTGAATTTTGTGACTTTCAGAGATTTTTCTTTGTTGGGTTTTTGTTAAAATTGAGTCTTTTGATTAATTCGTGACTTTTAGAGGTTTTAATTGTTGGGTTTTGGTAAAGTTCGAACCTTCTGATAATTGGCTGTTGAATGTGAAGTTGTGGACTGAATTTCGACGGTTTGCTGGGGGTTTTTTGGTGGTTATATATAATCACATTTGGGAAATTTTAATCTGGGGTTTTGAAGAAAATGAAGGGTTTTATGTTTTTCCATTTGTTAGCTGTGTTTGTAGTCTTTCTGCTATATGGTTTTGCTGTGGGGAAGGAATGTACAAACAGTCCTACTCAGCTTTCATCGCATACTTACCGCTATGAGCTCTTATCTTCCCACAATGAAACACTCAAGGAGGAGATGTTCTCATACTACCACTTGATACCTACCGATGATTCGGCGTGGATGGATTTGCTCCCAAGAAAGTTACTGAGGGATGAAGATGAAATTGAATGGGGAATGATGTACCGGAAGATGAAAACTTTGGGTGGTTTTGAGGCCTCCGGAGATTTTCTTAAGGAAGTGCCATTGCATGATGTGAGGTTGCATCCAACTTCACAACATGGAAGGGCACAGCAAACAAATTTGGAGTACTTATTGATGTTGGATTCTGATAGCTTAATTTGGAACTTTCGTCAGACAGCGGGTTTGTCAACCCCCGGAACACCATATAAGGGGTGGGAGGACCCGACTTGTGAGCTTCGGGGTCATTTCGTTGGTTAGTCTTGTTTGTTAACTCATTCACTTTGTTTTCTCTGTCAACATAATCATAGCTTTAGTGTAATTTCTTTGTTTCTCACATGTTAATACATTTCTTCATTGATATTGTCTTCTCAGTCTATACGATGTGACCGTTTGTACCTCGATTTTAGTTTGGAGAACACTTGTACATTGTTCCAATTTTTTTTGGGAATGAATGATATACTATAGATGCATTCCCTGCCTCCACATTCTACTGCCTTTGTCTCTGATATATAACTGAAATTCAGCAATGATGTTGCTTTTAATTGCGATTTTAATTTTTGAAAATTCGGGTTGTGTGGATCTGTATAAAGAACGGCTTGCTTTTGTATTTTGAAGGGCATTACTTGAGTGCAACAGCACAAATGTGGGCTAGCACTCATAACCAGACCCTCAAAGATAAAATGTCTGCAATAGTGGACAATCTATCTCTTTGTCAGAAGAAAATTGGCAGTGGATATCTTTCTGCTTTTCCGTCTGAAGAATTTGATCGATTTGAAGCTGTTAAACCTGTCTGGGCTCCTTATTACACCATTCACAAGGTAGAATCTACTTCGTTTGTTACCTATTGCCATTACTTCGTTTTGATTCGAAGGGACGCGTCATTAGCTTTTCTGACTTATCTACCTTGACAGATATTGGCAGGCCTATTGGATCAGTATACATTTGCTGATAATGCTCAAGCGTTGAAAATGGTCACTTGGATGGTTGAGTACTTTTACAACCGTGTTCACAATGTGATATCGAAGTACAGTGTAGAAAGGCATTATACGGCACTTAACGAAGAAACTGGTGGGATGAATGATGTTCTCTATAAGCTGTATGCTATTACGGTGTGTAAGATTTCTTGTAAAGTACTCTTGGCACTTCTTTCAGATCGTTCATTCTATGTGCAGACAGTTAATCACGACTTTGACCTGGTTGAAATTAGCATTAGTAGGAACTACCATTCATATATACAAGGACCTTTCTTTGAAAATATGCTAACTGGGAGATTACACTGCTCATGTATGTAATATGCCCCGTTCTAAACATTAGGAAAAAGCCCGTGTAGAAGTTTCATGGAATTTACTATTTCGATGGCAACCGTATCAGAACTCTAGTTTCCATTGATATGTGAACTACTTCATAGACTTATAGTATTTTGAACATTAGAGTTGTGGCATTGACCTTTCTTGTTGCTGTGCTCAGGGAGATGCAAAGCATTTATTGTTGGCTCATCTTTTCGACAAACCATGCTTTCTGGGAGTGCTGGCAGTGCAGGTAACCATTATTTTGGTTCAGTAGCGAGACCCCTAGGTTTCTTGCATATTTTGTATTCCTCTCTCTTTCCGTTGGTAAACACCAGCTATGACAGCTAAATTTTTAGCTTCTCTGAACCTTATCTCTTAGAATCCTTCTCATCAAGTAGTTTTGAAATTTGTAGGCTGATGACATATCTGGTTTTCATGCTAACACACATATCCCAATTGTTATCGGTGCTCAAATGCGATATGAAGTCACCGGTGATCCACTTTATAAGGTAAATGATCTATTCATCTTACAGAGTATCTGAACTACGATTCAACAAAACCTAAGATCCTTTCTAAGGTTTATGTTTGACCTCAACAAATCGGCTTCCCCCTTGCACACCATTCAAATTTCGTGGATGTTACTTCTCTTCTTATAAAACAGCATTGCACTTGCGTTTTTCATTTTTAATTTTTAATCTTTCGATTACCATCTTTTCTATTTCCTTAATGTCTATACCATTGGTATTAGGGTTGTTTATTCTGACATTTATTAAAATATCTGAAATTTTCAGGAAATGAGTACTTTCTTTATGAACATTGTTAACTCTTCTCATAGCTATGCAACCGGAGGGACATCAGTCGGCGAGTTCTGGTACTAAAATTCAGATATTAATGTTTCATTTTCAGCTCATTCATAATAAGCTCTTCCTTTTGCCTGAATCCCAGTACTACTGTGAGGATAAGTAGTTATAAAGTCTTAACATGGATCCTGAATTGTTTGGATTTGCTTTCCTCAACTTGTGAACAGGTCCGACCCTAAAAGGTTGGCAAGCACTCTAAATACAGAGAACGAGGAGTCATGCACAACTTATAACATGCTGAAGGTATGCCCGTTGTAACCTTTCTCAAGGCTGATGGATTTTTATGAGTTATGCGAAAAGTTGATTGATTGATTGATTTAAATTTTAAATTTATTTCATTTCATAAAGCTAGAACTGGTGCTGGGGTGCCTTATATATTACACATAGTGGTTATAATTTAGTCTATTGTTGAAAGAGGTGCAACTATGGGAAGTCAAAATAATTTTGTGTAGTGCATGAGTTCATCATTATCGATTGAGTTTTGCTGTTATGTACGATAAAGGCCTTGTTTCTGCTGCTCATTTAGCACATCTTGATGATCTTGTAGGTCTCTCGCCACCTGTTTAGATGGACCAAAGAAACAGCATATGCAGATTATTATGAGCGAGCTCTGACAAATGGTGTGCTAGGCATCCAAAGAGGGACAGAGCCTGGAGTCATGATTTACATGCTTCCACTAGGTCGTGGAACTTCCAAGGCCAGAAGCTACCATGGTTGGGGAAAACCGTTCGACTCTTTCTGGTGCTGCTATGGCACTGGTATGGGATTGCTTAAATTTCCTTGTCCCTTTTATCTTTTCCCTTAAAGGGCATTTCAGATTTTTTCTGAAACCGTCATGATCTATATATCGTAATGATGTGCCTTCTTATTTTCAATTTGTTCTGATGGAAGAAAAATTTAGATTGTGTTTCAGACTTGTTCCTATTATAGGTACTGTGTAACAACCGTCAGTTATGTCTGACTTCTTGATGCTTTTGTAGGAATTGAGTCATTCTCAAAGCTAGGAGATTCCATATATTTTGAAGAGGAGAAAGAAGCTCCTGCACTTTTCATTATCCAGTATATCTCAAGCTTTCTTGATTGGAAATCCGGACAAATTGTGCTTAATCAGACAGTTGATCCTGTCAATTCATGGGATCCTTACCTTAGAGTCACGCTAACATTTTCTTCAGCGGAGGTATATATTACATTGTCATTAACATTATCACACAGTCGGTGTTCACAATTCATCCTTCTTCCATCTTATTGCTTAGTCTTTCAGTTGCAATTGTGTTTCTACTGTTTCTCTGATACACACGGCAGCTCTCTTATTTTCATAAGGATTTGTGAAACACTTTCAAGGACATCGTAAACACGTCCTCCAATATTTGACCTTCATTTAGAAACCTGTAAAAGAGTCACCCTTGTCTATAGACAAACATGTGTTATGTTTTGGTTTATAGATTCACTAAAACAAATATTTATACCGTCATTTTGTCTCATGTCCTTGTAAATCTAACCTAGAATTTTAATACTGGATCTAAATGATGCAGGGGACAGGCATATCATCTACGTTGAACTTGCGAATTCCAATTTGGACAGATTCAAATGGTGCAAAAGCAGCATTGAATGGTCAAACTCTGAGTGTTCCAGCTCCAGGTGAGAGATATACTCACAGTTTCCCCTCTATTTCTGCAGTAGGAGTCAGTTCAATGTTCATTAGAAACCTCTTTCCTTTGTATTTTGGGTGCAAACTATAGGATTAACTGATATTATTTCTGTATTCGTATTGCAGGTAGTTTCCTAACAGTCACAAGAAAATGGAGTCCTGGTGACATTTTGACACTTCAGCTACCCTTTAGTCTAAGAACAGAGGCTATTAAAGGTAGTTTACAGTACAATCCTATCGATGAACAAAATATATATATATATATATTATATATATATTTTTTTGTGAATGATATATAACTGACAAAGCCCTTTGAACAAAACTCAGATGATCGGCCTGAGTATGCTTCGATTCAAGCAATTCTTTATGGTCCATATCTGCTAGCGGCTCATACCACTGGCAACTGGGACATTAAGACTGGCTCTGTTAGGTCTCTTTCTGACTGGATAACTCCAATCCCTTCCTCATACAATAACCTCTTGGTTTCTTTATCCCAAGAGTCTGGAAGCTCAAGTTTCGTCATAGCCAACTTAAACGAATCAATTGGACTGGACAAGTTTCCTGAAACCGGCACTGATGCTGCTAATCATGCCACTTTCAGGCTCGTTATAAATTACTTGTCCACAAAACTCTCTTCAGCAAATGATGTTAAAGGCAAGTCGGTCATGCTAGAACTCTTTGATCTTCCAGGAAAGGTTGTAGTGCAGCAAGGGAAAGGCAAGAACCTGGGTATAGCAGACATGTCCACTAGTAAGGACACTTCAGCTTTTCTTTTGGTTCCAGGTTTGGATGGAAAGAACACCACAGTATCCTTAGAGTCTGAAAGCAACAAAGGTTGCTATGTGTATAGCGAAACAGTTAGGGCTAATGCAAGCTTGAAGCTTGTTTGCAGTTCAGAGTCATCGGGCGCTGGATTCAGTCAGGCAGCCAGCTTTGTGATGAACAATGGAATAAATCAGTATCATCCTATCAGCTTTGTTGCTAAAGGGACACCAAGGAATTTTCTTCTAGCGCCATTGTCGACCTTCAAGGACGAATCTTATGCCGCTTATCTCAACATTTCGACCTGATAAGTAGGGTTTGGATTGTGGAAGCCGGAGCTGAACTATGCGATAAACAAACTATTTATGATGGTTTTTCTCGGGATGGCACTTGTTGCTTCAAATTAGTTCATCGCTTCTGCACATAGGGCGGGATGAATTTACTCATTCAGGAATCTTACTAGGGATCACAGAACTTAGAAGTTGGTAAAGAAGGTTAATTATTCTAGTAATTATCTTGTACATTCTCAGCTTTCTAATTGATTAGGGTTCTTGCCATTTGTATCCATGCCATTAAGAATAATCACTGTAGCTTAGACATTGCAGTGTACTCTTGTTCATGAAGAGTATTCAGGGTTTGAAATATGTAATGAGGAAAGCTTGGCTCCTTATGATTGACGTAGGAGTTCCTCCTCAAGCTACTTTGTAATTGATTCACGTAAATATGTGCTTATGATTGGAATCGATTATATTATAAATTATTTTGTAAAATCATGTCTGCAAAAATCAATTTAAAACAGAGGTCGTTTGATCAATTGGCTGGAGCAACAGATAAATTTCTAAGGACACAAGATAAAGTATATTATATATATATATATATATATATATAAGAACACCAAAAAAAATCACAAAAATCCAAATGACACAAAAAATCTTGTTCATGTCATTATGTACAAATAGAACTGATTACAACATTTCTAATCAAAAAACAAAATCAGTAGAGTACTATACAAGCAATAAAAAGGGGACTACTTTGTAATTTTCTTTTACTAACAATAGTGCTAGTAGGATAAATGGTTACGTTTAGGGGAAAAGGGATGGAATTTAGAAATCTTTGTACTATTTTTTTACGGATATTGGGTTTTTTCAACAATTCTTCCATCTATTTACTTCTTGTTTCTTAAATGAATCTCTATAAAATTCTCATAATTAAATAAAAAAAGGTTTTAGGAACCCAAAGAGAGTGGCCAAAACACATTTGAGCCTTGAATTGGGTCGGAAAAAAAAAGTCAAATTTTGGCCCAAAATAACGTGGTAATTACCATTACCATACCATGTCATCTGAACTATTTGGCATGCCGAAATTTGGTGTATCAAAAGTTTGGTACGGTAATGATAATAGATTTTGTCATACTAAAAGTTTGGTATGGTAATTGGTAGATGGATTTTGGTATAGTAATCGTACCAATACTACCCCTACTATTCACAGGCCCCTAAACCCTAAACCTCATGGGTTTCCACTACATCTTCTTCGCCTTGGCCTTCTCAAGGGCATGAGTTCTTGGGATGAGTTTGGACTTTGACGTGAGTTTGGGGCACGTCTCCCTTTTCATAAACCATTAATTTTGTTTATGTTATGATTTTTTTCATGGGATTTGTTATTGGCATTCCAAAAATCTCATTTTGCACTTCAAACTTTCTATAATTAGAAAGAAAAATACATTTGTGAGGAGTGTGGAATGAGATTTGTGGAGCGCTAATAACAGTTCCCTACTTTATTAAATTTTCGTTTTTCTCATATCACAACACCAAACTATCATCTTCATATTCTACAAGATGTATTCCTAGTGAAAATTTTCTTATAATCCATATCTAAAAATTCGAAAACAATGACATAAATCTAAATATAAAATCTAAAGGTATTTGAATCTAAATAAAGTAACGTAGAAAGAGAAAAAATTCAATGGAAAAAGAAAAAGGAAAAAAAAAATAGAAAAGGATATGATCTAGACTTTACGACCGATCCTTTTCAAAGATAGTCGTTACGGAGCTAGCAACTAGTATTCTATAAAGTCGCTACCGATCCATCCTTTTCAATTTTTTCTTTTTTTAATTTTTTTTTTTTTGTTAATTTTTCTTTTATTTCCCTTACCATACCCTATCATATTCATGTTCTTTAAAATATATTTATCTATGTAAAATCTATTATAATTCATATTTAAATACTTAAAATAAATGATTTAAAACTTAAATTTAAAGATATTTTTCTATTTTCAAACTTTAAATCTCAATAAAAAATAGTTATGGGATCTAATAAATGGTAGGATCAAGTCCAAAGGTCTTGCAATATTTTTCTGAAATCTGACGCAAAATATTTCATAAAGCTAAAAATTTCAATTTTTTAATTGATTTTGAGAACTTTTACAACATTTATTATAAACTAAAGTTAGAGTCATCATACTCGCATCACATATTTCTTAAAATTAATCCAGGACATTCCTAAGATTTTAGACACCTACAAATCTTTTTGGGGGCCCCACTATTAGTTTTCATTATTTTTTCTATCTTCAACTTAAAAGTCATTGGAAAATAGTTTCCGGACCTAATAAAGGATACAATCGCATACAAAGGTCTTGCAATATTTTCGTTAATTCTCGTGCAAAATATCTCCTAAAACTAAAAATTTTAATTTTTTTTTACAAAAACTGGGTTATAACGCACGTTTTCCAATCAATTTTGAGAACTTTTACAAAACATAAGTGCATCTGATGCCACTGCACAAGCAATTTGGCTCAGGTTTGTACTAGAGGATTTTGGAGAACTTCAAACTGAAGCAACACCATTGCAGTGTGATAACACCTCTGCAATTGCAATCACCAAGAACTCTGTGTTTCACCAGAAGGCTAAACACATAGATAGAAGGTACCATTTTTATTAAGGATGCATTGCAGGCAGGGAATCATTGATTTGGTGTATTGTCCTACTAAAGAGCAGCTAGCAGATATTTTCACAAAACCTTTGGCTAAGGATCGTTTCAACTATCTCAGGAGAATGCTCGGAGTGAAATCAGCTCAAGACTTAAAGGGGAATGTTGAATTGGAAGTCTATAGCTGATTAGTATTAGTGAAATAAGATGAGATTATTTGTGTATTCACTTGAGTATATTACTGTCAAGTGTAAGATCAAAATATGTAAGGCCATGAGTGCCATGTGTGATGATCCTAGCTATTAGCTAAGATGAGTGGCTGTGATCAGTTTCTAGTTGAATTGGTCCGGCTCAACCTTGTTAACAATATTATTCCTCTTTGCACGATGTGCGTGAAAAGTGTGAAGCTATTAAATGAAAAGAGATACTCCTCTGTGAAAGACAGAGAGAATAGTTGCTCGTTCTTCTTCTTGTATTCATCTTCTTTCTTCTTTCGAACTACACAAAAAGAACAAACGCTAACAAGGATTAGGCACCACGGTCCTTGACCAATCATAGCCTCCTTAACACTCAAGAGGTTCTGTAACTCGGATTCTAATGCACTATCTGTCATTAGTTCATAACTTTCATGTGCCTCAAGATTTTTTTGTTCCTTTTTTTTTCTGTGACCATACTTTTGGTTTGAGGTGGCCATTACTGGTTTCTTCTGGCATCACGAGATCATATGACATATGCTATCAGAAATACTGGAAATAAATTGATATGTTTATCTCGCCAAGCGGCAAGCGTCCAACGTCACGCTTTCTCAGTTACTCTGCACCGTTTCGGACCCCTCTTCTTGAATGCAAATTGTACAGCTGGGCTTTGGGAGAGTCATCTCTCACTATTGCTTCACGTGGGATGTTTTGTTTTGATGTACTTGAATGCTTGAAACTGATATCGAAGTTTAGTCTGTGAAGTGTACGTGAGAGCAACTTATAGGATCACCGGACTGTGGCACTCCATTGAATAATGCATTATAATGTGTGCGCATTATTGGAAGGAACATCATGTGGCGTTAACCTGTTTCGTATAAGTAAATATATTGGTGTACGTCAACAGCTATGCAAATAGTCAAATGGGGTTGTGCGAACCTTGTGGATATAGATGGGTTGTAGGCTTATTCCCACATTTGGCCGCATGTTTGGTGCTTAGCATAGGATTCTATTGGATTACTCATTAGATTTGAGGTTTCTTGAAGTAAAAAATGAACGTATGATGTTCAAATTTTTTTTCAAGTTGAAGGAGTCAGATGTTTTAAGGCGATGAATTCGTACTGCTTTGTGGTTTTGAAAATCTTATATTTCTTTCATTAACTAATTCGTTTTTAATTATAACATAAACAAAATTTAAAAGTTGGCATATTCATTTCTTCGCTCTAGTTTCAACATACAATATGCGTTGAATCTAATTAGTGATCTTGTATTGCTCTCTCCTAGTCTAGAAGGACTCCTCTGTAGGAGAAAATCTTTAGTGGTACAACCTGATCTCGTCACATGTAAAGCAATTTGTACGAGTGTGAGATTAATGTAGACCAAGATAAAACACAAGTGAAGTGATATTCGCGTGTTTATGAAAAGTATCCTACAAATGACATGATCATTATTTTGCCATATTAAAAATCTTCTCATTTAAAAACCTAGCTCTATCATTGGGTAAACTGTTTTAGGTTCGAAAACATTTTTAAAATGAAGGAAAAAGGTTTTTTCGAATTTCAAAAGTGGTATGTAATTCTGTAAACAGCTTTCCTTCAATTATTGGTATTCCAAAAGATAAGAAAAAAGAAAAAAAAAACTATTTCATCTTTTTGAACTTATAAAATGGAAAATTGACTTCTTCTAAAAGAACATTTTGCATTTTCTTGGTCGATGGTCACATCAATTTTCATGAAATTGAGAGTTTTTTTTAATATAATCGGAATACGGAGTAATACATCACGTGTTATTATAAAGATAATAGAATATGAATGTTAAAAAATTAATAATTTAAAAAATAAAATTTTCTCTTACTTAAATAAAAGTACGTAATGCACCATCTATATTTCGGTGTCAATGAACAATTTCTCCTAGGAGACGGAGTTTGATATTTCTCTTTTCAGTCATCAGTCAAACATAATTAGTGGGCCCCAACCTAATACACTCCATATATTCATGCAAAATTACGTGCATGAAAAAAAAACAATTCAATTGTCCTATTAATAGCGGTTTAACAAATGATAAAGAGTAATGTTATTCATACTATATTTTTATACCATATTTCTATACCACTTTAGGTGATATCTGACATGGACAACCACATCATTTGAAAATTTTGCAAAACCCAAGGAAATGAAGGAGAAAGACTCCTCGTATACCACAATCATCATTTAATTAACTAGTTTTTCTTAATTGTTAGTTTATTAAATAATGAACTAAATTTAAAAATCTGATTAGTTCAAATGATATGGTTGTCCACATCAAATGCCACCTAAGGTGGTATGAAAATATGGTATGAATAGCATTACTCAATAATAAATGATATAAAGCGACCCAAGCTCACTTGACTCTTCGCTTGTGAGGGTTAAAACATGTTTATTGTACGCAATCTTAATTTATTATGCCAAGATGCTTCCACGAATCAAATATGTAACATTTGAGTCACAAAGGTTGCTACTATTTTTTTGCACTAAGACTTTGAAGAAAGTTAGGATTGCATGATAAAATCAATTGATAATATGGGCAATAGTTCAACTTACTTATAAGTCCATATAAGCCTCTCCTCCCAATAATGTAGAATTCATTCTCAATAAACACAACCTCTAACAAATGATATGATATCTTTACTAAATAGGTTTAAACAACAAAAAGAAAATTCAAACTTAAAAGCACACTTCTTGACGAAGTTGGCTAAACTCAAATCTGAATAACAATTTTTAGATTCAACAAAAATTGACCGTAATTAAGTGCGGCAAACTCACCAATACAATATAATACAAACACCTTCGCAATCTAATGTTTAGCTAGCAAGTTTTTAGTGGCTTGCCACATAAGCAATCGTTGTAACTAAAAGACGACGCCTCGAGGTGATCGAACGGCGGTCCGGCCGGAATCCGCCCGCAGAGGTGGTTGTGGCTCAAATCCAAGTGCCCGATATACGAAGCCGAAACGATAGATTTCGGGATAGCTCCCCTCAACTTATTGAACGCTAAATCGATCGCCGTGAAGTAGGATCTCGGCCCAAAAACATCCGGTATCAGGCCTGAGAGAGAGTTTCGGCTCAAGTTCAAGTTACTAACGGCCGATACAATCAAACTTGGCGGTATACGACCTGATATATTGTTGCAATCGAGATTTAGCGTCGCAAGAACCGCCATTTTGCCGATCGTAGCGGGAATCGGACCCGAAAGCTTGTTCAAGGAAAGATCTAGATCCGCGAGCCGGTATATTTGTGAGATCGAACTCGGAATTGTACCCGTGATTAAGTTTCGGCTCAGCAAAGCCCGGCTCAGCATCCCAAGTCGGCCGAAATCTTGGGGCAACTCGCCCGAAATTTTGTTGTTTCGGAGGTCCAGGTGCATGAGGCTGGAGAGGTTGGTGAGCGATGCCGGAATTGGGCCGGAAATGAGATTATCGGCGACGTTGAGGACCGTGAGACGGTGGAGCCGGCCGATTCCGGACGGAATCTCACCGGAAATTCTGTTTCCGATGAGGTCAAGGATTCGGAGGAAAGGGAGAGTAGTGATGCATTTTGGAATCTGACCCGTAATTCCCTTCCAGTCGGAGATGGTGACGCTGGAGAGACGGGTGAGGCGGCAGATGGCGGGGGAGATCGTACCGGTCATGTACCCCGTCCGGTGGGTCTTCTCATAAATCGGGTCTTCGGACTCGCCACGGAGGTTTATGTCAGCAACACGGCGGGACTGCGGGTCGCAGCTGATGCCTTTCCAATTGTGGCAGCAGTTGGTGCCGACCCATGAGTTAAAGATCCCGTGCTTCGACTCGTGGAGCGCCGACTTGAACGCCATCAGGGCTACCAGGTCTGAAGGCGGACAGCCCTGGACGGCCCATGTAACGGCGAAGAGCGTAGCGGCCACCGCCGTTACGTAAAGACACACAGCTCCCATTTTTCGAAAGGATTGAAAACTTTTTGTTTACAAAAATGTTTGTGTTTTTGTCTGTGAGAGTTATATATATATATATATATATATATATATATAAGTGAAGAAGTGGAGATGTATGTTGAGCTGTGTGATGTCAGGTTTCGGAACTTGAAGCTCGGAAGAGGAGATGGGCGTGGGTTCACTGAGTTTCAGTAGGTTTATATATAAGATGAGGGAGACTATTTTTTGTGACGGTTTTGTCCCTCACGTGGGTTTTTTAGGGTTTATTAGCTTGGATTGCTTGGGTGATGGGTGATTGAACTTTCAAGACTTGGAGTATATATGACAATGAGTGTCATTTTCATTTCATATGCTTCCACGAATTTTCATTGTATTATTGCCACATCATCACAAGATTGATTCACGCAACATTTTATAATAGTGTATAAGTTAGAAGATTTGGAGAGTTCATGCTCACAAACTATGGATTAAAATAGTCGATACAGTTTCAAATGGCAGATTGTCTTGCTGATTAGGGTTTTTTTTTTTCTTTCAAACTTTTTTTTTCCTCTTTTTAGTAAGTACAAAATGATTTTTCAAAGTGCAAACGATAACTTTCTTTATTTTAGGCAATGAGAAAAAACTTACTTTTTGAGTACAAGGTTAAGGTAAAGTTTAAATACGTACAAAAATCCCAAATATACGTATGAGGTAATTGGATGGTATTTCTATTTTATTAACATTAATATGATCGATTTAGGAGAAGAGCATAAAGGGTTAAGATGAAATTTGAGTATTGAGGTGGGGCTTAAAAACATGGTGGCATATGGGATTGGGTGGGGAGAGTGAGAAATTTTTAGTTGTGATAGAAATTTTTATGCAAGTGGTGAAAAATTTTAATTTTTAAGTTATTAACCTTTTAACACACATAACCCACCATTTATATAAGGATACGTAGTGTACCACCTTATGTGACGGTTACACTGAAAAATCTCTCGGGGAAAAGAAGCATTGGGGGGTGTGTCTATGTGGCTAAATTTGGCTGGGAGTACGTTGAGAGTTGGAGCACATGGCAGCTTGAGGTCCATAGATTAAATCATTTTACAAGTTTAGAGAGGGAGAATGTTAATTAGGGTTTTTCATAAATTTTCTGTCAGGATATTAAGGCCATGTATGATGTATCTGCATAAAATAAGGTCTGACTTTGAGTTAATACCATCGAATCGGTTGGCCGTATGGAACAAAACAAATAAAGTAATTGTCGTCGAAGAGGAAGAAACCTTCTTTTTTTTTTTTTTTTTTTTTTTTTGATACAAGTGATAGTGAGAGGAAAAAACTCAAATTCGGGACCTCATTTGTAAAAATAATACTCTTTATCAATTGAGTTACATGTGGCAAAAAAAAAGAAGTTAAACACCAAGAACTTGAGAAGAGCTCTCCAACTCTAAGCATATACATATTTAGTCTAGCTAATTAGTAGATTCCACACTAATAAGGCAGACAATGTAAGTTAGGAGATGACAGCCAGAGATGACAAGTTTCACCGAGCAACATTTCATAGAGTAAGAACTATAGATAGAACTTTGACAAAAAAAAAAAAAACAACCGATAGATAGAACTAAGAGGGAAAAAAAAGAAAAGGGAATATATATGCGCCCAAGCAATCTATTTTTGTTACTTGATTGGATGAGCACTTCCTTTTTTTGTCATTGTCTTTGCAATTATGCTTAGATGATTATGACACTAGAAGAATATCGACTTTGACACTATTCTTTTAACCATTTGCACTTTAGATGAAATATTATACGGAATTTTTTTTTTTTAATTTTTTTTTTGGTACATTAGGATAAAAAAATGCAAAAATCTAAAAAACGAGTGTCAAAACCGCTAGCCTAAACTTTTGAAAGTGCAATGTAAGGATTCTTCCCATTGTTTCATGTGTTCTATTAATTGTGATGAAGAAAAAACATGTTAAGTGTTTGATCAAATTCAATGAATTTTTTAGTGCTATTGTGCTTGAGTTAGGAGAAGGTTAATTAGTTGTCCAAATTTTAGGTTTCGAAAATGTGAATGATAGCTAGCTAGGTCTTTTTGGATTGTCCCTACCAGTACCTGAATCTTTGTCTCCCCAATTAGGATCACCAATTTTGGCTTTTTTTCAGAGAGTGGTCAATTATAATAAATGACCAATAAATACATGATAATTTATAGAGGCAATTTTCCCATAAAGAATTGTTATTAGCACTCTAAAATCTCATTTTACACTCTTCACTAGTGATATTTTTCTTTCTAATTATGGAAAGTTTGCAGTGTCAAATGAGATTTTTGGAGTGCTAATAACAATTCCCTTCCCATATAGCTTTCAATTAGGGCTTTTTTTTTATTTTTATTTTTTTTTTTTTTTTGGAAACTGCTTTCAATTAGGGTTTATGCATCATTGGATGGTCCAAATGCCCTATCATCAAACAGTAGAAACAGGCCGATGCTAAGACTGGAGATCATGTTATGTGGACCATCGCTTGATCTTTGCATGTGGATGAGGATGATCGTAATGTGAGGACAAGCAGTCACCATTGGTCCATGTTAGGAGGATTTCAAACAAATGAAAAGTTATGTCGATTGGATTTGGGAAAGATGAAAAGCATGCATATCTCCAGTTACATTTTCATGATTTTGATTTATTCTACTGTTTGGATTACTTTACTATATGTCTTATATAGTTTAACTGATTTTAAATATTCATGTTCTTCAATTCGACGTTGTAGCTGCTTGTTTTTCTTGTTCCAAGAATTTTGATTTTTCAGCTGCTGAATTCTGACGCTATTTTTAGGCTGGTTACAAGTTTTTCTGTCTAATTTTCTTGAGTTCACTTTAGTTATCCTAAAAAATATATTTATATGTAATATTTTAGTTACACCCTGGAACATGCCGATTTAGGGTTACAAGTTCACAGGAATTATATATAACACATGTAGCCATAATCTAGTGTTAATTATATAACTAAAGAAGTTGAACTAGAATCGGTGGTTTTCGATATTAATAAAATAGAGAGCGTTTAAGGGAATATATCCTCTCTTTTTTTTCAAATGAGGATTAGTTTCGAACTTCTACGATCCGAATAGTCTATTTTCGAAGTTGCACATCGTATATCATCCTTACAAAATATTAACCAAGTCGAAAATATTTGAGCCATCTAATTGAGTTCAAAAAATTTGACGAACACTGCGTTCTAGAAAACATTGAAATTTCATCGTTATTAAATGGGGATATGGTTTCGGTTTGAATTGAATTTTATAATCTATGAATCGAGACATACAAAATAAACGGTTCAGATCATTAAAATTTGATGTGGAGTAGTAGCCACAATTAATCTTTTTTTTTTTAATGAGTAAAGGGCTGGATACCTATAATATAAAATTTGTAATATTGTTACTTAATAATTATCTTTGTCGGTGCCATATCATATGAATTCCTTGCTGCAAGTGTTAAAATCCCTTCCAAAAGAATGTCGTTTCTTGAAAAAAGGCATGGTACTTCAGAACCTTTTCCCCAATTGCAGATCATATTTGATTAGGGGCAAAAGTTCATGATCTAAAAGGAGAAAAGATAACTAATGGACACGATTGCATTGCGGCAATTATTGAGATGCATGGAACTCAGTAAAGTAGTACATTAAACAGCTGCCCTTTTAACCCGGTACGTTTGTGCTCATCTACCAAAAAAAACCCTAAAAGTGTCGACCCCAATCTTTATGGTCGACGACAATCCTGCTTTTTCTTTATCTTTAGCAGTAGTCGCTTTTTTTATTTTTTTATTTTTTTATTTTTTGCCAAAAAAAATCTTTATATTTGTAATCGCTCTCCTTCGTCTATATGATTCATAAGTTATTTATTAACTTCAACAAAATAATAATGAAATTATACCATGTTTAATTTGACCGGCAATGCATAAACTTAGGATTCATGATTTAATTATTGATTTCAAGAACCTTATCCAGAAGATACTCGTTTCGTTTTGGGGAAACATAAAATGACTAAAGAAATATAAACACATATGGATTTGTTTCTCCTAAAATTTTGCATTATAATCTGACTGACAAAACTAGCCGACATGAATGTTAAATAATAAAATAGTTGAAATTGTTTATTACCCTTTCCCAAACTTAATTAGAAAAATGATTTAAGATACTGTTTAAATTAGTTCCCAAATAAAACAATTGCATCTCTTTCAAAAAAAAAAAAAAAAAAAAAAGTTCGCATCGGATCCAATATTTATATAATCATCAATATATATATTTAGAGGGGGCCCTAGCGTAACAAAGTGCTCTGTTGTGACAGAAAAGTCACGAGTTTAGCTAGTGGAATTAACATTTTTACAAAATACGAATAATGTTGCGGACGATAGACGTTATTCTCTATTCAACTCTCGTAAAGTAGGGAGCCTTAAGAGTTTAACTGTATTCTTTGACAATATATATTTGACAAGAAAAGGGTTTATAACTGGATTCTTTGTCTTTGGGTTAGCAGTAACAGCTCATACAAATGAAGGGAGTCTTGTATTTATTTTATTTTTCTGTTGGAAATATCAATAACATACAACAAAGGATTAGAACCTTTGAATTTAGATTGACCAAACTACAATCATGCCTTCTCTCTAGCTATATGATCTATGATTAGCTATGTATGTATATGCATGTGGTGTGCATGTGCGAGAGATCTCCAACTCCACCACGAGCTTATTGGGAAGATCATTAGAGTTTACTAGTTAATTAATTAATTAATTAATTAGTTTCAAGCAAAGATGTAAGTGTAATCCAATTTTCATGTTATAATATTACATAAGACAAGATGCAGCCGTGAATCTAAATGCTAGAGTATAATGTTTAAGATTGAGACACTTGTCATAATCCTACCATATCAGTTAGTTAGTTATCTCTCTAGCTTGTAACAAACTATATATAAGGCTAACTTCATGTAGCTACTTGTTCATTAAGAAATGGGTTGTGATATTCACACACCCTTAACTACTTTTCCCACATCTTTTTTATTTTTTAATACTTAATTGGTATCCTATTATTTAATCTTCGATCTATACCCTTCCTACTTTTTTACCTTTGAAATTTTAGAATACTTTTGTTATTTTATTTAAATTTTTTTTTTTTTTAAACACTCAACCATGTATGCCCATTTGTAACTCTTGAGTTCTACTGCCTAACCTCAGAGATCCCAAAACAAGTATAAAACACCTATTATAAAAAATAAAAAAAAAAGTTTCAGCAATATATAAATAAAAATAAAATGATTACCTAATGATATAGCATATAGGCATAAGTTACATGAATTGTACAAAATACTAGTAAGCAATCCACATACACTTTAATCCCCATAATAGTAGTCTCATGCCCCAAATAATATATCAGATATCATTACAAGCTTTCACATCCTGCCTACACTATGTTTGGCCTTTAATCTTGTATTCAAAAGGAGATGTCAATGTTACCAAAAAGATATGAAACCCACTGCACTCCAACCTACAAGAAAATAAAAACATGTCAACAAAAGGAAAGAAAATTACAAACTTGATTAGTATTTTTATGGGTAAAAATCATCAAAAATATATGTACCTTCATGTGTTCTTTACACTTCTAAGCTATTATTAACAAAAAGTTTCTTTGGCAAATCATTATGCTCCTCACACTTATAAACAATGAACATTAAGTTATACGTATATGTAAATAATCATGACCATAGTAGACAATATTGAAAGATAAATAATAAAAAATGACACACCTGTCGAGCACGTTTATGAGCCTTCTCCACTATTTCAAACTTTGAAGGACCATGCTTTGTAAAGCTTGATTCTTTTCTATTTTTAGACCCCATTGGACGACCTTTGTGAGGTTTAACATTAGGCTCAAGAATTAATGGAAGAGAAGTATCAAGAAATTCACAAAGTTGCCTTTTGGTATCCTCTTTTTGAGTGAGAGGCAACGTTTCATACTTATCTTTAAACTCCAATAGAATGCCGCTTATTTGATCTTGTTCATTGCCCAAGCTTACATGACGATCATTGACAAACAATCTTCTATCAACCCTCCATTGTGGATGTATGTCATTTAGTTGCAAGACTTCAATATTCATCTCTCTAATCATGTGAGCACTAGGAAGACCCATTGTCTTGAGAAAATGACCCTTACATTGAGATGGAAGATCACAAGAACTTGATGCTTCATATTGATTATATAACTCATTCAATGCAAATCTAGATACATGAGTAACAACCTCTTTGAAGAAGGGAAGTCGAAACTTGAGTGAAACTCTAACTTTTTTACTTGAAAGTTGAGTTTTGATTTCTTTGAAATTAATTTTCAATAGCAAGGCATATTTTTTCTTTTACCTCGCAAAGACCTCCAGTTGGAACTTGAAGATATTTTTTTAGCATTGCTTGTGCACCTTCGGCTTTTGAAGTAACACGATTACCAAAGTGGGTAACTTTTTCAGACCATGCACTTACAAACGTTTCTTTATATGGAAGCCAAGTACTAAGAATATATTTCACAACAAATTTCTTCTCCTTGTACTTAACTTCAAAATGACCCAAGCTTCATTGAATGATGTTTCATTAGGAGATTGGATTAAAATTGTCCAAGTAGAAATGAAATCTATCCAAGCAACTTATTCCTCAAAATGAGCTTTACAATTTGCAAGTATATTTTTCTCAATATGCCACATGCACAAAGGATTGGAAGTACTCAGAAAGACAATGCATATAGCATTCATTAATGCCAACTCCCTATCCGTTATAATCACCATAGGATGATTATCAACTCCCAAAATCTTACTAAACATTTTTAGAGCCCACACATAATCCTCTTCTTTCTCATTTTGCATGAAAACAAAACAAGAATAAAAGGATGTGTTGAAACTTGAAACTCCTATTATATCCAATAATGGCATCTTATACTTGTTGTTTTTATATGTGCAATCCATCAAAAAACATATGGGTAGCTCTTGGTCAACTCTATAGACAAGGGATGAGCAAAGATCAAATGAGTCAAGTGGCCTTCATGATCATACTCAATGTTATAAGTGAAACCACCTTCACCAAGTTCTTCTAATAATGCTTGAATAACTGGATGCCCAGCCAGACTCTCCTTCACAATCTTAGCTATCAGATTATAGATGTTTCGAGAAACTACTTGAAGATGAGGATTACCTTGCCGAAGCGAAGAGAGAATTTGGCGTGGTGGTACACCAGCCTTACTTATTTCTTTAATTCGTAAGATTTCCTCTTGTGAAAATTGACGGCAAGAAGGATGTCTACACATGTCATTCGAAAGTTCATGGTTATGCAATGAACTTTTCATCTCTAGCTTCCAAAATTCTTCACGTTTTTTTTACGCCCCTTGACTTCAAATGGACAATTTATGAGGTGAGATCCTGAGTTTCTTTTTCTTTCATCTAGTGAAGTTTTAGAGGCTCGATAAACCCCACCTCTATCACAACCAATAGCAACATATGTATTTGTCTTAGATCTTCTAATAACGGTTGCAAACCCTTGCATTAATGCTATCTTACGAACTTGACCGATGAGGTCTTCTCAACTTTCAAAACATTTCGCCAACAAAGAGAGCATTTTATCAGGCTCATCAATCGTTGGGCTAGACATTTAAGTATGTAGAATATATACTTTGGTTTTATCAATGGGCTAGACATTTAAGTATCAAATTTATACTAAAGCATTGTATGCATTATATCAAGTTTACACCAAAACATTGTATGTATCAAACTTAACTCTAACAATTGTAACTTTTAAGCAGTGCATTGGTAAATGTATGAAACATGATTATTTTTGTATTAATTTTTACATTCCTATGCCGACATGGGTATTACCTAAAATTTCCTTTCTTAATTTTTGTATGGGTGGTGTTAGGAATCCTTATCATCCTAACCTATGGAATAGTATTGATTGACAAACTAGTGCGGTAAATGGATTGAATATTCATTCATATACAAGAATTATTGAACAATGTGTAGGTATTTACTGGCAATAGACTCGAAATTTAAGCTGCACAGTGGCTCTCTACATCGATTTTTGTACATTGAGATTAGGCACCCAATAATTCCATGTGGTTATGGAGCCTAGGTAAAACCATTACAACAATTAAACCTAATACCAATTTACCATTATGTTGAAGTGTATTGGGGACCAATAGAAATAGCCTTCCAATAGAAAATTAATTTCCTCAAAACCAACACAAATCAATTTTTAATTTTCTGATCCATAATTTGAAAATCTTCTCTAAAAATTAAAACTACACCAGTATTCATTCATTCGATTGACATTTGAACCACAAATTAGGGAAAGAAAAAAATAAACCTAAAAAACAAATTGATATAAAAACCTAACACAAGAAGAGAACAAAAACCCTAAATTCCAAAATCAATCTTAATCATTTGAGAAAATACTTTAGAAACTTACCATCAAAAGTGTTAAGAGGAGGAATGCATTCTGAAATTTCTTCCATGCCATCCTCCTTGCATGCCATATCCAATATGTTTTGCAACTCAATGTCCATCTAGAGCTCTTCATCTGTTATTATCAGGTCATCCATTGTGGTTTTTCACAAGAAGTAATAAAGAAGGGTAATAGATTGGCTTTTCATGGAAGGTATGAATGGAAGCAAATAGGACAAGGGAACAGAGGCACAGAGAAAGGGGAGAAGTCTGGGAGTTTATCTTGAGTGTTGATTCTTTCTAAGTGTAAAAATCAAAAATAAAAAACAACTTTCAAAAGTCAAAAATTAGGAAGGGTATAGATGGAAGATTACATAGTAGGATATCAATTAAGTATTAAAAAGTAAAAAAGGTGTGGGAAAAGTAGTTAAGGGTGTGAATAGCACAACCCTTAAGAAATATACAGATTGTTCTTCTCTCTACTTCTCTTTCTCTCTCTAATCTCTCTTTTATTCTTACTTCCATATACAAGATTACAGTAAATGATTGATTGAGTGGTATAGCTTAACATGGTATCAATTCCCATTGTTGCTCATACTTGAAGTTTCGATCTTGTGTTGCTTCTGCATTCTCTGTCTCGGATTGATTACATTCTTCGATTCAATATTTCGTCTTCTCCAATTTCTGGTTTCTGAAATTTCTAGGGTTTCCATATTGATCTTCATTTCTTGGTCGGTGTTTTCTGAATCTGGTATAGCTAGTGTTTTTTGTATAGTCTCATTGATAAGTTTTGTTATATAGTCTCACTGATAAGTTGATCTTGGATTTATGACGGTGACTGCATTGCAACTTCAGCTACTTCAATCTTATGTTACGGCTCTCATTTTATCCATCTATATGTTGGTTAATGTCAAGCTTGATGATTCGAACAACCTCAATTGGTACTTTCAGATGCAGCTTTTGCTTGAAAGCAATGGAATCATGGGGTATGTTAATGGTACGATTCCCTGTCCCTTTCAACATGTTTCGATATTAGGAGAATTTGGTATCAATTCCGTTACTCTTTTTTCTACTCAGAATGATGAATATATAGTATGGAAAATGCATGATAGAGCCATTATGCAATTGATTACTGCAACATTATCTCCTATTGTTATGTCATGTGCAATTAGCACTAGCTTTAAAGATCTGTGGATTAGGTTAAAGGAACAATTTTCCACTGTATCTACGACTAGCATCTTTCAAATGAAGTCTAATTTGCAAACAATTAAAAAGGGCTTAGATTTAATATCTCAGTATCTTCATTGAATAAAGGAAGTGAGGGACTATCTCTTTGCTACTGGAGTGTATTTTGCAGATGAAGACATTGTCATTCTTGCATTGAATGGGCTACCAGCTAAGTATAACATCTTCCAATGTGTTATAAGGGGTGTGAAAGTGTGATTTCACTAAAAGATTTTAGATCACAGTTACTTGTAAAAGAAGCCATTGTTGAAAATTCAATCATGGCTCCTTTCATGACAGATATGGTTGCTAACACAGATCTATCTAGTTCTAAAAGGACTAATTTTTAGCCTCAGGGTTTCTCTTACACTCATGGTCAATTCAAGTTGCTACTAGAGGCTTCAAACCTTATAATGGCAATAAGAACAAGGGTAAATGAAGATATAATCAGGGATCTAGATTTTATAATTCTAGGCTAGTGTTTCCACCTCTAGCACATGTGCCTCAGGGTTTTTCTCACACTCATTGTCAATCTCAAGTTGCTACTAAAGGCTTCAAACTTTATAATGGCAATAAGAACAAAGGTAAATGAAGATTTAATCAAGGATCTACATTTTATAATTCTAGGCCAGTGTCTCCACCTCTAGCACATGTGCTTCCCAATTCTAACCCTGGAGTTCTTGGTCAGTCACCTGGTCAATAGTTTGGTAGTCATTCTGCACCTATGATCCAAATCTGCCAGTTATGCAATTCTAAGGGTCACACTGCTCCATTATGATCTCCTTCACCTGAGAGAAACAAATGTCACATTTGTGGTAGAAGTAATCATACCACATGGTATTGCTTCTATAATGACAAAGGTCTAAATTATATTGGGGTGCATAACAATGCATCATATTCACAGCAGTCATGTTATCACATGTAACCACAGAATATGAATTACTCTTCATATCAGGCTTCTCCTCAGCAATCTTCATTCACACCTTCAAAGTTTTAATCACAGCAACCACATATGCAAGCAATGCGTACAATGCCTAATTCTGCATCCTAGTCCTTAGGTTCTTAAGGCCATTCTCAAGTGTGGATCACTCATTCAGGTGATACCAATCACATGACAGCTGATTTGACTAATCTGTCACTAGCATCACCATATCCAACAAATGAAACAATTCAAACTACAAATGGTGAAGGTTTGAAAGTATCTCATGTTGGTTATTCTACTATTCATACACCAGTTTCTCCAATCCAATTGAACTTTGTGCTTTATGTTCCTCAATTAACTCAGCACCTTTTTTCAGTACATCAAATTTGCCTTGACAACAATTGTTGGCTTATATTTAATGCTTTTTGCTTTTGGATTCAGGACAAAGCCACATGGAGGATCCTTTACAAGGCTTGTGCAGTAATGGGCTGTACCCTATCCAATCCTTGACAACTTCAAACTTATAGAAGAACTATCAAGCTAAGGCAATTCTTGGATAACTTGTTCAGTCTAATCTATGGCACCATAGGTTAGGTCATCCCACAAATAATGTTGTTTCTCTGATGTTGAACAAAGCTAATGTACCATTTGCAAAAACCTCATTGCATGTGTTATGTCATACATGTCTAGAAAGAAAATTTAACAAGGTACCTTTTCAAAAGCATGTTAATAAGTCTGTAATTCCATTTGAGACAATTCATACTGATCTGTGAGGTCCTGCACCATGTGTATCAGTTGATGGTTATAGATATTACACCATCTTTTGTAGATAAATGTACCAGACATTGCTGGATTTTCCCATTAATAAATGTTAGATTTGTTTCCTACATTTGTTGTTTTTCATTCATTTGTTGTTACTTAATTTTCTAAAACAATTAAGATCCTTCAAATTGAGTTGGGGGGAGGGGAGAGTATACCAGCAACAAATTGAAACATTTTCTCATTGAAAAGAGCATTTCCCATCACCTATCTTATCCAAACACCCCTAAACAAAATGGGTTAGCTGAGAGGAAACATAAACATATCATTGAAACCACTATCACCTTGTTACAAACAGCTAAGTTATCATCTCAGTTCTGGTCTATGCTTGTCAAACAGCTACATATCTAATCAATAGAATGCCCATTGTTGTTCTTAATATAACAAATCTCCTTTTGAATTGTTGTTTGGGACATATCCAATCCTTACTCACCTTAAAATCTTTGGATGTGCCTGTTTTCCTCTACTCAAGTCATATAATAGCACCAAATTACAGGCCAACACTACAAAAATGTGTGTTTACTAGGTATGCCACAAAATATAAAGACTATATATGCTAATATGTGCATATTAAGAGAATGATCTCTGGGCATGTCATCTTTGATGAACAAAATTTTCCCTATACAAACTTATTGGTTACACATTCAAACACTTTTACATCACCATAAATACATCATAGCTTAAATTGTCATGTGCCTATGGTACTCCAGATAATGTAGTTGTCACACCTATACCATATCCATCTCATCAAACTCTTAGTGTATGTACACCTACAACCACTATTATACCAGCATTGGTCTCATTACCAACTCTAGCCCCAGTTTCACCTGATATTTCTCCAAGTTCTTAGTCTATGACTGTTCCAATACAAGCTTCATCACAGATCCTTGTGGCATCTAAAATAAGTTCTACTTTTGAATCAGAAGCACATGAGTTTAATCTTGATACTTTGTAAGTTGTTTTGTCTATTCCACCACTCAACTTGCATCACATGCAAACTAGAAGCAAAAGTGGGATTATTAAAAAAAAAGGCTCTCTTAGCAAGTGTTCAAGATTCTAGGGGAACTAGTATGTCCTTGATTGAACCAGCAAGTTACAAGTCAACAATCAAAGTTCATGTATGGTTAAAAGCTATGAAAGAAGAAGTTAATGCATTACATGCTCAAGAGACTTGGAACCTAGTCTCATTACCTGTAAACAAAAACTTGGTAGGCTACAAATGGATTTTCAAGATTAAGAAACACTCAGATAGGTCCATTGTCAGACACAAAGCAAGGTTAGTTGCTAAGGGTTTTAGTCAAGAACCAGGTTTGGATTATGGGGAGACTTTTAGCCATATGGTTAAACCTACCACAATAAGGTTAGTTCTTACTCTTGTTGCACATTTCAATTGGCCTCTTAGACAATTAGATGTCAAAAATGCATTTCTGCATGGCATCCTACAAGATAAGGTATATATGTCTCAACCTACTGGTTTTGAAGATCAAACTCATCCTCATCTAGTGTGCAGGCTACATAAGTCTTTTTATGGTCATGGTCTAAAATAGGCTCCTAGGGCCTGGAATGAAAGGTCCACTTAATTTCTTCCTCATTTGGGATTTTTAAACACATACTCTGACTCATCATTGTTTGTCAAGCATGTTGGAAATGAAATTGTGGTGTTGTTACTCTATGTGGATGATATAATCATCATTAGTAGTGCTTAGGCCTGGCAATTTTTGACACGACCCGATAACCCAACACGACACGACACGAAATTAACAGGTGTTTGGGTCGACACGATAACGAATCGGGTCGTTATCGGGTAACCCAATAAGCACCTGTTAAGATAACGGGTTGGTTCAGGTATACACGTGGGTAACACGATACACGATAAGCAGAATATTATTTTTATAATTTTATATGACACACCCTGACCGAGATCGGAGCGTGCTGGCCGTCACACAAAGGTGACGTAGCCATGTGCACGTGCGGAAGCTAATAAAGTAGTAATATAAAAGTTCGAATAATTAAAAACTAGCATACAAAGTACTAGAATAAGTGCTAGTAAGTGAGATACAATTTCAGAGCAGGTTTATAGCAGCCCAAATAAAACAACAACAGTAGTACGCCCGAAGGCGACCCTACAATGGTGAGTGTCTGTCAGAACACCGGAAAGCCCTCAAGGAAAACCACCGCAACGGCTAAGCAACTAGAACCTGGAGGGGCGCAAAACAAAAGCGTGAGTGGGCAAAAACAAGCTCTTTGAAAACCATTTAACAAAATGCATTCTAACCCCTCACCGTAAAACCTGTATACTTCCCAGAAAATAAACATATATACGTATGTATAAATATGCCAAACATGCTCCAGGGTATGCCAATCATGCTCAAGATATGCCATGCCAAAGCCTCATAATAAATGTAAGTGCCCAGGTATAAATCATATCAACATCATAACATCTGGCAACCGGAGTCACCTAACGTGACCTGTACGGCTGCATCTAGAGCTCAAATCTCAACTCTATAACTGAACCTGCCCACGAGTCGGAACCACTCAAGGTGGTCTGTACGACAGGCCTGGGTGTAACATATATATACGCTCTAGTGCTACGATCACGTGAAGACTGTGCGAATAATCGCGAGTCACCTACGAGTCGGAACCACCTAATGTGGTCTGTACGACAGGCCTATGCACCTAACTTGGATCCAAGCTGAGCGTGTGGTGCGGGAGGTGAACATCACGTGAAGGACTGTGCCCTACTCTGGGCGGGAGCACTAACACCGGGGGTGCAGGTTATGAGCTCTCTAGGCATCTCAAACCACTACTGAAACATAAACGTGAATGTCACTTACCTGGCACTTACCTGTGCGTCCACAGCACCCAATATGCATATGTATATGTATGCCACTAATAATGCATGCAATGATGCGTAAACGATAATAATAAAGTGCATGGCACAATGTATATAGGTATATACGGAAAACAAAAGCCCACTCACTGGTATGTAGAAGGGTCGTAGCCCCCCTGTCTCGCGTGTGCACGCTCGTCCTCGGGGTACGTGTCACCTAAATGCGAAACAACTATAAAAACGTTAACTTTAAAGCACATAACCCAATTCTCGTAATAACTTCTCATACATTCTCAAAATGGACAAATGAATACACCAACGTGCTCTACACAACCTCAGGATCACATCCATATTTTTAAAATAATTTTTGGACCCCGCACGGGCCCCCACGCGCGGCCACGTGCCATGCACACTGACGGTGTCAACTGACGCCGTCAGGAATATTCCGTTAAACTGACGGAATATTCCGTTAAACTTAACCCCTGCCGTTAGGAATATTCCGTTAAACTGACGGAATATTCCTGTTTCTTCTCCGACCACCCTCGCCGGACTCTGGTCACCGGAAAACTGGCCGGAAAACTGGGAAAACTTTAAACTCACTATTCTCCTTCGTTTTTCATCCATTTTTCACGTATTTTATACCAAAATGAAGCCCTAAACCTCATCTACCACGTTGGACTAGTTTTAGAGCCAAAAAACAACTGGAATAAACTTTTCAAAAACATGGAAAATCGGCCAAACTTACAGTTCTTGGTTCCAACGTCCAAAACCGTCCAACGATGCACTCCCAAGCTCCTTGGGACCTCACCAACACAACTACAACCTTCAAAAGTCCAAAAACTCACCAAATTAATCTTGCATGAACAGTACACAATTCGGACCACTTCGAATCGACGTGAAAATGGAAGTTTCCTTACCTGAAAATGGTATGGCTGTGCTCGCCTTGACCTCACAAGTCCAATGGTACCCTTAGTTTCTTCGATCTGTGAGGTTTGTTGGGTTATAGGTTTGTCCGTACACAATAGGGTGAGAACGGGAAGGGAGAGAGAGATGAAAGACAGAGACAGAAAAGGATAGAGAGAGACAGTGGATGTGCAGGTGTGCATGTGGTCCAACACTTGCCACAACACACAAAACAACCAATAATGTCAAAGAACGAACTAGGGGTAATTTAGTCATTTCACACGTGCGTTTCGATATTTCCGGGACGGGATGTCACATTATAACCCTAAAAAAATATTGTAATAATTATATACATTAATTTTTCAATTTTATACCCCTAAAAATTATAATAAATATATATATATATATTAAATTAACTATAAAATTTATAATAATTATAATAATTATATATACTATAATAATTATACCCCCAAAATATTAAGTCTATCTATAATAATTATATACATATATATATATATATTAAATTTTATAAAAACTATAATAATTATTGATTAATAATTTAATATGCATGATGCATTGCATGATTTTGCATCCATTGAAATTTGATGTGATTTCTTTCCATTCAAATTTCAATAATCAATTTCTTGCCGTTGCCAACTTGCCGCCCTTTTTGAAAAAAAAAATGAAGGGAAAATGAAAATGTTAAGAAAAGTTGAAAATAAAACAAAAAAGTGAGGGAATTAGGAAAAGATGTTGGAGGGAAAAGTGAAAATGATAAGAAAAAGTTGAAAAGGAAACAAAAAAGAGAGCGAAAAATGAAAATTAATAGAAGTGGTGAGAATTTTTTTTTTTTTTAAGTTATTAACTTTTTATCACACACATGACTGTCATGACATATCTCACTATTTTTATAATGACACACGTGACACGTGATATATGTACTATTCCGTGAACCAGTCAATTATAATTTATACATACAAAATAAATAGATTTAAATCTACTTAATAAATATATATATATACACACACACACACAAAACTTGATTGATGGCATACGAATTCTCCAAAACTAATTTCAACGATCCCAACCGTCAAACTTGTTTGTATATGCTTTGAGATCACATCAACAAAAAATCATAAAAAATAAACATTCAGAGATCAAGTAACGGGACAAAACTTTTCAACGGTTATAAACGAAAAATCACGATTTAACGGTTATTTTAACTCCGATTTTGATGATTTTTTTATAACTACACTCCTTGACCCTATATGAATACAATGAATGAATTCCATCTTCAATTTAAAATATTTACACAAGTGGATACCACAAAATCTTATGTTATACTTAATGAAAGTATAAATAAACTCTAAGTGTTAGTCAATTTATCGTTTTACGAATTCTCCAAAACTAATTTCAACGATCCAAACCGTCAAAATTGTTTGTATATGCTTGGAGATCACATCAGCAAAAAATCACAAAAAAAAAACATTCAGAGATGAAGTAACGGGACAAAGCTTTTCAACGGTTATAAACGAAAAATCACGATTTAACGGTTATTTTAACTCCAATTTTGATGATTTTTTTATAACTACACTCCTTGACCCTATATGAATACAATGAATGAATTCCATCTTCAATTTAAAATATTTACACAAGTGGATACCACAAAATCTTATGTTATACTTAATGAAAGTATAAATAAACACTAAGTATTAGTCAATCTATCGTTTTACGAATTCTCCAAAACTAATTTCAACGATCCAAACCGTCAAGATTGTTTGTATATGCTTGGAGATCACATCAGCAAAAAATCACAAAAAAAAAAACATTCAAAGATCAAGTAACGGGACAAAGCTTTTCAACGGTTATAAACGAAAAATCACGATTTAACGGTTATTTTAACTCCGATTTTGATGATTTTTTATAACTACACTCCTTGACCCTATATGAATACAATGAATGAATTTGATCTTCAATTTAAAATATTTACACAAGTGGATACCACAAAATCTTATGTTATACTTAGTGAAAGTATAAATAAACTCTAAGTATTAGTCAATCTATCGTTTTATGAATTCTCCAAAACTAATTTCAACGATCCAAACCGTCAAAATTGTTTGTATATGCTTGGAGATCACATCAGCAAAAAATCACAAAAAAAAAAACATTCAGAGATCAAGTGACGGGACAAAGCTTTTCAACGGTTATAAACGAAAAATCACGATTTAACGGTTATTTTAACTCCGATTTTGATGATTTTTTATAACTACACTTCTTGACCCTATATGAATACAATGAATGAATTCGATCTTCAATTTAAAATATTTACACAAGTGGATACCACAAAATCTTATGTTATACTTAATGAAAATATAAATAAACTCTAAGTGTTAGTCAATCTATCGTTTTAAGAATTCTCCAAAACTAATTTCAACGATCCAAACTGTCAAAATTGTTTGTATATGCTTGGAGATCACATCAGCAAAAAATCACAAAAAAAGAAACATTCAGAGATCAAGTAACGGGACAAAGCTTTTCAACGGTTATAAACGAAAAATCACGATTTAACGGTTATTTTAACTCCAATTTTGATGATTTTTTATAACTACACTCCTTGACCCTATATGAATACAATGAATGAATTCGATCTTCAATTTAAAATATTTACACAAGTGGATACCACAAAATCTTATGTTATACTTAATAAAAGTATAAATAAATTCTAAATGTTAGTCAATCTATCGTTTTACGAATTCTCCAAAACTAATTTCAACGATCCAAACCGTCAAAATTGTTTGTATATGCTTGGACATCACATCAGCAAAAAATCACAAAAAAAAACATTCAAAGATGAAGTAACGGGACAAAGCTTTTCAACGGTTATAAACGAAAAATCACGATTTAACGGTTATTTTAACTCCGATTTTGATGATTTTTTATAACTACACTCCTTGACCCTATATGAATACAATGAATGAATTCGATCTTCAATTTAAAATATTTACACAAGTGGATACCACAAAATCTTATGTTATACTTAATAAAAGTATAAATAAATTCTAAGTGTTAGTCAATTTATCGTTTTACGAATTCTCCAAAACTAATTTCAACGATCCAAACCGTCAAAATTGTTTGTATATGCTTGGAGATCACATCAGCAAAAAATCACAAAAAAAAAAACATTCAAAGATCAAGTAACGGGACAAAGCTTTTCAACGGTTATAAACGAAAAATCACGATTTAACTGTTATTTTAACTCCGATTTTGATGATTTTTATAACTACACTCCTTGACCCTATATGAATACAATGAATGAATTCGATCTTCAATTTAAAATATTTACACAAGTGGATACCACAAAATCTTATGTTATACTTAATAAAAGTATAAATAAACTCTAAGTGTTAGTCAATCTATCGTTTTACGAATTCTCCAAAACTAATTTCAACGATCCAAACCGTCAAAATTGTTTGTATATGCTTGGAGATCACATCAGCAAAAAATCACAAAAAAAAAACATTCAGAGATCAAGTAACGGGACAAAGCTTTTCAACGGTTATAAACGAAAAATCACGATTTAACGGTTATTTTAACTCCGATTTTGATGATTTTTGATAACTACACTCCTTGACCCTATATGAATACAATGAATGAATTCGATCTTCAATTTAAAATATTTGCACAAGTAGATACCACAATATCTTATGTTATACATAATAAAAGTATAAATAAACTCTAAGTGTTAGTTAATCTATCGTTTTACGAATTCTCCAAAACTAATTTCAACGATCCAAACCGTCAAAATTGTTTGTATATGCTTGGAGATCACATCAGCAAAAAACCACAAAAAAAAAACATTCAAAGATCAAGTAACGGGACAAAGCTTTTCAACGGTTATAAACGAAAAATCACGATTTAATGGTTATTTTAACTCCGATTTTGATGATTTTTTATAACTACACTCCTTGACCCTATATGAATACAATGAATGAATTCGATCTTCAATTTAAAATATTTACACAAGTGGATACCACAAAATCTTATGTTATACTTAATGAAAGTATAAATAAACTCTAAGTGTTAGTCAATCTATCGTTTTACGAATTATCCAAAACTAATTTGAACGATCCAAACCGTCAAAATTGTTTGTATATGCTTGAAGATCACATCAGCAAAAAATCACAAAAAAAAAAAAAACATTCAAAGATCAAGTAACGGGACAAAGCTTTTCAACGGTTATAAACGAAAAATCACGATTTAACGGTTATTTTAACTCCGATTTTGATGATTTTTTATAACTACACTCCTTGACCCTATATGAATACAATGAATGAATTCGATCTTCAATTTAAAATATTTACACAAGTAGATACCACAATATCTTATGTTATACTTAATAAAAGTATAAATAAACTCTAAGTGTTAGTCAATCTATCGTTTTACGAATTCTCCAAAACTAATTTCAACGATCCAAACCGTCAAAATTGTTTGTATATGCTTGGAGATCACATCAGCAAAAAATCACAAAAAAAAACATTCAGAGATCAAGTAATGGGACAAAGCTTTTCAACGGTTATAAACGAAAAATCACGATTTAACGGTTATTTTAACTCCGATTTTGATGATTTTTTATAACTACACTCCTTGATCCTATATGAATACAATGAATGAATTCGATCTTCAATTTAAAATATTTACACAAGTGGATACCACAAAATCTTATGTTATACTTAATGAAAGTATAAATAAACTCTAAGTGTTAGTCAATCTATCGTTTTACGAATTCTCCAAAACTAATTTCAACGATCCAAACCGTCAAAATTGTTTGTATATGCTTGGATTTTCGAGTGTAGATATAGTACTTGAACGAGAAATGTTTTAATGTTTTGAAGTAATATTTATGTGGCAATGTGTGGTATGTGCAAATTTAAAAAAAATATATTTTTTTCTTAACGGGTCATAACGGGTCGGGTCACTTTAACCGTTGGGTAAAGTGACACGACCTGTTAAGGACCCGTTAAGATAACGGGTGTGACACGACACGACCCGTTAAGATAACAGGTGTTACACGAAAACGACACGAACACGATAGACACGACCCGTTTGCCAGGCCTAGTAGTGCTTTTGATGCAATCACATAGGTTATTAATGCTTTTAATACTAAGTCTGATATCAAGGATGTAGGGCCACTACACTACTTTTTGGGGATACAAATAACCAAAACTGCAACTGGTTTATTTATGTCACAAACCAAATATGTTCAGGATCTATTGGTTAAATATGAAATGCTTGATGCTAAACCTTGTGATACACCATGTCTACCCTACAACAGATTACTCAAAGAGGATGGAGACCCTTATTCAAATCCTGGTTTGTATAGAAGTATTGTAAGGGGTTTACAATACTTAACTTTTACAAGGCCAAATATTGCATTTTCAATGCACCAAGTTTGTCAGTAAATGTATAATCCAATGGTGTCACATTTCACTACAGTTAAACACATTTTACGATATCTCAAGGGTACAATGCAGTTTGGTATATCCTATCCTAAAGGAGATTTGCAGTTAAAGGCTTTTAGTGATGCTGATTGGGCAGGGCATTCTACTAACAGGATGTCAACTACTGGTTTGGTAGTGTTCTTGGGTAACAATCCAATTTTGTGGTCCTGTAAGAAGCAACAAACTGTTTCCAGATCTTCAACATAAGCTGAATATCGAGCCTTATCATTTACCTCTGCTGAGTTGGATTGGATCAAACAATTATTAGCATTTCTTCATATACCACTGCCCACTATTCCTATACTGTTATGTGATAATCTATCAGCAATTGCTTTGTCCTTTAATCCTTTCCAGCATTAAAAGACTAAGCACATAGAAATAGATGTGCATTTCGTCAGAGAAAGAGTATCACAGAAACAACTTTTAGTGCAGTTTGTGTCTTCACATGAGCAATTTGCTGATATCCTTACAAAAAGGTTGAGTGGTCCACTTTTCAGAACTCATTGCTGCAATCTTATGTTTGGTTCCTCAAAGCATGAACTTGAGGGGGGATGTTAGAATATAGTGCTTAAGATTGAGACACTTGTCATAATCCTACTATATCAGTTAGTTAGTTACTTATCTCTCTAGCTTGTGACAAACTATATAAAGCTAACCTCATGTAGTTACTTGTTCATTAAGAAATATACTGATTGTTCTTCTTCTCTCTCTACTTCTCTCTCTCTCTCTCTCTCTCTCTCTCTCTCTTCTATTTTTACTTCACTATACAAGATTACGGTATATGATTGATCAAGTGATATAGCCTAACACTAAAATGAACTTCTTCTTCTTTATTTTTTTTTAATTTTAATTAGCAAAGAAATAAGAATTCGAACTTAAGATATATTTGAACATTGAAAAAAAATATATATCAATGCCTAAAAGTTAGTTAGTTAAGACATTAAACACGTGACTATGGGGTGTGTGGGCCGTCGTCGAATCAAACAAATTATTTTGAGCACTTGTTATTCTGAATTTGAGCTTCAAGAGTCTTGCAAATTGATGTTAAATTATGTGTACATATTGGATTAAAGTGATGACATTTTTTTTTATTTTTTTTTTTGCGTGGAAATGATATCGTGCTTATTGAAGTAAATTTGAAGGATTTACCACTAATCACACACACACACCCCACTTTTTACAAGACCAGAAATTGACCAATACCAATTATTTGTACTTATTTTAGATGCTTTTTTATTTTATAAATTAACCTGCGGAGCCATAAATAAACCCAGCAATCATCACACTATTAGATCTCCATGGTATTTTACATCAAGAATAAACAACAACAAACAACAAAAACAAATTCTTATTTCATTACAGGGGTTGGTTATATGAATTCTAGTCCACAATTATGTTCGATTTTGCTCTTCCATTAGCTCTATGTACTCCATGTCTTTTCTTCTACCTCCTTTGCCATGAGTATCTGCGTGTCTCAGAATCACATTTTCTAATCTGAGCATCTGTCAGTCTTCGTTTCACATATTCAAACCATCTTAACTGATTTCTTTTATCTTATTTTCAATTATGATCACTCCATCAAGAATAAAGAAGATTAAAAAAAATGAAAAAATAAAAAACTTCTCCTAGCCCCACCATTATTCTCGGCATTTAATGATGATCTTATATATTTTTTGGCATGGCATCACCACAAATCCTACCAACCCACATTGCCAATGAATTTATTTTTCACAGTTTCTTTATTGCCACCACAACCACACAAATTTTGAGATCATTCATTTTATTTTGTTTAATAAAATGTATCAAACAATATTATTCAGCAAAAAACAGCAGATGGATTTGATATATATACTGCAGTAATTAATTATTATGTTAGTAAATAAAAATGGTTTCTCCTGCACCTGTTTGGGTGGTATCTGGGGCGGTCAACAACAGCAGGACCTGCCAGAAAAACAAGCCCCACGTTCGTGAGGTTTGATAGCCAGACACTTGGGAATTTGCATGTGAAATGCGTAAGACATGCCAGACACTTGGGAATTTGTAGAAAAACAAGCCCCACGTTCGTGAGGTTCTTAATTACCTGCTTCATTATTATTTCTCTTTTATATTTCGCCCTAATTATCTTGCACCTGAAGGCACGTTTAAATGTTCTGTCGCGTAATCATTTTATTATTTATTTGATCTTTCATGAAAAGTTGGAAAAAAATACAGGGAAGTGTTATTTGCACTTTAAAAATTTCATTAAACACTGCTCACAAGTGTATTTTTTTTTCTAAATATAGAAAATTTGAAGTGCAGAATAAAAAATTTGGAATGCCAATAACAATTCTCAAAATATATTTTGTATATCCAGTTTTTAAAGAACTGGTTGAGGGTTTTCCTGAAAGTTGTTTGAATTTCTTGGTTGGTTTCTTGGGTTGGGAATTGGAGACATCTTTTCATGATCACCCATGTTAAAATATTTTAGGATTTTCAGTTGCTAGATATGTTGAACATGTTCACAATTTTTTGTAGTTTTGTCGAATACAATGGACTCATGTGGACTTTCAATATTCAGCAAAAAGTAACTGAATATTTGAGAATTTTTTATTGCTGGCTATTAAACCGTTACATAATTTTCGATTGGTTACTATTAATTGGGACTCACGATTGCTTCAATATTTCATGTTAGAGAAAGTCAAGTCTTTTCATAAATAAAACCCTACGTCAATCATAGTTATACTATAAAATGAAAGAATTGTAGCTTGTGTATATCCCAATTTGGACTTGAATTGAGAACATCTCGGTATTTGCTAAGCTCATAAGATTGCCTATTCTCATCTTAGTTGCCACTTGCCACTTTTTCAATGTGGGATATCGTTTCATCAAAATGTTGATCAAAGGCCTAAAGTAGGCAAAAGTGGTCAAGGGAAGGAGGTATTGGAAAGCCCAATAGCTGCATGTGGAATGTGGAATGTGGATAGCCCTGTTGGTTTTTTGGTAAAGGAAAAGCCCTATTGTTGGTCTATCATCTACTATTCAAAGTCCTTGGATTTGCATACCTTGTTTGGATTTACAAACAGTGAAGCCTGATGGCCATATAGCCCATCTCCTAAACCAAAGAACCATAGCCTTCCTCCTCCTTAACTCCAAAAGGGAAGGACCACAATTCTTAACAGAAAAGGCAAACAAAGTTATTGCTGTTGTGTGCGGCTCTAAATACCTATTTGTGTCGTTGTTGGTTTGCTCAGTTTTGGGAGAGAATCTATTTTTGTATCTGGATTCCACTATTATGATCATGACTCATGAGAACTGTCCACTGTATGACATTTGACTCTATTCGACTTTGCTCCACATCACCAGGCCAACAATGCATGGTCGATATAATTCTTACCTTTCAATGATCCATTCCCATGGATTCCATTCTCCCCGTACCACTTTATGTACAATTTATTCTCTTCTCATCTCTCACACTAGCTAGTCACTTCCCTCCAAAACCAACAAACAAATTCCAACAGACACCAAAGGTTTAATTACTAATCCACGTCTTGTGATTTACTTAGGTTTTTTATGTAACCCTATAATCTCATGCAAACAGAGTCATTTATAGCTATGTAAGTGTCTCACAACATAGGTGACTATGAATTATTCATGCATGTGTAAACAACTAATAAAAATAAAACGCTTAGTCAATATGTACAAGAACTTTAATTTATAATCTTATGTAAATTACATATCTTTTTGCTTTTAGTACTAAGAAACAACTGCAGACCTCATTTGCTAGCTAGGACATGTATTTTATTTAGGGTGGTTTCCGTAACCCAAGTCTCATGCGCTCAGTCATCCATTGCCATGCTTCTCACTAAGCTTTTTATCATTCTGTGACTAAGAATCCTGATGCATGCATAGACAACTAATAGAAACTTCACGAGTAGTTTTCCCTTCGTAAGCTTCCGTTATAGCTGTGTTAGTACTAAGAAACAACTGCATATATACCTCACTCACTAAGTGCCAAAGGTTGAGTTTGTCGCAAATACCAAAGAGTTCTTGGCACTTCATAAGTCCTTTCCAGCTAGTTCTTCAGTAAATCATGGAAGTCATGAATCATGTTGTTTTCAGCAAGAGTATGACTAAATATTGCCAGTCTATTTTTAGCTTTGAACTTTATAAACTTCTCAATCACTGCATATACGTGTGTGTGTGTGTATCAATTTCAGCAAGAGTATGACTAAAATATTGCCAGTCTATTTTTAGCTTTAAACTTTATAAACTTCTCAATCATTGCATATACATACATGATACATATATATGTGTGTGTGTGTGTGTTATTTTATATATAACTAAGTCAAAATCATTAGGTTAATCATGAACAAGAACATTCAGGATCTCCTTGTATTATATACTGCAATATTTTTTCTTACTGCAGTGAGTTTTATCTCAAATGTGATGCATGAGTCATGATAATCAAGCTCACATTCATTTCCATCGAAATCAAAAGACGGCCAAATTCAAAAAAAGAGAAAATATAATATATAAATAAAAAAAGGGACAAATTCATATACATCAACTATCAAGTCAGCTTCCAATTTATAAATGTCTTCTTTAAATGTGGGGTACCGATGGCCCTTCACTTTATAAAATTGCTTACCTTTGACAAATGTGCGGACACCATGAGTTCTTCATTTTATAAATGAACCTGCGTTGAAAAAAAAACATGTGGGGACTATGATTAAGAATTATCACTAATTCTACTAAGGCTTATATGGTTTTTCATTTTTCATTTGAACGAAATTATAAACTTAAACTCTACCTCTAGTAACATTTAAGAATATAATAATCGCATGCTAACTAATTTTGAAAGGAAAAACCAAAATCATTGTTGTTCATGTTACGGATTGCAATATGAGACTCATATTTTTTTTCTCTCCATGTGTTAACAAACGCATAAAACATAAGAAATTTGAATTTTTTTTCTTGAATGAGTAAACATGTCACAAAATAGAATGAAAAATTTATTAAATTTGACCACTCTATTTACATATATATATATATATCTTTCAAAATATATTGTTCCCGAGAAAATTCAAAACTCATAATAGCTGGATTTATCAGATCATTTTCTCGCTGATGTAATAAGTTTTGGAGTACCCTAGGACTAGGAAGCTAGGCGTTCTAAGTTTGTTCGATATATAGCTTGCGAAGACAACAAAAATTAGTTGGTTTTATGTGGTAGTTATAATTTTTGCTGCAATATATATATGTCAAACTCGATTGCTTTACCAAATAAGTGGATATGAGACTTATTAGTGACCAAATCCTAAGAAGTTAAGGTAAATAAGGAATCGAGATCCCACAACGAACACACAGATCTAGGGCATTCAAAAGAGAGAGATTCAGACACTTGATTATGTGAGGTAAGCTAATGAAATACGTTAATAGAGATAGTAAAATTTAAAATAAATAGTATAGATCTCTAGATCCGTTGATTACAGACACAAAAATTCAAAGATAATGTCAATTCGTAAATAAGATGCAATTATTATGTATTCTTGTGGTGGGTCATCCATTGATCACATGCCATTCTATGTTATGACACGTATACAATAACTAGAAATGTTCACAAAATATTTTGTCTAATTCTCCATTGAATTATACAACATTATCTAATAATCTAATGCATAGCTCCTTACTCTCCACTCAACCATCTTTGTCACTTAGTGATTTGATTAATCTCATCAAGATCTGAAGCTTAGTTAATTAAGGCTAGAGTAACAGGTGGAGATTCTCATAGGTTTTAAACTACAAACTAAATTAATCCCCGATAAGCTGGCATTAACCTTTTTACGGTCAAATTAAGTGTCAATCTAATATGATTACACGTGCAAAAGCACCTTTGATAACAAAAACAATATTAAATACTAATGATTAGTATAAGACCTTTTTTATTTATTTTTATTTTTTATTTTTGAGAAAAGAACGATATTATGTACACTAAGAGGTGAGGGAGTGGCATAAGCCTTACAATAGTTAAGCCATAATAAAGTGATTCAAATTTGCATTTAGCGAGAATCGAATATCAGACCTTTCATTTACAAATGAAGAAAAATATCACTGGACTGTAGTACTAGGTGGATTAGTATAATATTTGAAAATCGAATGGCCGTTTCGTCGTAAGATCTCAATTAATTAACCTTATACTTTCCTTCTAAGCAATAAGCTCTAAACACGTTTTAACTAGTTTAATTAGCTTATTGGGACATCTTTAACCACAAAGTTGGCGAAATCCACTTTTGAATGCCTATATATTAATGAACTAGTGAACCCAAAAGTCCAAAAATAGCTAGCGCATTAGATAATATTGACCATTAACTTTTGACCATTTGGTGCATTACAAATTTGATCAGACAAATTGTTGAGATGAAACCCTAGCACACCAACAGAAAAAAATAGATAAAGGGAAGACAATAATGCATATTAATCAATGGTTAATCTCTCTTAAATCCTAATCAACAACTTTAATAAGACAAATTCAAACTCAATAATTCATATTAATATTTGATTTAACGTGATGAATTTGTTTGTTAGTATGAGGGCTTCCTCTACTTATTAAAATCCATGTGCCAATATATGCATCTTTCTATATGTATATGACTCCTCGGGGAAGCATTGGTCCCCACTAAATTGCAAAAAGAGACCATTTCTTTAAGCACCAATAATTAAAGAAAGTAATCCCTTGTTTTGAAAACATTAAACTTGAACTCCCACAACCTGTATTCTGTGGCACGTCACGAATTATTAAGCAAAAAAATAATGTCCTCCAGATTTGTAAATCTAATAGAAGATCATTATTTATTTAGTCTCTCCAAAAGTGATGGAGGATTGTTAATTACTTTTTGGGTTTCTGTAAAAGTGGAGGAGGTAACTTGCCTTCGATTAACATCCACAAATAACTTAGGACTTTATAACCGATGAGATGAATTTTCTGTATTAAACTATGGTTGTCTGATTTAATTTTAATTTCGATGCTTTGACTAAGGTACATCATGATGAATGACCAAAATCACAATCTACCGTTCTTCTCTATATTTTTTTTTTTCGCACTAATGTACTCAATTCAATGATCAAAATTAAAATCTAAAATTAACAACAGATTTAACAAAGAAAAAAGCCAAAGCCATTTGATGAGTTGCTTCATCTGCTACGATAGTTCAAAGGTGCTTCCATTAATCTCAAGACCAGTGTTGACCACCATGAGAGTAAAAGCAAAACCACATATATGACATATGATATATACCCACCACAACTCATTTTTTTTCGTTTTCCATTCTCACAATATTAAACACAATTGGTGCTACAATCATCTAAGTAAACTTAGAAGAAAAAAAAAAATTCTTGCCGATAAATTGTGAGTAAGAAATTATATACTATTCTTCTACAAAATCATCAAGTGCATGATAAGAAAGATAGGCTCATCATTGTACACAAGGTGATAATAAAGTTTTTCATCTCTTCAATGACAGATCTAGGAATTTTTCTTTGAGGCATTTTGATAGAGCATCTTGTCCACACGGCAATCATGTTAAGGAGAACATCAAGGAAACATTTTCTAATTTTATTTGTACCAGTAAATGGATTGATTCAGTTGCACACTTTGGCAACGTGAAGTACTGAAACCAAAAGCCTACCTGATTAGGCTGCTTACTTTCACAAAACTGAAACTGGGAATAAGTGCATTGAAACTGCATCAAATGATTGCAGATCAATCCCAAAACTTGAAATACATTTATTACATGGGAGGAGCATAGTGATCACATTTTACAGAGAAATGGTAATGGGAAGTACGAAAACTTAAAGAACTCGGTCTGCTTCATACGTAAAAAATAAGGAAAACTAATGAAAAGGGTTTGAAAACTTTGAGTGTTAATGATAAGAACAAAATAAAGGGTAAAGTGAATAGTACCAAGATTGATCTTTTAGTATAAAAATATGATTTTTCGTTAAAATGAACAGTACCATAGGCTTTTCGTTAAAACTCTCTAAAAAAATAAGCAAAACTAGAAAAAGGTGAATCAAAACCGGCCCTAATGTGAATTCACCAGTTCCTCTACAGAAAGGTATACCAGCAGTTTTTTAGTTCACTCACACTTTTCTCCTCATACCTAACTTTTTATACACGTAGAATACGTTGATCACACGCATCTGTACATCTGTATACCATATAATGTCGGTACGTTAGCAATAAATCCCTAAGTTCCCTGTGTGTACAACTACGTTGTCTCTGTCTAAAACAGCACCCACAATACTAGTGGTCCAAACAATCACGAAGGGCAGCATATAGTCCATGACCTAGTGGTCATCCACCGCACCAAAAACCTTGCTTTTCAGCTGCAAATGGGATTGGATTATGTTCTTTATTTGTCACACAAACCCCAGCCCCATTTCTGTGTTTGGCTAACGTGTACACAATCCAGCCAATTTTTCTCTTGCTTTATTAATTATGCCTCTGCTCCCCACCATTCAATCTGAATGCAGCCATTTCTCTCTTAAAATTCAATGGTTCTTCTGTGATAATGACCAGTCTTCGAGGGCAATATGGTCATGTAAAAAATGTAAACATACGAAATCTGAGGGACTAGATTTCAGTCCTCAGTTACTTCTGGTTGGCTTAACTAATTGAAGAGGAAACAAATGGTTTTATTATTACTTTTATAATTGTGGGTTTCCCTTTTATTTATGTCTCCTAACTCACTGGCTTCAACGAGAACTCCACCACCACTCTCAATAATATTCCATGCCCGACACCAGCACCAGCACTAGCACCTGTAGAGAAAGAAGAAGCAAATCTCTAGAGAGAGAAAAATTTTCTACAAAGTTCTAGAGAGAGAGTGTGTGAGTGTAAAGGTTTGTTTTTTATATTGTTATGCTTAAGTTCTTGGTTTTGTCTTCTATCATCTGATACTGTGCTTGATTTCAGTGGGTTGTTTGGATTTCTTATGTTATCTTCTTTACTTGGGTGATTGAGATTTTAGGAATAGAAAATTGGGTTGTTGGTAGATTTTAGGTGGTTGTTGGGATTTGTGAGAAATTTTTTTGAGTGAACAATGAAAAATGGTACTTTTTAGTGTCTCTTCTCCCCATTTTTTCTTGGTTTCAGAAGCTTACTTTTATAGCAGAATCAATTTATCTTTTCACTCAAGTAAACTTACATGGATTTGGCTTTTGGGTAGCTTTAAATTCTTGGGTTGTATCTAAAAGTTGGGTTCTTTTGTTTTGTTTTCTGAGAATTTTTGCAGGGGAAAGAGCCAGAGGTTTTACTTATGATTTGATCTGATTTTGGTCAGAAAAATCGAAAAGGAGAAGTTTATTACTTTGTTGAAGTTTCTATTTTTGGATGAGAATTTGAAGAATTAAGGAAGCAATGGAATCGGATCTTCAGCAGCATCACAAACCCCAGCAGCACATGAACTCTGGCTTGATGCGGTACCGGTCAGCTCCCAGCTCATATTTCACAAACATTTTGGACTCAGAGCTTTATGAGCCGTTTCTCAATCGGCCTTCTAGCCCTGAAACCGAGAGGATTTTGTCCCGGTTTCTGGCTAGTGAAGGTGGTGGTAATGGAGGAGGAGGAGGTGGCGGTGGTGAAGGAACAGAACAAATTGCATCACAACACAAAGTAGCAACACAGGTTAATAACCAGCAACCACAATTTTTGGTGCCTAAGGTGGATGATGAAATGGAGGTGATTCAACAGCATCAGCAGCAGCAACAGCAGCAGCAGCAACAACAGCAGCAGAGCAATTTGAACAACTATTCATCTGTTGCTCAAGGATTTTACCAAAGTCCAGCGGCAAAACCGCCTTTACCTAATCAGAACTTGACATCAGCTAATGAAGGAGCTTATTCAATGAGGGGAAGTCATTTGCCTCCTATGAAAACCGGTGGTGGTGTCGCGAATTCCAATCTCATTCGGCATAGTAGCTCACCTGCTGGATGGTTCTCCAATGTGAACATTGATGGTATGTTCTTTTTTGTTTTTCGGCATAGATGAATTTCAAAAGGAAAAAGGTGCTAAATCAAGTAAATTTTGATTATTGCGAGGCAGATTTTTGTTTCTTTCGGTTTTTGGATGCTTAATTTTCTCACCGTATGCAGAATTGTATTTGCTTTCTGTTATTTGAATGGATTGATTTTATACAGAAAATTAATGAACTTCGGATATCATTCTGATAAATCAGTTGGAAATAAAGTGGCTTAGTGATAACTGTTGCTTACGAAATCTTTACCGAACATTTTATGAAAGAAGCAATATTTCTGGTTCTTGGGTTTGTTTGATTCTAGTCTTAGTTTAGATTCGAAATAAAAATGATGGAATCGATTTGTGAATGATACTTAGCATTTGGCAGTGGCAGGCTATGCTGCATTGAGAGGAATGGGAAACTTCGGAGCACGTGATAGCACTAATGAAGAAGCATCTTTTTCTCCTGCAAGCAGGTTGAAAAATTTCTCTTCAGTTCCACCATCTACATCGGGGCTAATTAGTCCGATTTCTGAAATTGGGAACAAAAGAATGCGATCGAATAGTCAAGATGCTGGAGCTTTTGGGGATGGCCGCGGTAACAATTATGTGACTGGTTTCCCAATGGATTCATGGGATGACTCTGCAATTCTAGGTGATGATATCAGCGGTTCAACAGGCTTTAGGGATGACGATGTGAAAGCATACACTGGTTTAAGTCCATCCGAAACTCAGGTACCAAATTTGTGTTGAATGTAATGTGCTTGGTTGTGTATTATCTGGTGTCTGATATAGTTTTCGTTGCTGTCATGCAGGATGTAGAGGCTGGAAGTCGCCCTCCTACACTTCTAGCTCATCACTTGAGCTTGCCAAAAACAGCCACTGAGATGGCTGCCATTGAAAAGTTTTTACAGCTCCAAGATTCTGTTCCTTGTAAGATTCGAGCAAAGCGGGGCTGTGCAACACACCCAAGAAGCATTGCTGAGAGGGTACTGTTTTAGTGTCTTAATGTCACACATTGTACACTCTTCTTATTGCTTTAAACGCTTTTAAACGAAAAGCACCATTGAAACATGTATGTTAAATTAAAATGCTCAAAATGTTTATTTTTGTTCCGGTCAGGTGAGAAGAACTCGAATTAGCGAACGAATGAGGAAACTGCAAGAGCTTGTACCGAACATGGACAAGGTAGAATCTTCAATGCCATTCGATCTATGAACCAGTTAGCGTGTGCACTAGACTCAAAACATCTAATGTCTTTACTTTGCAGCAAACAAACACTTCAGACATGTTGGATTTGGCAGTTGAGTACATTAAAGACCTTAAAACTCAAGTCCAGGTATGTTTTATAAAAAATCAAATCGAATCACGAAAATTTACAAATTGTGTAGCTCAAACACTTCTGACTTGCATTTGTAACCTATTCACTCACTGCTTTGTCCTTTCTTTTCGGTTAAATTTTTCCAGACGCTCTCTGAAAATCGTGCCAAGTGTACCTGTTCAAACAAGCAGCAGTAGCAACACCAAAATGTAGGAGGGACTTTGCTTTTCATGTACAGAACCATTAGAAGTTGGAAAGAAGATAGATGGCCGCTGGAGCTATCTGGGGTTCTCTTTTGTACTTAAAAATTGACAGTTCGGTTATTTCTTTATGTGGGTGGAGAGGGAAAAGAAGAAAAAAGGGGCTGCTAAAAGTTGATGTCTAAGATCCAAAACCCACTGCTGGCATTAAAAGAACGCATGCTGTATAGTAATATTCTGTGGTGAATGTGACGTTACATGCTTATGGTTGTGGAGCTCAAGCAATTTATCAAATCCCCACTTCCCATCAGAAGAGACGGAATTACACAAAGATTCTAATTATGCAACGTTATGTGAGAAAGTAACATATAAAGTGAGAACACATGGCGACGTCTACGGACAAACATGCTTTTTCCTGGTATAATTGGAGGAAAAATGAGTGAAGCAAATTAAAGAGCACATGATTACTAAATGAGCATTCTCTCTTTGCTTTTATTTTTAGGCATCAAATTGCACCCATGCAGTCAAGGATGCTAACTGTTCTTGTTGCCCATTTTCGATTCAATAATGGAGGTTCAAATATTTCATTTTTTTGTTGTTATAAATGGGTATGGAGGGCCAGATGAAACTCAAAGAAATGCATATTTTATGTAAGAGTAACATGGTTGGCATCCTAAATTTATTGGCCTTTGTCTTGTTCTATGCAACAAGGAGACCACTCGTAATACTAGTTTCTTTATGGTAGATGTGTGTTGGTTTTGTGGGGTTATTGAACTAGACATCTCATAGCGTATCGTGTTCTAATGATAATGTTCATGTCATGTAAAATTATATTAAATTAAAATTTTAAAGCCTGAACTTCTCGTTCCAAAGTATATAAATTTTGACGCAGCACAAAATAATTAAAAGGCTTATCGGCGTAATTCCTTGAAGAATAAGTCTAAAATCCATCAGAAAATTGAGAAAAATTCCAAAGGATTGAATTGATTAATGATTGAATGAATACAATTATTGGGAACCGGATCCCCTCCGAATCCAAAGGAACTGAGCCCAAGGATCAAATGATTCAGGACATTGAAATTTGATCTAACGGTTACAATTGTTATAAATTTAGAGGATCTTCCTGTTTGTAGCCGTTAGATTAAATTTCAATGGTCCGGATCATTTGATGAGTAGACTCATTTCCTTTGGGTTTGGAGGAGATCCGGTTCCCAATTATTGATACATCTAGATGATTTAAATAAAGATTACAACCACATGAAACAACTTAAAGGACTCTAAGTATTAAAACGTCATTAGTTAAACATTAATTGGACGGGAAACCGAAAGGTCCAATTTTATTACGAAACTATAAACACTGTTTGGAGGTTAAAATGACTTTAGATGACCAAAATCATCGTATATCATAGCAAAGCGGTGAGTTTGACTCATGACGTCGTTCCCTTTCTAAAAAAGTATCACGGACCTAAATCGGAGCTCAAACACCAAATCGGCATATTCTTAATGTATCCGGTCTTCTGACAGTCTATTTCTCTCCGATCCACATCAAACCCAATCTCTTTGGCAGATCTTGTTGGTTGTGTTGTGTTTCACATGTTTACTCGTTTTTCTTCATTCCTTCTATCAATCAAACACCAAACAAATAAAATATATAGAATAATATCAAAATATAACATCATGTAACAAATGTCCAACCTTTCACCAACAAACATACACAAGAATCCAATTAAGTTAAGACTAAATAATAAATAAAAAAACATATTTCACAAAAATAAAGAGTCGTTATCATGTTTTGCAAATGAACACCGACTCGAATCTTCAATTAACGTGTTATATAAACATATCAACCCACCATGAATCATACCTAAACAAAATTTGATACGAAGACTTATTTTATTATTCGTGGTTGTAGACTCGTAACATGTTATTATGTTGTGAGAAGGCTATAGCAAAAACATGAGTTGTTTCTTTTTTTCTTTCGAATTTTTTCTTTGCAGCTTCCTTTTCAACTTTGCTTTCATAAGCATAAAGTGGGAGCTTTTTCAAGTTTGAAGAGATGAGGAAAAGAAAAACCAGTTGATAAAATGAGGCTGGATGCCTTGGCGAAGAAGGATTGTTGGAAGAATGAGTGGCTATAACAAGCTGGACCAAATGGATGAGGCGACTCACTTTCTTCTGCATGTAAGTGATTGCCATGTCATATCTGATGTCACGTCCCTCCCAAAACTTGTATTTCCTTGCCCATGAAAGAGAGATTGCTTTCTTGTTTTTATTCCCTGGAAGCCCAGAACGCTCATATATATTTATGTACGTATGTATATGTGTGTGTGTGTGATATTTATGTTACGTATGTATATGTGTACGTATGTATATGTGTGTGTGTATTTGGTCATCACAGATACTAGTTGGAGGATTTTGGATCCTCTTCGAACCTTATAGTCTAGAACTTCGAACTTTTTTCAGAATTTGGATAGCTCAAAAGAGGAAAAAAAAAAGATTTGGACTCTTACTTTGTGTGAGATGGATCATCGAAATGAGTTAATGATGACCGTCAAATTTAATTTGAACAATTCAAATTACTTGTTCCTTGAGCTCTGGACAATGAGATCCGAAGAGAATTTGTATTCCTAGTTGGAAAGAGAGAGATATAGGTGTACTAGTTGGAATCCTCCAGAAGGATCTTCGCTGGTTTCTCCAATCACATCTGTTAATCGTATATCGTGAGATCAGAAATCATTGTAAATTTTTTTATTTAAAATTGAATATAAATAGTCCCTGACAAAAACTAACCGCATGATATATGATAAACGAATGTGATTTAAAGATCTTTGAAATCTTCACAAAGAAAATCTGACGAGAATCCTCTCTCTAAAACATGAAATTACATAACTTTCTTTTCTGAGTGAGGATTTATTTATTTATTTATTTTTATTTTTTTTATGAAAAGTGGGGAGCTTTTTCTTTCTAGCTGCATGATGAAGCTACCGCCTCCCAACTAGTTAATACAGAATGGCATTCTAAACTTGGTTTGTTGAAAAGGATCCAGATTCTCGCCGGATCTCTTTGTAAAGATTTCGGATATTTGTAAATCATATTTATTTATTGTACATCGTGCAATTAGAAATTATTTTAAATATTTTTATTAAAATTAAATACAAACAGTACTTGACAAAAACTGATCGCACGATGTACAATGAACAGACACAATTTACGGATCTCTTGAATCCTCTCCGGAATCCTCATCAAAATGATCTTGAGAGGATCCTGTTGGTGTTGAAAAGACCCACACAAACCTCATTTATTGAAAAGTTTATAATTTTTCGATGTGTCCTGTTTATTGAAAATTTCGGTTAGTCGTTAGATCTTGGTCATTGAATTTTTTAAGCACGTTAGGAAATCACTCTCTAATTACCATTGAAAAAAAATCAGAGAGTTTGAATACCTATCAAAAAATTAAGTAACATGCATGACTGCTGATATGGGGTGAACCTCTACTAGTTTACTGTTAAGTTCTAACAAGGTCGGCAAGGCTCGGTGTAATATGAGTAGTATTACATTTATTTTCTATTTGTATCATCTCTCTAATAGAGGTAAAGCACACTAACACATGTAAATCTCATCTATATTAAAAAAACAGAACAAACAATGGTACACATAGAAAGTAAGAAAAACATTTTTGGTCTAATATTATTTTCTAGTTTTCTTTTTCAATTGGCATTGCCACCATGTAACCGAAACATGAGTATGTTTACTAAAAATCCAGATCCTCTCAGGATCTACTTTGTGAGGATCTCAGGAATTCGTAAATCGTTTCTATTCATCATACATCGTGAGATCAGAAATCATTTAAATTATTTTATTTAATATTGAACACAAATAGTAACTGATGAAAATTGATCGCACGATGTATGATGAACGAACACGATTTACAGATCCCGAAATCCTCTAGAAGAGGATCCGGAGAGGATCCTAGTGGTGTTTACTAAATTAATAAATCAATGGAGATGGATCCCATCCAAATCCAAGTTGTGGGAATCTTTACATCCTAAACGTTTATCGTATATCGTGCAGTCATAAATCATTTTAAATTTGTTTATTTAAAATTAAACATAAATACTATGTAACGAAAACTGATCGCATGATATACGATGAATGACCATAATATGAGGATCTCTACGATCCTCACAAAGAGGACCAGGAGAAGGGATCCTCATCCTAAATCAATAACTTTTGTCCTCCTTTTCTATTCACAGGCCAAGTGTTATGTTAAGATTGAGGTCTTATCTCAAGAGAATCTATCACTTTCTGGTATTGGGAAAGAGATTAGGCAAAAGGCTACACCGATCTCATGGGTTAGGGTTATATTTATGAGAAAATTTGAAATAGGTCTAATTTTATAAACTACTTTTTGAAATAGGTTCAATTTTTAGTGATTTTTAACTTTTGAAATAGATCCAATTTTTAGTTACTTTGGACCCATTTCAAAAAACCCCTATATTTATTGGAGTTTTAACGAAAAACTCATAGTAGTATTCACTTTAACGAAAAATCATATTTTTACACTAAAAAGTCAATCCTGATACTATTCACTTTACCCTTTATTTTGTCCTTATTATTAAAACTTAAAATTTTCAAACTATTTTCATTAGTTTTCTTTATATTTATTTGGGTGAGTAATTTGTTATCACAACTTATGTTGAGGTTAAATTAAGTATGTTCTAAGCTTTATGAGTAGTAGGGTATGCCCCGTTCTCAACCAGCGTATAGCGAATCACCTTGTGGAATAAAACATTTATGTCCTTTTGTTTTCTTTATAGTTATCCCCTTATTTTCCTCTAATTTACTGAAGAAAAAAAAAATATTTCCAATTCTAATCGTTCAAGAGAGAAAAAGATAGGTGGTTCGTTACCATAGTGGTATAAATGAGTTGAATCCTTGTATGATGACGTCGGCTCAATGGTTAATCTAACAAATTTATTGTTTGACCAAAAAAAAAAAAAAAAGAAAAAAAAAAGAGATACGTACTCTTGATTTGTGTGGTTGGTTTAATGAAAGAAAAGAACACTCATGCAGAATATTTGGGTTTTTTTGGATACATCACCTCATTTTTGCTGGGCTAAAATCTGGGTTGGGAACATTTGGGCATTTTTGGGCCTCTGTCTATCTTTTACCCAAAAGTTTACATGGGCTAAAGCCCAATAAATAAGGATAAGAACAAGACATTAACTATTTAATTGCTTTTTCACAAAATATATTTGTCTACTCTGAAGTTCTAAAATTTAGATCTTGTTATACTTGCCCTCTAAAATTTTAATTTGATTTTGAGCCCTCCAACTCGCTAATTGTTACCAATATCCCCCAAATCGTCTTTCAATGTCAGTGTCGGCCCAGCAAAGTACTTTCGCCGTTAGTATTCTTTCCGATCTCTACGCATTTCACTTCGCCGAATATTCTCTCTGCCTCTACCATACTCCAGCTTGGTAGTTTTCACTTCCTGTCCAGGTTGACCCTGGTATTTGACGATGGACATAAAAAGTCACCTATAGACGCTTTATGCCCTTGTATTTTATAGCATTCAAATTTGTTTTATGTGAATCACAAAAAGAAGTGAGAAATAATGCTAACAAATTGAGTATGATTATGATATCCGTATTTCATTTTCATTCCAATTCATGCATCTCGTAACATCTGATCTTCTCTATTAGTACGAGATTTTTGCAGTTTCTTTAATAAAAATAATTTGATTATAATAACTAAAACATGTCTACGTAGATCAGCGTTAAATTCATGACTAAATTACCTAAATAAATGACTAATTAACATATTCTAGGTATTTAGAAAACAACTCTATTTGGATTACGCCCAGAAATAAAAGTACTTTTTCTTGATAAATTGAATATTTAGTTTCAGAGAAAAATCAAAAATAAAAATATGGAAAAGAAAAAAAGGAGAAAAATTCCAACGTTTGAAGAGGGACGTTGGACAAACGGTTATTGCGGTTTCCCTCTCAATTCAAAAGCATTTGAAAAAAATACCAACAACTTCCCAAAAAAAAGCATTTTAAAACTTGGTCGATTCTCTCTCCTCTCTCTCACACTCTCTTTCTCTCCCCCTCCTCTCCTCTCCGCCCTTCATGCCATGGAAGTGTCCGACCAAGACTTCCCCTCCGGCGGCTTCGGCGCGGTTCGGGTCACATTAACCCCAATCCGCACGCCCTCTTCCAAGCGCCGCCTCTCAAGCAGCTTCAATGAGCGGAGCCGCCCCGTGCCGGCTCGCCGGAAGCTGGCCTGGGTCAACCTCGAAGGCCGAATGGTCAATGCCGACGAAGCCAGCTCGGCTCGAGCCATTAAAGGTGGCTTGAGCCCAGAGCAAGCCGCGGCTTGGGAGCTGTTTACCCCCTTCCAGAGGTTCCTCTTCGTCGCCGTGATAAGTGTCGCCGCCGCCGAGTCGAAGAAAAACCGCCACATTTCGCAGCTGAAGAAATCTGTGGAACTTCGGGTTTGAACTTTGATTAATTTGGGTTTATTAAATTTTCAATTCTCTCTTTAATTGCTGATTTGGGTTTGTTTAAATTATGAATCTTTAGACGTTTTCTTTAATAAATTTTGAAATTTTGTATAATTCAATCATGATTCTCTCTGTATATTTATTTTAACTGTTGTAGTTATGGAGGTTAGATTCATAACTGGGCATGTGTTTTTAATATCAATTTAATTTTATTCATGAATTTTATATAAGAAAACTAATGGAAATAGTTAGAAAAACAAAAGAAAAAGGAAAATGAATAGTACCAGGATTGATTTTTTAGTATAAAAATATGATTTTCGTTAAAGTGAATGGTATCGAAAACAGTTCGTTAAAGTTCATTTTATATATTCTCATATACATTTGATATTGAAATCTTCGGTTCAGCGAAGTGTTTGTCTAAATTTTTAAATATCAGATTTGATATTGTTTTTGAGTAAAGTATCAATCTTTCGAGTTAACTGAATTCGCGTATGATTTTCTGTTAAATGCTGAGAACCTTCGAGTGGTGAAATATAATTCTTGACTTAAATTCTTGTGTCAAATTGTTTACCAGGATCAGATATTATCAAGCATGCAGCAGAAGCTTGACAGCCTGTGCGAGCAGATGAATAACATTAAGGATCACTCGGGAACTCTTGTTCCTTCCACCCTCGAAAATGTAGAACTGCAACGCAACGAATCTTTCAGTTCCCATAAAATCAAATTTGTTGATTGTGGTTGTTGGCTCTGTGATCAACATCGTGACCTTCCAAATGGGTTGGTGGTAAGAATTTGTTTCTTGTCGCTGCATAGATTGTTTCGAGTTATCTTGTACTAATGCAGAAATCTTGATCTGGTCAATCTCTTAATTTGGTATCAGGATAACAATGCTGAGAAAGCCTCCGATGGGGATCATATACTACGATATAGAGTGTCTCTGCCAAATGTACAAGAGCAAGAGGAGCGCCGGATGTCAGATTTATCAGACTTGTGCTCAAGTGTCACTTCTGCTGCAGACTTCCAGGTAATGGAACTGCTTTCATCTTTTGGTCTGCAAAACTTACCAGAAATGGCAGTTTCTACTTTCTAAGGCGTGACTTTTTCATGTTCTTGATGTAATTCGTTGTGATTTCAGCAGCTAAACGCCATAGCTATTGAACAAGAAATAGACAATCTCAAGAAGGATTGTGAAGAGAAAGATGGGACCATACAGGAGCTGACCATTTTACTCCAGTCAGCTGAAAGTGCCGGTTCAAAGGCAACCTCCCTCTTTTGCTCTCGTTTTGTACTTCTATAATTCTATTGCCAAATTTTGTCTTTGACTGATCACAGTTATTCTTATCATTCATATCAGAGGATTTCAGAGTTAGAAGACATAATACGTAGAAAGAACTCAACGATTACAAGACTAAAGAGGGACATGGTAGTTCTAGAACAAAAGGTACGGAGCTGCGAAGTAAGGCGTGGGGTTTCAGAATTACGGAAAATAATGTATTTGACTTTTGAGTTATTCATGTCAAATTGTCAATATGTATATACATATACAGGTAGTGCACCTTACAAGGCTTCAGAGACCCTCTTTCTCTTCCCCAGATGCACATGATGATGATAAACGAATCCATCACATGATGGACAACATCCTTTATGATATGGATAGTACTACTGGCCCTTCATCTTCTGATTCAGACTGCTCTCCACGGATTCGATCACCAGCTCCTCCTGTTGTTAAAACTCGAAAGGTTCCTCAGATCCTTGACCCTGTTCAAACAACTAAGAAACCAGAGCCCGAAAAAGCCTCAACTTCGAAGGTAAAACCAACTAAAAGTCGCATAAAATCCCACCCACTGAATCCTCTAAAAGTGATCACCATGAATTCAAGGCAAGTACACTCAGTGAGCAAAACTTCTCTACCAATGAGTCCAAAATCTCAACCGGCAAGCCCAAAATCTCAACCAATGAGCCCTATCACAAGATCCAGTACCACTCAATTTTCAAGGCCAAGGCCGACATCAGCTGGTGGGGATTCAAAAAAGACCATTCGAAGGCGTTCTATATCTGAACGAAAGGATGCTCCTCCACAGAAAAGATGGGCATAGAAAGGTAGACGTTGCTGTTGTCATCAATATTAGGTCAATTAGCTACTTGATTTTCAAAATATCAAACAATAATGGTCTGTTTTTGGGTGGGGGTGACCCGAAATATGTGTTTTGAGGTGAGGGTTCAAGATTTTCAACTTGTACTTTCTTATCCAAAATGTACTCTCATATATCTCTGTCTTGTCTACCTTTTGTAGGTTGATGTGGAGAACGGCATATGCAACTATTGAGTTTATTCATCCCTGGCGTCGATGATACTTTGAAGTAGATATAAGAATCAAGGTAGTATATAGATATATATTATAGGTGCTGAGAGAGTTTTGTATTTTATCAGAGAACTGCAGAGCTGCAGAAGTCGGGAAATCGTCTGGTTACATTGTGAATTGCTCTTTCAGCGGAAGATCTTGTTAATTAGCCAGAATATGTTTCATACAGCATGAATTGTGGAAACTTGTGATGCAAGTCAATCTGATGCAACTTTGAGAACATATGGAGGAGAGAGAGAGGATAGGAATGATGATGTAGAGATGATTTGCTTTGTAAAAAGCTCAAGCTGTGACCAATTTTCCCATAGATTATAATCGAACACCGGATTAACTAATAGACCGTTTAATAACCATTTCGTTTTTTATTTTTAGTTTTCACTTTTGTGTTAGTTATGGAGGGGAAATACATAGCGAAAAGAGGGATGAAGGACGGTGGTAGAGATGTAGAAGAAATGAAACAAGCCTCAACCCCGAACATGAGAAAAGGAGATAATATTTTGACATCTAAGGCGTCCCTACTCTCCGCAAGTTTAAGTTCAAAAACTACGAGACCAACCCTTACCTTCCCGACCTTTTTGCTCTTCTGTCTTGTAAGCTGTTTTTTAGTTCAAAATCTTCATGTACATGACGATCGTGGAATGGCTCTCAGTACAGGGACGAAGTCACAAAACAAGGCAGACTTTTTGACCTCCTAGACGGACAGAATCCTAGGAACAACTTGTTCGATCGTCAAATGTTTTGGGAAGTTCAGGAGGTAAAAATTTAAGTGGCATCTGCATATCTTCCATGCGTGTTAAGAATCGAAGCGAAACAGAGGACTATCTGAAGATGAGCCAAAGATGTTGGTGCCTACAATTGTATAACTAATAGAAGGGTAGGGATTATTATAACAGTCTGAAAAGCAAGAGTAGTCGAAAAATGGAGGTTCGGGAAGAGGCAACAACTTTCCCTCCTGATGTCAAATACCTCGAAAGAGGGTGTTGCGGGGGTGCCTATCACGCTCTTGAAAGGATCAGAGGCAATAACATATAAATTTCCGTCATGCTCCACCATCAGCAGTGTCTTTTCCCTTGTTGTAGCCTGTAGGGGACTGTTGTTGAAGACATGCTGGGGATGCTTGACGATACCCGCGTTGGGATCCACCGTTGGGATCAGTCTCAAAGACAAACACATATTTACACGAAGACGAGCCAAATGACGCGACAAAGATGTTGGTGCCTACAGTTAGATAAAGTGGATCGTCGCATAGGCACCCTTTTTCCCACACTAGGGTCGAAAACCTTGAAAGCGGGTTCCTTAGGGAGACCAACCGGGTCCAACATAGGAGAACGTGATAGAATTTATCCTTGTGCTCCAATGACATGGGACCACATTTCCCTTGTTTCATGGGAGGCTGCTTGATGATAGAATCGAGAGCGGGATCAGTTTCGAAGGCATAGACATGTTTCTGTGAGGTAGGGTGGTAAGCTGCTGAATATGGCCTTCAGTCTGCCGGCAAAACAATTTTGGAGCCAAAGACACCCGCACCCATATTGTCGGGAATGCCTTCGCTTCAAGTTTAACCCACTTGGTGTAGACCCGCGGCCAGGAATGATGTTGAAGAACCTAAATGCGGCCGCGGGTCTCCCAATACGTGGCTCAAAGCAATGGCATGAAGAGCGTAAGCAATTGTGCCATCCAACATATTCTCACAAAAACACAGGTACAAAGTGTTAGAATCATCATTAATTATCTCCTTCCCTTTCTCCATCTTCATCTTTCTTCTCTTGTGCTGCTGCATCTCCATACTTCGATGTCACGCTCGTCCAATACTTGGGAATCAAGAAAGGCTAGGGTTTTGATCTCAAAGCTTAACGTACGCTTTCAAGACTCGGAATTCAAGAAAGACATCATGAATGGCCTTGGACTTGGAGATCGCCTTTCAAGAAACTAGCTTAGGTTTCCCTTTCCACTCTCACCACTTTTGCTTTTCCTTTCAGAATTGGGGCATATAGATATCAATTGTCGGGGTGATGCTATTTAGACATACAAAACTAACACATACAAGAGTCGAGCCCACTTGTATTTTTCCTAAACAAATGTGTCAATTTTGTGTGTCTACGTAGTATTATTGGTTATGAGAAATTCGTAGAATGAATGAAGGTTGGAAACCTGATGGTGCGCATAAGAGGAGCTTATCATGTCTAAAGTTGGTGTGAAGGGAGGGTTAAACTTCCTAATCTTAGGAGGAATTCGAACTTCTAGTGTGATCAGTGTTAATTAAGAAGAGAAATTAGATAAGCAAATACTTGATTATTCCAAGTAAAAGAGGCAAAGGGACGATGTCAGTATGACATGGCTTAGTCAGTTATTCTCACAGTTCTGATAAGATTTAGACCAGCACTTCTCTCTGAAAGCATGGTTCTTGCCCCCCTCTCTCCTTCCTCAGTCGAGCTCATTTATTCGTTGATTGATCCCTTACTTTGACGTTTGAGTGTTTGCTCGTTGTTTAGGCCGGTGAGTGAGATTTCGGCTCATTAAAATAAGTTAATGAGAAAAACAATACATGAAATTCCGGGTATTCATCCCTGTTGTCGATATTTTTTCTAGTACATATAAGAATCAGACTATATAGGTCTGAGAAATTCATGCTATGACAGAAAAAGCTGCATACCATGAGGGAAGCCCTCTTCTTTCATTGTGACATGGCATGAAAGCACAAGATTGTGATGCAAGTCAATCTTTTTAACCTTTGAAAGAACATGTGAACAAAACAATGAAATTCTTCACATTCATAAATAAAAATTCGATTACGAGGCTATGGTATTTTCCCCTGTTTTCCATTCTGAAGTGGAAAAGGTTTAGGCCATACAGATTCACATACTACAAATGTAAAAATACGGGCGGCATGTCATCTGTTCTTGACACCGAACCGCTAAACTCTAGGCCAGTGTGGACTCACAACCTGCACAAGCAAATAATTTTTCGGTCATCACAGTCAATTCCTTATCACATATTCTACGGCAGAGCCTAATTTGGTTCAATACCATCTAAAAACAGATTACAGAAATTAGATTAGCAACACGGAGAATACAGAGCTGAAATCGCCACAAGGGCAAGGGGCTTGATATTAAACACATTCTCAATTAAGAAAATGAAATATATTCAGCTAACCTCAAGTGTGCTAAAAACTAATCGCATTCGACTTGCAACAACTGATGGTTCCTCGGCTTGTCCAACCACTGCCATTTGCTCTAGTTGAAGTGTCTTTACTGGAAGCCTTCAAGGAAAAAAGTTTAAGCAAAGAGGTGAACCTTCACAACCGGTTTATATTGCACGAAAAGAATAGTTTGAAAAGGTCAAAGTGGAGGCCGATAATTTGTTGTCATAGCATGTACTTGAGAAATACACAGCGGTGTGCTTGAACAGAAAAAATCCGGATTTTCAAAGTAGGATTCGGATGCAGAAATTCAGCCATGTTTAATACGGATTATGATATATATAACTCAAAGTAGGATTTGGATATGCTGAAAGAAGCTTACCATGCCATTCCTCTCACATAATACGCATTTGCTATGAGTGCACAAAAGCCTTTCCATTTAAGCCTTTCTTCGTCCGACACTGGAGGTATGGATGACCATCTAACTATTGTTGGCTGTGGCGTACACAATATGGTGATGAATATAATGCTCAACCACAGAATGCACTCATCAACCTGCTTTGTGAAGAAAAGACGGAAAAGGGAACTAATCATTCACCGTAAGAGGAAAAAAGTCGAAATCATGACCAACAGAAAACTTAACACGCACTCCTGCTTCTTACATTTCCAACACTAGACTATGACTGACACTCAGTTTAGTCAAGAGATCACAAAGATCATCAGAATTGGGCAAAAAACTTCATATTCCAATCCTTATAGTCATTCAGATAATGTATCAATGTATACTACAATGGTTGCATTTTGACAAATGGGTAAACGTTAATAACTAAAGAGCGAGTTTACCTCCTCCGATGCGATCTTGAATTTCAAACTGGTGGTTCCACCATAGCTTTGCATTCCTTCAATTTCAACACCAGATTCTTTCATATCAAGCAGTTCTTTTCTTAATCCCTCGTCTGTGCAGCCCAGTGCATAAGCATTCACCCCAGCACTGATGAACTCCTGATCAACCAAACGAAACATCAGTTGTGAAAGAAATTAAACAAAGCAAAACACACAAAATATCACCGAATTCTGTATATACGTTTAGGTTGGCACCTCCTCCACGGTCGACCACATTCCTGTACCGCCTAAATAAACTGATTGCTATGTTGCGCGATGATCGATACTCATCATCAGATGGAATCGAATCCTGCATCCGGCACTGCAATGAGAAATATCAAAACATATCAAACAATCATACAAATATCAAGTTCCATTTCCTTCTCTGAAAATCTTAAACAAAAGAAACTTACAGAAACACTTACTAGCCATTTCTTGGGGCTGTTTAGCTGATTACGACTTCTCCATGACAAGTAGAAAGCAGAGAGTGCAGAATTACAAGGAGCTCCAATTGGGTTAGTACAAATAGAGATTTTGTTCAAGAAATTCACATGGGTAGTCTTGCAGGGTAAAACTGCCTCATGCTGTAAAAAATTATGAGCAGAATCTGTATATGTAATAGCTCCTGAAGCATACACCATCAGCATGGTTGCAGAACTTGATGAACCATCACAATGCTATATCACCTTTTACAAAAACCCAAAAAACCAAATTCCAAATTGAGTACTTTTCTAATAATTAACAAGTATAAACCATCACAAAGTTGAAACTTTTTATCTTTAGAAAAGAAAAAAAAAAAAACCCAAAAAACCAAATTCAAAATTGCACATTTTTCTGATAACAAATAAGCATAATCCATCAAAAAAGGTCTCACCTTTGACAAAACCCAAAAACCATATTCAAAATTCAGCAGTTTTGTAATTCCACAAGGCACATATAAAATGGATAATTGATTAATTCAAGTGAAATATGAAGCCTGGAAAGAAAGCTTCCTCCTTTACCTTTACCTTTACCGTTTCGAGCAGTTGAATTTTCCCGGGAACCAAACAGGTTTCTGACACAAATTATTATCCAAGTGAAGATTTGTGGGGTGATTGTGGAATTTTGAGGGGTTTTGAGGCCACCAATTATTGTATGGAGGGCTACGGAGATGGAGATTCCAATTTTTTTTTTTTTTGGGTAAACGATGGAGATTCCATTTGATTCCAAGATTTTCAGAATATTTCTGGCTGCTAATTGTTAACTGGCGTACGAAAATCCTCCTCTGCTTTGGCGGATTTTTCCCAATTTGTTATTACTTGCAAGCCAACTCTAATAACGACGTTGCTTTCCGCGTCGTTTTATTATTACTCTAATTTGATCCATTTTTTTCATTTTTTTCATTATTATCATTTTTTTTTTGTACCGGCGTGGGGGGGATTTTATTTGGAGTGTTGATTATGGATTGACTACAATACATAGTTTTAGAAGTTTTTAAAACTAAATTTGCAAATTAAAATATGTAATTATTGATGATAATATTATCACTTAAACGTGATTAACGTGTTTATTTTTTATTAGTAACACATCATTTATTTTTTAAATTTAATTAAATTTTGATCTTCCTAACATTACCGATACTTATATGTTTGAGATATAAGTATTATATGTATGTGAATATTTGCAGCTACATGTATAAATTATGCATAAGGCCTTTAACAATAGGCCGATAAAAGTGAGTATGATACTAATATATGAAACTCATATAGGAAACACAGTTTTATAGTAGGCCGAAAAATTCATGCTTTTATAGTAGGCCGGAAATTTTGAGTGTGATATTAATATATTGTACTGTGTTATTAAACTTGAGTGTAACACTTCCAAACTAACTTTGTAAAAAAAGTATTCACTCTCATAGCTATTGAACTCACTTAGTGTAACATTAATGTTATAGATATGAAACTCAGGCTGCTGAATTCCTATATAAATTGTATAACACTCACTCCGACTTACAGTGAAAGGCCTAAGAGCATCTCCCGTGGTGCTCTATATCTAGTACTTACAATGGTATAGTCCTTGTATATATATGATGTCCAAGGCTTCCCGGTGGGTTTGAAAACAAGTCCCTGTAGTATTGGTGGCCCACCAAAATTGTAGCCAAATTAATTAATATAGAATGAACCAACAAACCAAAGTAATATAGTCACTTGACATGAGATAGACTTGCATAGGGTACCCCTGCAAACTGCGTCCCGGCCCGTTCGTCCTCACAACCAAATATTACCCAACCCCCATCCCCGATTTCCACTGTTAAAGATCGGGAGGTTCAGAGGGGAATGCAGGACAGTTCTGAGGAGATTCCTTATGCAAAAGAGCCAAGTTGATGCCCCTAAGGTAACAAGGGTCGAGACGCGGGGGTTGGGGCGCCAGAGAAACCCTTTTGCCCGCTTTAGGGTCGAGAGTGATAAGTTTGTTATCACTTAAAGGATACTGAATAAGGGCATATCGTTTGTCTTCGTGTTGTGCTCCACCAGAATGGGATTGTGCTTCCCTAGTAGGGAGCTCTTCAAGCCATTGGCCTCCTTAGTGATATTGGCGCTGGGATCCACAGTTGGATCAGTCTCGAACACAAACACATCTTTACGTAGAGATTTTACAAACAGTGAACACGCAGATAGGCTGGGTTGGTCAGGTTGTTCGGTACACCCATTAAAATGCTCACCCCATTGTATACTTATGTTATAAGACGTGGTGTACCACATTGTACTTCGGAAATAAATATCTTGTTCAAGTAGATAGTGGAGAAAAAGTGATGTAAAAATCATTCCCCAAATAAAACTCTTGGGGTAGCTCACTATTGTTTAGCATACTGAAATAAAGAAGGCCGGGGTGAACAGGACATTGTGATCCTACTTAAAATTAATGTCAACCCCAAATTATAGAAAAAAATTTCAATGTGCCCGGAACACGATCGGATACATTAAGTGTCATAATACAATCAGTTGAATTTTTTTTTTTTAAAGTTTCTAACCAATTGTATTATAATATTTGGTGTAGTTGACCGTATTTTCGACACGCTAAAATCTCTCCAAATTATGAGGCTAAATTAGTGGGTTCATTTTTACTAAAAATGTGAATCCCAAATTATTGGTTGGTATGGCTCTTCAAATATCATCGTCATTCATTCATCATGTTGCAACGTCATGTATATTGTCCCTAGCTCAATCTATCAAAAGTCTCACACAATACTTAACGTGCTATGATGATAATCTTATCTGGAAAATGGTTGGGTCGTTCAATGTCATGGTGGGCTATTATTTTGTCACCCCTTGTAAGCTTAATTACCACATGCATTGTATATGGTACTATGGTGGGCCACTACCTTTCTATTTCAAAGTGGTGTCTAAAGCAAGAGAAATTTTAGGATGTGAAGGTTAAATGAAACGCGGTGTTATCAATTTAAATGTATTATGATATATTAAAACTTATTTAATTTGATTTCACATTGCACCATTAATGTTATTACCAATCTCATATATATTATGATGATATCAAATTAAGCATATCTTAACAAATATTTATTAATAATTCAATTAGTTGATTTACCACCTCTATTGATAGTCCCATAAAAAATTACTCATATATGCACATATCAAAATAAAATGGCTGGGTGTCTCATTCCCCGATAATAATGAAGATGCTGACGTGATCGTTTGAGTGAATAAGTTGTTGATCATGGCAAGTTGATTAACCTGCATCTGGACAGAATACTAACATGTGTTTCTCCCCTACTCGTTTTGAGAGAATTATGTAAAGAATTCATGTTGAACAAGTCCTGGACTCTAACCACCGGTTCTTCATTTCAAATAGACTGGTCAAACATTGATCAATAATATTATTCAAAATAATGTACGGTACCCACCATTTGAATCCGACTATCCGACTCGTAAGACCTAAATTGGTATATATATTATTGAAATTTTTTTGGTGGAACATTCATGAATAATGTTTGGTACCCACCATTTTTTAGAATTTTCATTAGTTCGTAGTATGGGTAGGTTCCACCGATTACATAGAAGGACTGAACGTGCTCACTAGCAAGAAGAAGATGCATATAGGTTGTAAGAAAAAAGGAAGAGAACATTACATTGGCAGGACAATTCTCAAATTGCCTTGAACTTTTACTCTAAATTTTGCAATTTGCCAGTTAAAAAACTTTGAAGCAATGTGTCACTTGAATTAATAATCAGTTGTAGTCCATCATCTACGGTTAACTTAATGAAATGTTTCGTAAGAAGTGAAACACCTAAACACATATGACTTTTTCAGCAACACGTATATTAATCTTTTAACAGGCATATGTGTTTTCGGGGTGTTAAGGAATCGAGTTCTTCAACCCAATGCAAACAAAAACGCCTCTGATCCAAATAATTTTTTTATCATGGACTTAAGCAAAAAATTTACTTACATTGCATATGTAATTCTTTTTTACTAAATATTAGATTTGCGACAGTAAATATCAAGAATATATCACTTCACTCACCTCAGAATATGCACTATCTATTTGTATTTAGAGCTGTTTGCTAACAAGTGTTACTATTGTTATATTGACCTTAGGCTGAACCCCAAGCGAAAGTAAAACAAGCAGTGAATAGTAAATGGATCATTGTAAAATGCCCACACCTTAATGTCAATGATCTTATCCAATCCCAATATACAGTAATATGATTTCTGCTGTTCTGCAAAGATTAGTTTCCAAGGAAGGGGAACTCTCCGGATCCATTTTCTGAGGATCCTAGAGGTCATAGGAATCTTCACATCTTAATCGTTTATCATATATCGTGCGGTTAGTTTTCGTCAAGTAATATTTGTGTTTAATTTTAAAAAAAAAAGTCAAATAGTTTCTGACCACAAGATAACGATGAATGACTAAGATGAGAGCATTCCTAAGATCCCCACAATTTAGATCCGGATGAAATCCAAATCAAGTTTCCAATAAGGATAATGTTAGGAAGATCATTTATTTAAATTATACTTTGTAAACCATATGACGTGATTGTCGATAATTAGATTATACTTAAATATTAATTAACATATTTATTTTTAATTAAAGACACATCACATAATTTGTAAATTTAATATAAAAAATTAGTATACTTGGCATTTCTCTTATACGAGAGAAAGAACGCAAAGAAATATATTATCATCATATGGTTTCAACAAAGCATCATTAACCAGGATACATTACAAGTTGATCACCTATTTTATTCTCAAGTACAGGACATGTGATTATGACATTAAAAATAGATTTTTTTTTTTTAAGGAAAACTAACTAAAAGTTCAAAATTTTTTTAGTTTTAATGAAAAATGATATATAAAGGTGTAGTAAATAATATCAGAGAAAGATAAAAATGTAGTTTTTCATTAAAAGTGCACAGTAGCAAGAGTGTTTCGTTAAAACTCCTAATTTTTTTATGTCTCTTGAACGTTGTCACGAAATATTAATAATTATTTTATTTAAATTATAATACTTGTATTTTTTTTTTAAATTCTTGGTACGTGCTCGTGAAAGTTTCTCTATTAACAAAAGAGAAAATTTGAGAAATTTTTTAATACGTTGAGAACACGGTTCGATATATCAAGTGTCATAATATAAGTAGATGAATTTTTTTTTTATAAGTGGTTGTTATATAAGAGTAAATTGTAGTAATGGTCTTTCAACTAAAAATCCATTATCATTGGTCCCTCAACTTATCAAAACGTGCAGTTATAGTCCTTTTTGTCAACTCCGTTAGAACTTCCGTCAAAATGAGTCACATACCATGCACGTGAGGCTAAATCTAGAGGCAAATATGAAAAATCAAATAAGAGAAATTCTATCAATGTTCTCTCAACTTTAATTCAACTAGAGAAATGATTCCTCAATTTTAACTCAATTAGAGCAATGATCCTTTAACTTTAACCCAATTGTAACAATGATCATTCCAACATAACTCATTTTAACAAAATTTTAACGGAGTTGACGAAAAAGATCATTTATACACGTTTTGATGAGTTAAGGGACCAATAATAATGAATTTTTAATTAAAGAATCGTTACTTCAATTTACTCATGACATAAATATGTGGTCTCCGTACGCTAAAAAATCCCTCTGAAAATTCGTAGAAATTGAGTTCCGAGTGTGAAATGATATCAGAACAGCCCATAACCTCCCACCAAATCATTGACTTTTTAGTCCTTTTCCAATCCCTTCAATCCAAACCATTTCCGCTGCTCTCTCTCTCTCTCGTGCGCATGTTATTAAATGAGATGCAAGCGTAGAACGCACCACATCATCAAGAGCTGATGACCATGGACAGAGCGCAGCCAAGCTCGGACTCCCCAACCAGAGAGCCGAAATCACCCGTGGTGCTCTCTATCGAGTGCCTCAAAGGCAGCTCCAAGGCGGACGAGTGGACCGGCGACATGCTCCAAACTGGAGATATCGTCGAGGAGCTTCGTATTGGAAGCTCCATGACCGTCAAGTCGCCGTTTAAGAACGGAAGGAGCGGTGTCCAGAAGATCCTCCACGCCTCCTTCAAGGCCAAGGACACCTCCATTCTCGTCCGTATCCGACGCGGACGAGATGAGTTCGCCGAGTTGCAGGCTTGTATAGTCCCCAATGACTCAGTGGGCGGTAGGACCAAGCAGTACATGCTCAGGTCCATTGCGGACCCTAACTACACTGTCGGCTTCTGCGATCGGACGGAAGCCGACTGCTTCGAGATCCAAGGTACTATTACGATCATCCGTTGACTATCACTATACTGCCTTTCTTTCATGTAAGGAAGATGAATTATTGTTAATATTTTATAAATTTTTATTGTTTTGGTGATTAATTATCCCCCACTTGGTGATTGTGGCATGTTAATTATGATTATGATTTATCGACGCCTAGCTTTCCTTTGTGCACATAATTTTCAATGGAATGTGTGTTTGTCGTATGAATGCAAACCAACTTTAAGTAGCACAAAACAAGTCCACGTGAGAACTCATGACTTCCTCTTTGTTGAAAATTATAAGTAGACCAAACCTAATTGGTTGTTGACAGCTTCGATCGGTTGAAACATTTTATTCTTTTCATGCACTTCACCTAACTTCCATTATTCAATACATACTCATTATAGTTTAGTTTAGGAACCGCATCAAAAATCTTTTAATTTTATTTGAATATAATGTAATATAACGAGTAATGTGACACTTGAGCCATTTTTATTAGTAAAATGTTCAGAATGTACAGTTTAATTAAGCTTTTATTGTTTGATCGTTGCTTCACTTTAGAAGAGCTAAGGTAAATCGAATAATAGGATTAACATTCTAAATTAAGCTAGTTAATTATTTGCACTATAACAATAAACACTATGTATGTGCGATTGATCTTGTTGAGTTATGAGTAATTAGTTTGTCTGGCTATAACAGGGTTCCTCATCATTCACGAGATTCTAACCTAAAAAATCTCACTTACAAGTGAAAAGAAATACTACTAGGCCCTAGTATTATGTGACACATGTTATTTTTTAAATGCTAGAAAACTAGGCTTTACTTGTGTTATAACACACATATTTTTTTAATTAATACTCAAGTGTTAAAATTTGAGTTAATTTATAACACCATGTGACAACGTTTCATATAAAATTTTCTCATGCTCGATAAGTCGATCTCTATGGATCATGACTAGGTTTAAAACCTGTGAGCAGTTTGAACACCAAAGGGTCAGTTGTGAGCCTGCCTGCACATAAGTTGATTTCACGGAAGGAAAAAACTACTGTATATTTCTTATGTTTTATTTTCTTACTGCAACTAGGAATTAATTAAAATTTTGTATGAGAAACTACAAGCAGTAACACAGAAAACTTGTGCCAGAATCAATTAAATCAAAACCCACATTCTTACTTACACTTGTTTAACTTGTTACTTTCTTCTTTTTCTAAAAAGAAGTGTGAAATCAAATTAGTAGATGATGAGTTGCATGCATATATGCATGTGTTCAATGTGCAGCTTCAAGGAACTCGCGGATGGTGAGTGCATTGACCAGGTCTAAGCTTCAAGATGGGTATGTGTCATATCCATGGGAAAGGAGAATGCAGGAATTGCTACCAGTTCCCTACTCTAGTAGCTTTCTATCTGTACTTTTCCTTCCAAAGGCTTCAGATCGATCTGCTTCTCGCTACAATGACTTAGAGGACACCCTTGCTAGGGCAAATGTCTGGCTGAATGCCTCCCAGGCTGCCGGTGTCCCCGTTGTCTTCATGAACATCCAGACTGAGTCCTTGCTCACCAAGGTGATTAATCACACACACTAAAGGCTTTTTCGTTTATATGCCCTTGTGCTGCGGAACTTTCCATTTTTCTCCCTGAACTTACAATTGTGTGACTTTGACTTATATGTACTCTGTCTCACGCTACCCTTCCATAAGTTAGTTGGTTAGGAACATCGTTAACTTGGTTATTGTTGTGGAACCTCGTGCAAAACAAAGAAAATGCCAACTTTCGAGTTTGCACATCTGCCAAGTTAACGATCTTCTTGATCGACTTGACAAAATGGGTAACTTGAGATACAAAGAGCACAGGAGGGGGAAAAGTCATGCAGTTGCATGTTCAAGGCAAAAGTGAGATTTTCATTGAAGCGCAAGGGAAAGAAAATGCATAATTGTATATCTTATATGTATGTCTGATGAGGAGTGAAATATATGACAGATTTCTGGAGAGACAGCTTCTTCGACTGTAAATGCGGGGTCATTGTCTGACTTGGCTGATCTTGCAAGTGCTAGCTTATATGGTTTTGAGGACTACCATGGAGTTGACATTGGTGTTGTCCGAGCAGTTCGCCTTTGGTTTGCTCCTCTTGGTGGTGAAATTGCAGTTGATATCAAATTACAAGAAGGTGATGTCAAGCTTGGCTTTGCGATTAGCCGCACAGAAGAGGTATATATACTGTATATTAATTCATTTCTCTCTCCATGACCAATTCCTCTTTGTTACCAATTGTATATTGGGCAGGTGATTGACTTGATCATATTATGTCACAATTAATGTGTCCGTTGTAACTAGTTGAAATAACTATGAGTAACAAGTGGATTCTAGGGTTCACCACCTGTCACATATCTCCAGATAATATGATCAACTAACCCCTCGCCTTGATCAAGTTTCCATTAGGCACAAAATTACTCGATTTGTGAAAGTTGATGTGCTTGTTCTAAGTACTAATTTACAATCAATTTTACAATAATTTTGTGTAGTAAGTATATGTTGGATGCAACATAATATGATCCCCTATTGCCTAATTCTCCATTAAGGAAAGATTTGACATTTTTTTTTGTTTTTGGTCAAATGATAGATTTTATTAGATTAGATGTTAGATTAGCCACTGACGAAGTTTGAATCCACGCCAACATACAAGGGTTCAAATCATTTCCATCACTGTAATAAAGGGCCACTTTCGGGAAAGGTTTGAGTTCACCACAGTATTATATATGGGATAGTTGATGTCCATGATGAAGGAAGTTGAGAGCATTCAACTAAAAATCAATTAAATCTTATGTAAACGCTAGTTAAGCTATAACTTGGTAAACAAATGCAGTCCCTCTAACATTTCTTGATGGACCATGCACTACTAGATGGTTTGGCTTGTAAATGAGTATTTTTGTGATTGCAGGGGTTTATTTACATTTCATCAGTGGTTGATGGTGATGAAAATGCACCTTCAACTCGATCGGGGCTAAGCAACTTGTACAAGGAAGCAATGGATGCATCAAGGTTGCTGGTGGTCTCAAGGGTTTCAAACCAGAAGGTTCTCCCATGGATGGTTTCCTCAACAGGAGCAATTCGATGCTTCGACACCATTTCGCTCAGCCAGAAGCTATCACTTCACCGTCACGCCAAGATTCCAATTTCCCTTCACGTGTTCATCTGGGATCGAGCAGTCGTTTCTTCAAGCGGAGGCCAAACTAGGTTTAGGAGCAGTATCTCCCCACCAACAATTATGCTATTGCCACCTGAGGTTCAATTGGCTCGACATCCGAATGAGAACCAAGTACAACCACTGCCACTAGAAGCGTTCGACGAGAGTAGTAGCGAAGGTGTGACTGAGAGATTATCAGAGGTCAGGCTTGAGAGAGATACAGCTGGAGAGTCCTCTTTTAGATTCCATGATTTTGCACTTTCAAGCAATTGGGTATGATTATGTGTTCTTTTGGTTCTTCATTTGTAATGCTGCTTTCATGTCAACTCGAATCCCTGGTGTATACTCCAAAAAGGTACAACGCCCTTCTCGCGATAAAGCGGTTTGCAGCTCGAGCTCGGATTCTACGATCCGGGCGATTCTGGCAACATTCGGAGAAGGGGAAGCCCCCATCCTCTCTTTGTTTTTATATCGTTATGCATAGAGGTCTTGCAAATTTGCAAATAGGCATTGTTTAGCTAAATTTAATACAGAGTATACGAGAGAGAGATATAGAACTATTTCACACAGCAGGATTTGATCGCTTTCACTTACACACCTTTCTTAATAAATGGTTTTGCTTATAAGTTCAGTAATTAAAGAACTGATAACTCGACAATCGTTTATTATCTATTTAATTCGATCTTCAAATTTCATACATAAATTTGGTGTTTCTAACATTTCGGATTGTCGCACTTCTCGAGTCCTTGAGGAAACTTTTGAACCAGTATGCAAAGAGTTTTGGATATCTTTTTAATCCATTATTACAACCCACATAGTTGATACCAAACCAAATAGTGTATTCTATTTCCCATTCAAAATTGTCCAGTAATGACCGTGCAAGGTATCGCTTCACTTTGGAACCATTTCTACACCAAAGTAAAAGCAGGAAAACTCAGAAACATTCAAGACAATGTAATTATTAATTAACCATAGTGAGAAAAAGCTAAGATATCTCTTAGTGTGCCGGAAACCCGGACCAGTACACCACGTGTCATAATAAACACTTACTTGATTGCAGCTTGAGTATAAAATATGTGGTGATAATAGTAGTCAACTCTATTAGTATCACTAAAGGCTTCCTCAAGTGATAATTGAGGGGACGTGGATTCTTTACTATCCTAATCTCTCTACCCCTTTCATGCACTTCTATTTGAACGATCATGGTTAAGTCACGTCAACATCTTATATTGATTTTTTTTTATAGAGATAATTAGACAAAAAATAATGTGTGAGAATAGGGGATTGAAGCGAATGAGAATAGGAGGGTAGAGAATTCTCCTCTTAATTGAGGATCATTAAACTCGGATATACCTACAATATAATGCATTATCACGCACATTTAGTATCTCATACTCTGCATGTTTCAATACAAAATTAAGATTTAACAGTGAAAATATAGGATGCTCCCTGAATGTTCTAGAAAATTTTTCATAATTGTATTTCACACCATTAATGTCAAATCTTGATGATGCAATAATTAATGCTTAAAAGTATTGGTTACGTACCATTTTTAGTAATGTAAATGAGTGGATTATTATACTTTTCTTTTATGTAGAGTAATAGATCGTGAGCTCATAACATATAACCAATCTGAAGTAGATTGCAACACAAACGAAATTAGTTAAGATCTTTTAGAGCTATGTTTGAATGTAGAAAACATTATATATATAAAACACTAATGATTTGATGTGTACCGGTGGACCAATCGGGACTCCATTGAGCTCAGCTGCCACGACAAAAATGGATATTAGAATCCAATTATATTGTAAGAACATATTTGTCAAAGTAGAAAAGCTTAATTTCAACTTGTGCTCACTTGTAAGTTTGACGTGAGGGTCTGTTATGTAGCTTGCATATTGTAAGAATTATTAGGTTCGTCATGGCTTGCATATCTAGCAGTATAATAATTTAAGCCAAGAAAATCAAAACCTATTTAGCAGCATGGATTCTTCGTTGGTGAATACGGAGAATCGTTTTCCAACAAGAGATCGCATGCTCTGTGGATAATCCCCACTTGTCAATGGCTCCACATACCTACCCAAGAACATAGAAATTCCAATTCCTAAAACCTAAAATTTTAGGCATATTTATCGATTTGGCTCCCCCTGGGGGAACTTGTATAAAGCTATCAATTTTCCTTATGAACCCTGAACTTTTAGAAATAGACAACTCCCCCCCCCCCCACCCCCAACGCTGTTAGATTTTAAAATTTTTCATTCATCTAATTTTCTATCCTTTTTGCCTTTATATAGTTATCATGATTTGTCCGCGTGATGAAATAGATAGAAAATTAGATGAAAATTTTTAAAAATTCAAGAGTAAAATTAATAGCTCTATACAAATTCGGGAGCAAATTGACAAATACTTTTAAATTTAATTGAGTCTGTGTATAAACCAAACAATATACTTACTATCCAAACATAAAATCCAAAGATCACAATGCAGCATTTTTATCTTCTTTTGTCTCCGAAGCAGGAACAAACCAATGTGTAAGCAATGTTATCCCGATGACCCCTTTTTGAAATGCCCACACAAGAACATGAATTTGATTATTAAGAGCCAGAAAAGGTACAACCTAATACTATTAACTTGTGTAGAATTCTCAAATAGGACCTAATATTAAGAAAAACAAAAAAAAACTAATAAATTAATACACCTGATATTTGTCCTTGTACACTTTTACAGCAGGTGCATGAGCAAGAAGGACATGGTGTGATGCCCAGTATGGTTCGATTGCCGAATTCCCGGAGAGGCAATTTAGATTTTGCCAATAAAAGCAACGTCCTGGTGCATGAGACCCGATTGCATAACCGTTATTTGTAAAGCTATATGGTTCATTCAACGTGATCCAATGCTTTACTCAATCATCAAATTCCTTATAACAAAGTTTTGCATAATCTCTAAAGTGATTGTTGCAGATACACATTTAAAATGTATTAATATATACTAATATTTATTTAAAATGGTCGATCCACTATCAGAAATAAGTTTTAACCGACGAACTATAATTCATCGGGCTAAACTCTTTACCCGACGGAATATCTATGTTCCTTAGGCAAAAACTATAACATCCCACATCGTTTAGGGGAGTGGAGCTTGTAAGCCATATATGTATATTTTTATCTTTACCTAGCGCGGGACCTTTTGGGAAGCTCACTGGCTTCGGGTTCCGTAGGAATTCTGAAGTTAAGTGAGAAAGGGGCCAGAACATTCTCAGGATGGGTGATCCATTGGGAAGTTCTGCTCGCGTGAGTTCCTAGAAACAAAACCGTGAGGGCGTGGTTGGGGCCCAAAACGGACAATATTATGCTATGGTGGAGTCGAACCCGGGATGTGGTGGGGGCCCGGGTCAGGATGTGACAATTTGGTATCAGAGCCCACTCTGCCGTTCGGTGCGAGTGTGCCGACGAGGACGTCGGGTCCCTAAGGAGGGTGGATTGTAACATCCCACATCGCCTAGGGGAGTGGATCCTATAAGCCTTATGTGTATATTCCCATCTCTACCTAACACGAGGTCTTTTGGGAGTTCACTGGCATTGGGTTCCGTAGGAACTTTGAAGTTAAGTGAGAAAGGGGCCAGAGCACTCTCATGATGAGTGAGCCATTGAGAAGTTTTGCTCAGTGAGTTCCCAGAAACAAAACAGTGACCGTGAGGGCGTGGTTGGGGTCCAAAGCGGACAATATCGTGCTATGGTGGAGTCGAGCCCGGGATGTGGTGGGGATCCGAACCGGGATGTGACAAAAATAGTCAATATTTGAATTTCTTTAGAATCTTTGGCCCAATGAAAACAATTCAGCGGACAAAGTTATGGTCGTCGGGTAAAGTTTTTGCACCAAAAGAAAAACTTGGCACGTAAATTTGTTCACTTACATAATACAAGGGCTTAAGAAATCATCATTTTTGTCTTCCAAAGCTTGAGGAAGATCCCAATGAAAGAGTGTCACAACCGGTTTTATACCTATATGAAAGTTTGATTAAATTAATATTTCAATAGTGGATGTAACTCTTGTTAAATATTAATTATTTGATAGGTAGTGCTACGTACATCTAATTCATACATCAATTTGTGCACCAAATAATGTGAAATTCATCGTCATATAAATTTTTATTATAATTATTAATCAAATTCCACCTTGAATTCAAGCACAAATTTAATCAATGAGACATCATTTGGTGCAATAATGCATGTTGCGTAGCATAATTTTATATGTAATTAAGGTAAAAGAATTCACCATTGCGTAGGAGTTCATTGATGAGATTATTGTAATATATGATTCCTCTCGGGTTCACACTGCCGCTTAACTGTCTATCTAATAATTAGTACAAAACAAGTAAATAAGCAAATAACTCAAAATTTTACACGCACAAAATAGAATTCAGTTGTTATGCACAATAATAATAATGATGATTGGTCTCAAGACTCCCAACCGAATACGATGAATTCGGTCACTTAATACTACATTTTAATGGTGTTTCTCACTTACAAGTGAGAAATCTTATGTTCAAATCTCAAAAATGACGAATTTCACTACCAATTTATTCCCACATCCCCTTAGATATAACAATTTGTATAACAAAAAATACGATGATTCAGTTGGATCAACTTATTTGGTAGCAGTCTAGACCATGAGATAAAGAACCTATAGCATCTAACCCCATATTCTTCATAATCCTGACATCTTCCTACATATAATTAATAACAGAAGAAAAAATAATTAAAAGAAAGAAGCTCAAAATGAAGGTTCTTGTCTTTCAGTTTCAAGTGTTTCCATAAGCTTCAAAGTTCTGTGATTATTTAACCTTATAATGGTGATATTGATCAACAACGACATCTCCGTTGCTACCATCTACAATTCTTTCTGCATTTAACCCTAAAAAAATTATGTGAGAGAACTACACAATTTTCTTTGAAATGAATGAATTCAATTTCACCAGATAATAGTAGCTCAAGTTTATCCGTAAGTTCAACTAATTGGTAATTGATTAGAGAGACCTGGATGGATGTGCGTGTAGGGATCCCATATGCTTGGTCCTCTACCATCTTCTTTTGCAGCACCTTCGAACTGAAATATTTTCACACACACATAAGAGGTCGACACAACGAAGAAATCGATGCCGATAGTCATGCATACATGGATGCTAATTTAAATAAAAATAAACCCTAGTAGTTATACAAAGCCACAAATAAAGGGCAACCTCAGAAAGGGATTGACCTGATAAGACGCAAGTTGTGCCAAATACGAACCCTGGTTCAAAACTACTTCTGCTGAGAAAGCCACAATCAATGTGCGGATCTGTATTAGCATCTTTGTCATTTGTCAATGCAATGCTAATTAGTAACTGTAGAAAAAATATATTCGCTTGAAGTATTTCATATATTCGTGAAACATGAATATATACAATTACATAACTAGGTCAGCAAGGATATTATCTCTACAAGTTAGGAATACAACTACAACTAGGATTACAAACATATGTAGACTTCAACTAAGTTTCTACTTGTCTAACACTCCCCCTTAAGTTGGAGAGTGAATGTCAAGAACTCCCAACTTGTGTAACATAGTTGAAAACTTGTCTTTCCCGAGAGGCTTGGTAAACAAATCTGCCAACTGGTGTGTTGTACCAACATACTTGGTTTCTATAGTGCCATCTACAATCTTATCTCGTATAAAGTGACAATCCATTTCAATGTGACGAGTCCGCTCATGAAAAACAGGATTGGCGGCTATATGTAACGCTGCTTGATTATCACAAAATAAAACGGAAGGACCATTGAAAGGAATGCTCAAATCTTTCAACAGAAACCGAAGCTAAATCAACTCACAACAAGCACCTGCCATAGCCCTATATTCAGCCTCAGCTGAAAAGAGTGAAACAGTTTTCTATCGATTCGTCCGCCATGAAATCAAAGAATTTTCCAAGAATACACAATACCCAGTAGTCGAACAGCGAGTGATAGGACAACCTGCCCAATCAGAATCACAAAATGCAGCTAACTTAGTCTGATTGTCAGAACAGAATAATAAGCCTTGACCTGGAGTAGACTTCAAATAACGAACAACACGAAGCACAACATCCATATGAGGTACACGTGGCTCGTGCATAAACCGGCTCAAGACATGCACAAAATAGGTGATATTCGGCTGAGTTATGGTAAGGTAAATCAACCGTCCTATTAAGCGTCGATACTTTTCAGGATCCTTAAGGAGTTCTCCTTTATCGGATAATTTTGTATCATCCATTGGGAAAGCAATGGGCCGTGCTCCCAGAAACCCATAATCCTTGAAAATCTCTAATGCATACTGACACTGTGAAATATAAATCCTACGCTGAGATCGAGAAACCTCAATACTCAAAAAATATTTTAAATCACCAAGGTCTTTTATTCGAAAATGATCACGGAGAAAAGACTTTAGAGAATCAATGGCACTGACGTCGTTGCAAGTAATCACAATATCATCCACATAAATGAGCAAGGCTGTGAAAAAGGTACTAGACTTTCTGGTGAACAATGAATAGTCAGCTTTAGATTGTTGAAAGCCAGCGGAAAGAATGGCAGTAGTAAATTTCGCAAACCATTGGTGAGAAGCCTGCTTGAGATCGTAAAAAGACTTGTGAAGGTTACACACAAGATTCTCCCCCTGTTGCCAAAGACCAGGATGACAGACATATAAATTTCCTTATGCAAGTCACCATGCAGAAAAGCATTATTAACATCGAGCTGGTGAGGAGACCAAGATTGACTAGCTGCAAGAGCGAGAAGACAACGTACCGTGATCATCTTAGCAGTAGGAGAAAAAGTGTCATGATAATCAATACCTTCAGCCTGTGTGTAGCCTTTAGCAACCAAGCGGCTTTATAACGCTCAATGGAACCATCAGAATTATACTTCAGCTTGTACACCCATTTACAATTAATGGGAATTTTGCCAGGGGGCAAGGTAGTCAAAGTCCAAGTACCATTGTCATGTAAAGCTTGAAGTTCCTCAGTCATGGCACAACGCCAATTAGGGTCACTAGTAGCCTTGGTATAGGATGAGGGCTCCACATTCCGACTAACAAAGTTAATAAATGAAAGATGTTTTGAAGAGTAATGGCGGTAGGAAAGAAAATTACAAAGTGGATATCGCGTACCTTTGGCAGAACCATGCTGCGAAGTTGAGGATTGGTGTGGTGGCAAAATCACCTACAAGCAAACGTAGTCTTTTAAATAGGATGAGGGTTTATGGGTACGGCAAGAAGTGCGTTGAGGTTGGGGAGCATCAGGGGGTTGCGTAGGATGAGAGATTGGGGGGTCTATGAGTAAGGGATAAGAATCTGGGGTGATGTCAGTGAAGGAAACAGGTGGGGTCGAGTGGGACGTAGATGGAGGGTTGATATAAGAGGTAATAGCACAGGAAGGAGGCGTGGAAGTGGAGGTGGATGAGGGAGCATGTGTGGCCGAAAGGATAGGGGAAGGATGGTGAGCATGTGAGGTGGCAGTAGGTGAAGACGCGATGGTGGCATAAAGTGATGGGTAAGAAAGGTCCAGAGGAACATGAAGGGGCAGTGTAGGCATAGGGGATGGGGAATGGGTGTGATGAACGACATGAGGGAAGGAATCTTCATGAAAGATTACATCTCTACTGGTCAAAGCGCGATGGGTTTCAAGGTCATATAGTTTATAGGCTTTCTGTCCATGAGGGTATCCAAGGAAAATGCAATGATGGGCTCAAGGGGAAAATTTAGTGGGGGTAAGGATAGAGGTGGCATAGGCCAAACAACCAAAGACGCAGAAGTGGTCATAGGTAGGGGGTTTGTTGTGAAGAATCTCAAAGGGAGATTTATTATGAAGAAGACGGGTGGGAAGGCGATTACTAAGATAAGCAGCGGTAAGAACACATTCACCCCAAAATTTAAGAGAAAGATGTGATTGGAAGCGAAGGGCGCGAGTGGTTTCTATAAGGTGTCGATGTATACCTTCAACAATGCCATTTTGTTGAGGGGTATAAACACAAGAAGTTTGAAAGAGGCCCCCACTGGTGGAGAAAAAAGTACATAAAGAAAAAAATTCACCACCATTATCAGTACAAATGCATTGGATTTTAGTATGGAATTGAGTAGTGACATAAGCAAAAAAATCCTTAATGTGTTGTTGAGTATCGGATTTATGTTTCATAAGAAAGACCCACGTAAAGCAAGAAAAATCATCCACAATGGTTAAAAAATAATGAGCTCCAGAAATGAAAGATTGATGATTCGTGCCCCAAATATCACAATGATTAAAGAAAAGGGAAAAGTTGTTGAAATTGAACTTAATCCAAAAGGTTGACGAGTTTGTTTCGCCAAAGGGCAAACATCATAAACATGACTAGAATAAAAGAACAATTAAGAAAACTAGAAGCTAAAACTTGCAAACGAGTAGATGAAAGGTGACCAAGGTACCTATGCCAAAGGGAGGACGAGATATTGATGGCGTTGCAGAGAGGGTGACAGGTGGGGATAGAGGAGGCAAGAGCCACAAGGTAATAGAGGTCACCACGTCACTGACCCACACAAATCATCGCCTTCGAAACCAAGTCCTGCAAAACACACCAAGAAGGAAAAAAGTTACGGAACACGATAATCCATCTGTAAGTTTACCAACCGATAAAAGTTCCACTTTAAAATTAGGGACACATAAAACATCTTTCAAATTAATGGAGGAATTTAAACGAAGAGTGCCAGTTAAAGTAATTGGAGCGTTAGCACCACTAGGCATAGAAACAGGTGGCAAATGTGAAGTGGAAGTATGAACCAAACGTAAAGCGGAAGAAGTAATATGGTCGGTAGCGCCGCTGTCAAGGATCCATTGACCATGACAATGATCCATTGACCATGACAAGAAGCTACAGGTAACAAACCTTTGGCAAAGTCATCATTAAAAATGGCATGGGCCTGAGGAGACGAAGGAGGGGCTGCAGCATCAGTGAGGGCAGTAAAGACACATAAGTGTTGTTCCGCAGAAAGTTGTGGCATGGCAACCTGAACATCCTTCAAAGTGGGTGGGCCATGCACTTGATGGGCTGAGGGAGGTCCAGTTGCATTATGGGCCTGGAGACTGTTGATGGGCCGAGTGCTGTTATTAGTAGCCTGCTGCGCACATGAGGGTCAGCAGCATGGCTGCATGAAGATCCGGCTGTTGTAGTAAATGTGGAGGAGCGACAGGGTGGCCTCCACGGTTGCCCATGGAGGGGATGACCAACAGGATAACAACGGAGTTTGTGACAATTATCCTAGGTGTGAAAGTCATAGTTGTAGTAGGTGTAGTGAAGAGGAGGACGGTCAGATGATGCTCGGGAGGAAGAGCCACAGACCACCATAGCTGCCGGTTAGTCTGCAGAGCGAAGGGAGCCCAACGAATGCTGTTTTTCTGCTTGAGAAACTGAGGAACAAGCCTAGCAAACAGTGGGCAGAGGGTTCATCAAAAGGATTTGATCCCGAACAGCAGAGAATGACTCATTGAGCCCCATGAGAAATTGCATAAGCTGTTGTCGGTCATTCTTGGTGCCACAAGAATAGGTGCAAAGTTCGTTATACGAGGCAAGTTCATCCCAAAGACCTTTGAGACGAGTGAAATAGGCGGAGACTGAGGAAGTACCTTGGGAGATGGTGGCGAGTTCATGATTGAGTTGGAATATGTGAGGGGCTTTGCTTTGAGAGAACCGTTCGTAAAGGTCGTCCTAGACGGCTTTAGCAGTGGTAGAGAAGAGAACGGACTCGGTAAGCTCAAGATCCAAAGAATGAAAAAGCCAAGAAAGAATCATATCATTGCAGCGACGCCAAGCCGCGTGCATATCATGATCCTCAGAGGCGGAGGGCTCCTCAACGTCGACATTAATAAAGCCAAGTTTGTTCTTGGCACTTAAAGAAATCTGCATTTCACGTACCCAAGTGGTATAATTATCTCCATTCAATTTTTTGGAGACAAGAACAAGATTAGGATGATCAGAATGATGAAGGAAAAAATGAGTGATGTTATCATTGTCTCCCATGATGGAAGAACAAGAACGGTAGAAGAAGGCTGCCGAGAAAAAAAATTAAAAAAAGGCTAGGGTTTTAGAACCTGCTTTGATACCATGTAGAAAAAATATATTGGCTTGAAGTATTTCATTTATTCGTGAAACATGAATATATACAATTACATAATTAGGTCAGCAAGGATATTATCCCTACAAGTTAGGAATACAACTACAACTAGGATTACAAACATAAGTAGACTTCAACTAAGTTTCTACTTGTCTAATAGTAACACTATTAGTAAAAGCAGGCATACGATCCAACATTGTAACTGCATCGCCATAGTTTTCTGGTAAGAGTGTCTTCAGGGTGTGACAGGAATCAAACACAAGACTTTGGGTGTAAGAATTAACGCTCAAAACTAGTTCAGCTATGTACAATGCCCTTACAATTGCATTACAAAAAAAAGTGTTTTTATCACAAATGGTCATTGAGATTGATCAAACTCATCATTTTGATCCCTCATTTTCAAAATCAATCAATGTCATCCCTGACATTCACTACCGCACATCAATTTGGTCATTCCATTAAGATTCTGTCAACTATTCTGTTAGTTTGTATGTGGGACCCACAAATCCAATGAAATGGTGACATGTGGTTACACTCGCAAATGGTCCCTGACATTAATCCAACTCATCATTTTGGTCCCTAAGTTTCAAAATTAGATAAATTTGGTCTCTGACTTTCAATACCGCACATCAATTTAACGGAATGACCAAATTGATGTGAGATAGTGAATGTTAGAGACGACATCGATTGATTTTAAAAGTGAGGGATCAAAATGATGAGTTGGTGAATCTTAGAGACCATTTGTGATAAAAACCAAAAACCAAAATAAAAATAAAGACTAAGAGAAACAGTCAACTGGTACAAGAGAAGGGCCTGAAATCATGCAAAGAAAACAGAAAGGGGAAGATAAGGAAACATCGCATCGCTTCATATATATATAGCAACAAGGGAAACTATGGTGATGATCTAGATAAAAATTTGACTTTTATCCAAGTCATCATATCCTAATTGAGATAAAGACTCAGGTAATTTTGAAATTTATTTTCTCTCCGTATCTAAATTGGACTTTTAGTACTTTATGTGAGTTTAATTTCTCATGTTGTCAGTTGTCACATATTTTACGTGGGTACATTTTGTCAATTCAATTTTCTTTTACGTCTTATATGGTTAAGAAATTTCTAAGAAATGTTATATTCGTTGAAAGAGGGAAACTTGGAAACATATACCCTTAATATTAGTCAAGAAATATGGTTAAGAAATCTCTAAGAAACATATAGTTAAGAAATCTCTAAGAAACATATAGTTAAGAAATCTCTAAATAATGCGAAATTTGGAAAAATACCCAAATTTTAAAGAGAGATTTATATATACGGACAAAAGCTTTTACTTATTTTGTGTAATCTATGCGTCACCATTTTATTGGATTTATGGGTTTCACATACAAACTAACATAATAGTTGACATAATCTTAATGGAATGACCAAATTGATGTGAGATAGTGAATGTCAAGGACGACATTGATTGATTTTGAAAATGAGGGACCAAAATGATGAGTTGGTCAATCTTAAAGACCATTTATGATAAAAATCAAAAATTAAAATTAAAATAAAGACTAAGAGAAACAGTCAATTGGTACAAGAGAAGGGCCTGAAACCATGCAAAGAAAACAGAAAGGGGAAGATCAGGAAACATCGCATCGCTTCATATATATATAGCAACAAGGGAAACTATGGTGATGATCTAGATAAAAATTTGACTTTTATCCAAGTCATCATATCCTAATTAAGATAAGGACGTGGGTAATTTTGAAATTTATTTTCTCTCCGTGTCTAAATTGGACTTTTAGTACTTTATGTGAGTTTAATTTCTCATGTTGTCAGTTGTCACATATTTTACGTGGGTACATTTTGTCAATTCAATTTTCTTTTACGCCTTATATGGTTAAGAAATTTCTAAGAAATGTTATATTCGTTGAAAGAGGGAAACTTGGAAACATATACCCTTAATATTAGTCAATAAATATGGTTAAGAAATCTCTAAGAAACATATAGTTAAGAAATCTCTAAATAATGCGAAATTTGGAAAAATAACAAAATTTTAAAGAGAGATGTATATATACGGACAAAAGCTTTTACTATATTTCAAAGAATTTCACTAGTTTTTAAACATGTCAATGAGAGACAAAACTATAAAAACAACTAAAGTACAACCCAAAAACGTGGAAACAATGTTTTCAAATACCAGCCATACCCCTAAGGCTTTGGGGCTATTAATAGAACTAAGCCATCACAACTCCAACAAAATTAATGTGCTATAAGCTCAACTCATCCTCCATTATTTCTGCATAATCAGTTTTGAAACTATATGCAAAATTAGTTTGTATCATTTATTATTAGAATCAGTTCAACCCAACCTCGGTCATTTTTGCAAAATTAGTTCAATCATTCATCGACCTTTTTTGTATAATCAATTCAATCTGTCCTCAATCATTTTTGTAGAATCAATTCAACCCATCGTCGACTATTTTTGCAGGATCAATTCAACCCATCTTCGACCGTTTTTGCAGAATCAGTTCAACCTGTCATTAACCATTTTTGCAAAATCAGTTCAATTCGTCCTCTTGCAGTTCAACCCATCCTTGACCATTTTTGCAGAATCAGTTCAACATGTCCTCGATCGTTTTTGCATAATCAATTCAACTAGTCCGCAGTTCAACCCATCATCGACCATTTGTTATGAATTAGTTCAACCTGTCCTTGACCGTTTTTGCAAAATTAGTTCAACACAGTTCAACCCATCATTAACCACTTTTGTTGAATTAGTCCAACTCGTCATTGACAATTTTTGTAGAATTTGTTCAACATTTTTGCAGAATTAGTTCATCCCATCATTGACAGTTTTTGCAGAATCAGTTCAACTAGTCCTCGACCGTTTTTTGTAGAATCAATTCAACCCGTTTTCTATCGTTTTTACATAATCAGTACCCATCTTCAACCATTTTTGCAGAATCAATTCAACCCGTATATGATAAATGACAATGTTTACGAAATTTATCTAATTCATCTTTTGGTTTATTAAGTCGTAGGTGTGTTCGATAAATTTACATTTGCAAAATCCAGTTCTTGTATTTTTTTTTTTTTTTTTTCATTTTATGAATTCAAATTTTTGATAGAATTTTTTTTTCGTTAACAGAGGTTGAAATAAAACAATAGAATTCTGGGGGAGAGAAGCAAGGCAAAGGCCAAGTATTCTAATTCAGAATTTGTTTGATTTGAAACTCATCTTAAATTGGTCAATGGAAGGTTATTTGTGATAAATCATGTTTGATTTGAATATCATATACTATAAAGTAACAAGAACATCGTTCAATCCAATTTTAAGGCACATTGAACTTGAAAAGGGAAAAAAAGAAGGGAATTATACCCATCTAACAAATAATTAAAACTAGATGGGAACTTTAATTGTCCAACTAGGAATGGGAATGAAAGTAAACTGGGTAGAGGTCATAGATCCACAAGTTCATTCATTCATTTGAATAATTAAATGGAACCAATATTTATTGAACAGAGAAAGAGAGAGAAATGAGCAACAGTTAAAGAGATATAAGTGTGAAAAAAGACTTTTCCACTATAAAGGGTAATTTTGTAACTTACACTCTAGATAAAAAAAAAGAGGCAATGATGTCATTTTTCACATGTATTAACTTTTGTCTCTCTTTAAATGTTTAAAAAATGTTGTTTCAATATATAATATAAAGCATTAAAAGTATACTCTAAGTGTAATTTTTCCTTTCATCCCCACATAACTTTATAGCCACAATTCTAATTCTATAATAATTTTAACCAAAACTTAATGTAAGAGTACTAATATACCCTTAATATAAGGGTTTCTCAAAACACAATCTTTAAACTACCTTAAAATGAGGAATGAATCTCAATCACTTTTTTGTTTTCATTATTCTCTGTAACTTTTAATAATTTCTGCAATCTTCTGAATTTCTGCACCTTAAACCGGAAAGAAATGAAAGCATCGATCGAAAAGCAAAACCAGCAACCTTGTTGAACTATCATTTCTTTTGATGTCTTTGCTAGCATTGGAGATTTTGGGGGCCAAACAAAATTTGACTCCATAAGCAGCAGGGACGCGAGGAAAAGGGTTCAACTTTTTACTATCTAATGTACAATAATTTTAGGGAATTGTTATCAGCACTCAAAAAATTTTATTTGACACTCCAAACTTTCTATAATTAGAAAGAAAAATACCCTTATGAAAGTATAGAATGAGATTTTTAAAGTGCTAATAATAGTTTCATAATTTTAATGGAAAATACTATTTCCTCTTTGCTTAGAGTATATTCTTATTACAAACATCGAAAATTAGTTCGAAATAGTAATTTGGGACTTACTATAAATAGCGAGTCTCACTTTTTGGGAAAGGTGACCAATCGACCTATTTACCACGCGTGGCCCATTTCTGACCTAGTTCTCTGATCCGATTGCTGCAAAAATTCCGATGCCATTTCCATCAATTTTTGTTTAAGGAAAACTAATAAAAAAGGATTGAAAACTTTGAGTTTTAATGATAAGGAAAAAATAAAAGGTAAAGTGAATAGTACCAGGATTGACTTTTTAGTGTAAAAATGTGGTTTTTCGTTAAAATGAACAGTACCATGGGCTTTTCATTAAAACTCCTTTTTTTTTATGATTTTTCCGGTGAATCACATCGATCCACCACCTGTAAGCTACTCAGCAACCTCCTAGCTTTCATTCCCACCCAAATTCGACGGGTTTTGGTCCATGTTTCACTGCAAACTCGTTGGATTCCCAAAGCTCACGGTGACGATCTCTTCATTCCTGCAAATTCTAACATTATCTACCACCATCATCTGACTCTCATCGACCCCAGGAGAAAAGCACAACCCAAGTTCACCATGCCAGAACACTGGTGATGTCATATCGACGATCAGTCATTTCTTGATTTTTCGGTCTTTTTTCACGGCTTTTAGACATATCCCGAAAAATTTGGATCTAACAAAGGTACAAACTTTACTCATCTTCTCAAGATGTTCATTTTCGTGTACTTTGAGATATTTTGGAGTTAGGTGAATTTTCCTACGAGTCGTGGCCGCTGGTTGCAACGTGCGGCAACACATGATCCAAGAAACCACGTAGTCTTTTTAAGCTAAATTTCATACTCTAATACTATTTTTGAAATTTGTTTGATGAAATAACGTCGTTTGAACCTAGTTTCATTGAGGTCTGCCACTTGACCATTGTAGCAAACGAAAGTTTGATCGAAGGACCGACACCAATTTTTAGTATGTTATGTACGTATTCTTTAAAGACCTTAGAAACTTACGGATCGAAAATTCGATGTGCGGATCTTCCAAATTAAATTTTTAGAATTCTAGACCCGGCGTTGACCACATTGACCAAGGTTGACTTTTGGTTAAAATGTTTCGAATCATTTCTAAATATTGAAATTGACATACTGGTTTTCTGATAGAGCCTAGTGGGCATAGTTTGTTTAGCAAGCCATTTTGGGGCATGTGTGCTTCGGTTTGTGTAAGGGTGACACCTTACCGAAATTTACGTGTTTATTGAACTACTAAAAGATATAAATGATATATGTGATTGCTAGGAAGAAAATATGAGCTAAAACCATGTTAGAATTATTCCATAGAACTTGTCGTATGTGTGATTAGATATTCGTTTGCCTTGTGGATTGATAGTGTGTATGTTAACAATTATAATTCATGTTGATTTAACGTGTGATGCATGGTGAGGATAGTGCACCATGTAGAAGTAGTTAAGGATGATCCTACCTAGTTAATCTGCATCAGATGACCACACTATTATGTGTACGCTTATGGTCATGTCTCGTTAATCCATATTGGGGGACCATACTCATTCTAGGGGTGACTCCATCTGGTTAATCCACATTGGGGAGTCACTGCCTACCTGGTTACATTATTCTCATAGGTGGTTTTGCTGGTTAATCTGCATTGGGAATTAACTATAAGAGGTATGTCTATGGTCTCGCCTGGTTAATTCGTATTGAGGGACCATACACATCATAGGGGTAACTCTGTCTAGTGAATTTGCATTTGGGGTCGCTGCCTATTCGGTTTACTTCCATAGGTGGTCTTACCTGGTTAATCCGCATTGGAGGACCACACTATTAGATGTTGCCTATGGTGTTGTCTGATTAATCTGCATTGAGGGACCATAAGCATTCTAGGGGTGACTCCTCCTAGTTAATCTGCATTAGGAGGTCACTGCCTACTTTGTCACATTGGATCCATAAGTGGTCTTGCCCAGTTAATCCATATTTGGGGACCATACACATTCTAGAGTTATGTTCCGTTGAGTGGTCCGGAACTCTATCTTCGTTGAACCCTATATCTTGTGGATAGAAGTTGCTCAAGGTTACTCTTGTTGTTGTAACTTAAGGTTATGATAATGGATATATGGATTACATGTAGAGAAATATGGCAAACCTTGTGGAGGTTGGTTTATTAAACTTAGTGATGTGATATTTGAGCTTTGGTTGATTAACGTGATTAGATGTTAATATTGTGCATTTTTTATTCATTGAATTTATTATTTGATGTAATTGTGGAACTATTGGTTGAAAGCAATATGATATTTGTGAAAAAAGAAGTGACAATCTTGGCCGATATATGGTTTCCTTAAATAGATTGAAACCTAGTGAATCATATCGTTGAGTTCTAGAAATTGAATGATTCTAAAACTCTATGTTATTTCTGTTTGAAAGTGCCATCTAGAGTGCCAAAACTTATCAAAAGGTGAACCGCGAATGACTTAATTCCGTTCTAGGGTACGTAGACAGTCTAACACAGAGGTTAGATGCAGCCATGAAATAAAAGGAAATGTTACTACGATATTGGACCGTTGGTAGATTTTGGTCATGTCTTGGGAGCGAGATATGATAGTTCAACAAGTACTTGATGATGTTACGTGTCAATCCTGGAAGAATCTCATGATCGGAGTGTGACAACGGGTGGATGAGGATTGATAGCCAATAAATAAATGGTCAAATGAAAGCAATGATAATGTCAACCAAAGTTATTCATCAAGATCTTATGCATGGTATATATAAACTTCTTCGTGTTAGTCCAAATTAATTTATAATCTTAGTACATTAGCAATGCATGAGCAACTTAGGGATATAAAATATGATGAAGATTAATTGTAAACAAGATGACGTGGTTAACTAGGTACGTGAAATTCTTTCTGCAAAACCGGACTAGAGTCCATTATATAGTCTCAACAAATCCTCTAAATGAATCTGAAGATGAACTCCTAATTGCATGTAGTTTCTCTTCACCATCAGTGGCAACTGCTGCATGTTGAAGTCGCAACATATCAATATACAACATATGATCCCAGTTCTACACAACCAATGCAATTATGATAGTATATGCCTGCCCATTTGGCCAATTGGAAACAAGAGTGAACGGAGTGTGTCGAAATAGGTGCATAATAAAGTTGTTTTACCTCCAAGTAAACAAGCTGTATCTAGAAGACGCAAGATAAACAAAATCTCATCTCAGGGCCAGGAAAAGATAGTGAAGAAGTGTAGTAGATGTGGTGGGACAACCCATAGCCAAACTTACAAGAATCCATTTACACTTTGTTCCAGCGCATTATTATGAATGTTTTGCTTTGGATTTCTACATTATTGGCTTTTATATTACTTGAGTTTAAGAACAAAAGAGGCAACAAGTTTATATATATGTTTGCCAGTTTAACATATTGACTTTCAAAGCTTTGTGTTTTCAAATTATTCATGCATTAGAATTCAAATATTTATTACTTAAAAAGGGAATTTTGTTTTTATGTTTTTTGTTTTTAATTCTTGCTTTCATTTTGGTCTAAACTTTAAAGGTTGAAGACACCCAAAGGTGTAGTTAAACATTGCATACATCTCAAGGTAGTTTAAAGGTTACATACAATAATGAAATAAAAAGAGTAACAAAAATTAATTTTTTAAATAGGTGCCAATTTGCCAAAAAATAATGTGGGAATTCGGAAAATTCTCTCCATCTATATTCAAATATGTAATATGAGTACTTTTACATCAAGTTTTGATTATAACTATCACAAATTAAAATGGTGGCTATAATTTTATATAGGGTCTAAAATTTGGTTATTTTTCCAAATTTCCCCTTAATAATGACATTTATTATCTATTTAATTCATCTTCAAATTTGATACACAAACTTGGTGTTTTTGACATTTCAGATTGCAACACTTCTTGAGTCCTTGAGGAAACTTTTGAACCAGTGTGCCGAGAGTTTTGGATATCTTTTCAACCCATTGTTGTAATCCACATAGTTGATACCAAATCGAACAGCGTATCCTATTTCCCATTCAAAGTTGTCCAGTAATGACCATGCAATGTATCCCTTCACTTTGGAGCCATTTCTACACCAAAGAAAAAGCACGAAAACTCAGAAAATTCAAGCCAATGTAATGATTAAATAAGGGTAGTGCTTTTCACACACCCCTTTTACCCTCACACAATCTTGTTAATTTTTGTTAATTAATATTTTTCAATTCATTCGATTTAACGGCAAAAAATTAAGAGGGTGTGTGAGAAGTAAAAATGGATGTGTAGAGAGCACCACCCTTAAATAACCAGAGTATGAGAAGGCTAACCGTATATATTCTTAATTAATTTGTTAATAAGCACTTACTTGATTGCAGCTTGAACGTAACATAAGTGGCGATAATAGAAGTCAACTCTATTAGTATCATTAAGGGCTTCCTCGAGTGATAATTTAGGATCATTGAACTCGGATACACCTACAATATAATGCATTATCACGCACACCATTAGCATCCCATACTCCGCATGTTCAAAATACAAAAATCAAGATAAAACGGTTAAATTATGGGATACTCCAGAGTATTCTAGAATATTTTTTTTTTCATATTGTATATCACACCATTAATGTGAAATCTTGATGATGCAATAACTAAGGCTTAAATGTATTGGTTACGTACCATTTTCAGTAATGTAAATGAGTGGATCATTATACTTTTCCTTTATGTAGAGTAAAAGATCGTGAACTCCTTTTGGGTAAACGTATAACCAATCTGAAGCAGTCTGCAACTCGTACAAAAATAGTTTAGTTCTTTAAGAGTTATGCTTGAATATGGAAAACAATTGAATATTAAAAAAAACTAGTATATTGATGTGTACCGGTGGACCAATTGGGACGCCATTGAGCTCAGCTGCCACAACATATACGAATATTAGAATCTAATTATATGGTAAGAACATATCTGTCAAAGTAAAAAAGCTAAATTTCAAGTTGTGCTCACTTGTAACTTTGACGTGAGAATCTGTTACGTAGCTTGCAGGTATGGAAGAATTATCAGGTACGTCATTGCTTGAGTATCTAGCAGTATAATAATTTAATCCAAGAAAATCAAATGACCCAATTAGCAACATGGATTCTTCGTTGGTGAATACTGGTAATCGTTTTCCAACAAGAGAACGCATGCTCTGTGGATAATCCCCACTTGTCAATGGCTCCATATACCTACCCAAAATCATGGAAATATCAAATTCTTAAACTTTAGGCATATTTGTCGATTTGTCCTTGAATCTTGTATAGAGATGCCAATTTTCCTTTGAACTTTAAATTTTAGCCGATTACTCTCAAAAATTTATAAAGAGCCAATTTCCTCTTTGGCTTTGGATTTTAAAAATTTTCATCCAATTTTTCATCCATCCATTTTACCTTCATATGGTTGTCATGTGTTTACCCGCATGATCAAGATGAATGGATAATTAGATGAAAATTTTCAAAAGTCAGGAGGGAAATTAGATAATTATAAAAGATTAGGGGTAATCAATTGAAATTCAAGTTAAAGTGGAAATTGGTACCTCTATACCAGTTCGGAAACCAAATCGACAAATGCTTCCAAATTTTATTGAGATATATAAACCAACAATATACTTACCATCCGAACATAAAATCCAATGATCGTAATGCAGCATGTTTATCTTCCTTTGTCTCCGAAGCAGGAACAAACCAATATGTATCCAATGTTATTCCGATCAGACCTTTTTGAAATGCCTACACAAGAACATGAATTCGATTATAGCCAGAAAAAGGTACAACCTACTACTATTAACTTGTGTAGAATTCTCAATTAGGACCTAATACATATTAAGAAAAACAAAAAGAAACAAATTAATACACCTGATATTTATCTTTGTACACTTTTACAGCAACTGCATGAGAAAGAAGGAGATGGTGCGTCACCAAGTATGGTTCGATTGCTGAATCTCCGCCGAGACAATTCCGCTTTTGCCAATAAGAGCAACGTCCCGGTGCATGAGACCCAACTGCAAAACCACTGTTTGACACACTATGTGGCTCATTCAACGTGGTCCATAGCTTTACTCGATCACCAAATTCCTTATAACAAAGCTCTGCATAGTCTCTAAAATGATTGCTGTATATACACGTTTAAAATGTATTATATATACCGTCACAAAAAAACTTTATTTCATTATATAGGTCGGTTGTATGAATCATAAAATGTTAATATTTATTGAAAATGGCCATTTAGTTATAAATTGTTCACTTACATAATATGAGGGCTTAAGAAACCACCATATTCGTGTTCCAAAGCTTCAGGAACATCCCAATGAAAGAGTGTCACAACTGGTTTTATACCTATATATAAAAAGTTCAATTAAATTAATATTTTACCAGTGCATGTAATTCTTAATTATATATCGATTATTGGATGATAAAAAATGTTACTCTTATCACATTTGTACAACCTTTTAAATAGAGATGAGACTCACATATGTGAGTAGGCTCTACCTCGAAAGGTAATAAAAATATAGTAAAAAAATGTGGTAAAAGTAACATTACTTGCATAAATTTTGTGTGTGACAGTATTTTTATTTGATATGTAAATAAAGTAGAGAAGTCACCATTGTGTAAGAGTTCATCGATGAGATTATTGTAATATGTGATTCCCCTCTGGTTCACGCCGCCACTTAACTTGCCACCTAATGTTTAGTCAAAACAAGCAACTAAGCAAATAACACAAACTTTCCCAAAAAGGAAAACAAAAAATCAATTGTTATGTACAATAATATTGATGATTGGTCTCAAGACTCCCAACCAAATACAATGATTCACGCTACTTACTATTACAGTTTAACGATATTCCTTTTTATTTGTAAGTGAGAATTTTTAAGTTTAAATCTCGAAAATGACAAATTTCACTACCAATTTATTTTCAAACTCCGTTGTATAAATGTATGTATTTGTATTAAAAAAAATTAAAAAAATACGATGAGTCGGTGAATCAACTTACTTGGTAGCAATCTGGACCACGAGATAGAGAACCTATAAGCATCCAACCCCATATCCTCCATAATCCTCACATCTTCCTATATAAAAAAAAAATTTAAAAAAAAAAATTTAAAAGAAAGAAGCTCAAAGTGAAGGTTCTTGTTTTTCAGTTTCATGTGTTTCCATAAGCTCCAAAATTCTGTGATTATTTAACCTTATAGCGGTGATATTGATCAACAGCAACATCTCCATTGCTGCCACCTACAATTCTTTCTGCATTTAACCAAAAAAATATATTATATGAGAACGTACAATTTTCTTTGGAATGAATGAATTCAATTTCACCAAATAATAGTAGCTCAATATATTCATAATTTTAAATAATTGGTAATTAATTGACGAGAGAGACCTGGATGGGTGTGCGTATAGGTATCCCATATGCTTGGTCCTCTACCATCTTCTTTTGCAGCACCTTCGAACTGAAGTCATTTCACACAGACATAGACACAACTTAGAGATCGATACCGAAATTCATGCATATGGATGCTAATTGAAACAAAAATAAAACCTAGTACTTATATAAAGCAGAAGACAGAGTAACCTCCGAAATGAATTGACCTGATAGGATGCCGAAGCTGTACCAAATATGAACCCTGGATCAAAACTACTTCTGCTGAGAGAGCCACAATGAATGGGCGGATCAGTACTAGCATCTGTGCCATTTGTCAAGGCAACGCTAACTAGTAACACTAAAAGTAACAAGCATACGATCCAACATCGCAACTGTATTGCCATGGTTTCCCGGTTCAAGTATCTTCGTGTGATAAGAATCAAACACTAGACTCTGAGTGTAAGAGTGAACACTCAAAACTAGTTCAGCTACGCACACTGCCCTTACAATTGCAGTAGAAAAGCCTAAGAAACAGTTTAACTGGTATGAAAGAAGGACCTGAAACCATGCCAAGAAAACAGAATGGGGTAGATCAGGAAACGTCGCATGGCTTCATATATAGGAATAAGGGGACGTATGGTGATCTAGATAATCAAACTTGGAAGACTCAATTAATGTACCTAAATGTTAGTACCGAAATGTGTGTGCCTAAATGTATTAATGTATTTAAATGTTAGTACCGAAATGTATGTACCGAAATATATATACCGAAATGTATTATATTAAATTAATGTACATAAATGTGTGTACCAAAATATATGCACCAAAATGTATTATATTGAGGTAATGTACTTAAATGTTTGTATCGAAATATATGTACCGAAATGTGTGTACCTAAATCTAAGCACCGAAATGTATTATAATGAATTTAATGTACCTAAATGAATAAGATAAAGTACATCGAAATATATTGTATAACAAAAATTAGTTTATCTAAATGTTTACAACAAAATATATTATGAAAATTATAATGAAATAAAATTAATACATTAAAAATTAGGAAGAAAAAGAGAAACAATTACAAAATCAAAATATAATTAATAAATGGGGTTATTAATGTATTAAGGGACTAAAATTAGATTTTGATCTTACTCATGGTTTTGATCTAAAAGTGATCTTTGCCAAGGATTAAATTGAAGTTTTCTATTATCTATATCCTAATTAAGATAAGTACGTAAGTAATCTTTTATCTTGTTTGTGAAATGAGAAATTTTATTTGAACACATGTAATATCTTTCTACACTCAACTTACTCTGTAAACAGTTATTATTTTTAATTAAAGAATTATTATCTCTTTAACCTAAAGTTATTACCCAAATTACCCTCCCAAACCCAATTAAAAATGTAAATTTATTTTTACACCCTTTTAAAAAATAAAATCCAAACTTAAATAATTTAGTGAAGTTTCTACTTGTTTATGATTCTTCCATCTTCCATATACCTAACACTTTTCAATTTCTTGTTTTCTTGATATACATGTACCCGTGATTTTATTTACATGTAGGAATAATAGATTTTCTTGGGCAAAAGAAGATGCTTCAAAGGTTGTGTGTTCAAGGGTTGTGATTTATATTTTCTCTTCGTATCTAATTTGGACTTTTAGTGCGTTTCGTGAATTGTATTTGTGTTGTTGTCATTGTCACATAGTTTATGCGCGAACATTTTGTCAATTCAACTTTCTTTTAAGTCTTAATAAAGTTCAAAGAAACATATATTATATTAGTTAAGGGAGGGCATGAAAATATGCTAAATAATTACGGGCATGTTTGGTACTCTATTTGAATCTAACTTTTTAAATTCAAAAACAATTTTCAAGTTTTAGGTCTTAAAAACTTGTTTGGTATGACTATTTTCAAAAACTAAACTCAAGACTAACTCAAAAATATAGTCTATTATCTAAAAACATAAAAAGTGTTGTAGGCCTATTTGATTGAATGATCTTAGGGTCTAGAGAGAGAGGAGCCGACAGTATTGAGGGAGAAGATAGAGTGATTTAATTGTGAGGTGTGTTTGATTCACCCTCATTGTGCCTTTATTTATAGTAGTATGATAGCTAAAAAACTTTCCCTTTAGGATTACAACATTTAATAGGTTATCAACTCCTAATAGGAATATAAGATACATTCTCATATCTACTAGGATTTACACAATCACATTCCTATTTTAAATATGACTGCAACATTCTCCTTGAGTGTGTAAATACTCAACCAACCATCGCATCAGATCTTCAGCAAATAATATAGAATAGTTGATTAAGTTATCGGCACAATGAATGATCGCGAGTCTCAAATTTTAAGTGAAGTATGCATTTGTAGTAAAACTCACAAAACCTCGCTAAGGTAACAACTACGACATGGGGAAAACTCATAGACTAAGGAGAAAAGTGAGAAGTATGAATAATGTCTAAAACAAACATCAACCAGGACGAAGGTAGTGAACTCAACGGAGTATAATCATCTTAGGATGGGTGCCTCATTAAAACCTCGTTAGGTAGCAAAAACCCAGTGGGAAAAATGCTCCTAATCGTAGGAAAAAGAGTACATAAGATCATGTGAGTATGCTTCTAGATACTCCACCTGAGTTAGACATAACTTCTAAATAAGAGAACTACAAGCAATTCAACTCAGATAATTTACGCATACCGATTCTTTGGACGAGCTTCTGAAAAGTAGACTTGGGCAATGACTTTGTGAAAAAATCAGCCAGGTTGTCTTGGGAATGGATTTGCTTGACTTTAATCTTCTGATTCTACTGCTGCTGGTGTGAGTAAAAGAATTTTGGCGCTATGTGCTTGGTGTTGTCTCCCTTGATATATCCCTTATTTAACTGTTCGATACATACTGCATTGTCTTCAAAGATCGTCGTAGGGAAGGTCAATGACTGATGTAAGACCACTAGTGCTTTGAATGTGTTCCATAACTTTTCTCAGCTAAAAGCACTCACGTGATGCTTCATGCAGGGCTAGAATCTCAGCATGGTTCGACGAAGTCGTAACTAGCGTTTGCTTGGTAGACTTCCAAGATATAGCGATGTCTCCAACAGTAAAGACATGACCCGTTTAAGAACGTGTCTTATGTGGGTTAGACAGATATCCAGCATCTGTGTAACTAACAAGGCGAGAATCAATCCGAGAACCATATGGGGCGACAACACTGAGAGATTTACGAGTATAGAACAAACCCAAATCCGTAGTACCTTTAAGGTAGCAGAAAATATCTTTAACACCATTCCAGTGCCTGCGTGCGGGCGCATTGCTATATCTAGCCAAATGATTAACAACGAAGGAGATGCCGGGTCTAGTGCATTGAGCCAAGTATAATAAAGCCCCAATTGCACTTAGGTAAGAAACTTTGGGTTCCAAAATCTCTTCCTCATCCTTCTTTGACGGAAGGGATCTCGTTTAGCATCTAGAGTCTGAACGACTATAGGTGTACTCGAAGGCTTCACTTTATCCTTTTTAAAACGTCACAACACCTTTTGGGTGTAGTTCGATTGATGTACTAGGATTCCATCCGAACAATGCTCAATCTCCAGGTCGAGACAATATAGAGTATTCCTAAGATCCTTCATCTCAAATTTCGATTTCAAGTGTGCAACAATTTCCTCAAGTTCTGCGGAAGTCTCGATAAAGTTCATGTCATCGACATAAACTGCAACGATTGCAAATCCAGAATGTGACTTTTGTATGAACACGCATGGACATAATTTATTGTTCACATAACCCTAACTTGTCAATATTCACTCAGACGGTTACCACATCCGTCCGGATTGTTTCAATCTGTAGAGTGACATCTTCAACCTAATTGAGAGAATGTTCCGTGGTTTAAAACTATTTGAACCAGTCAATGGAAATCCTTCTAGAACTTTCATGTATATTTCTATATCTAGATCCCCATAAAGATACGTCGTTACCACGTTCATAAGCTGCATATTTAGTTTTTCAGAAACTACCAAACTGATAAGGTAGCGGAGTGTTATAATGTCCATTACGGGAGAATACATCTCCTCATAATCAATCACAGGGCGCTGAGAAAAGCCTTGGGCTATAAGGCATGCTTTGTATCGCACTATTTCATTCTTCTCATTACGCTTCATCACAAAAACCTACTTGTAGCCAACGGGCTTCACACGTGGTGGTGTAAGAACGATAGGTCCAAACACTTTACGTTTTGCGAGCGAATCGAGTTTGACTTGGATTGCTTGTTTCCAGTTTGACCAATCGGTTCTACGTTGGCATGGTTCAATGTCATCGTTAAGTATGATGTCAGTAACTACTGAGTACGCAAATGCATCGTCGACGATCATTTTATTCATATTCCAAACCTCATCCAATACTACGTAGTGGACCGAAATCTCGCGATTCTCGGAAGGCCGACATGTTTTGTCTAAAGTATCATCGTAATCTAAAATAACCTCATGCGTTGGAACAGATGAGTGAGCGATGGTTGGATTCAAACTAGGGTCACTAGTTGGTGTCATTTTCCTCTTCCGGGGTTGTGAATCCTTTAAACTAAGGGGTTTGCCACACTTCAGGGTCGGAGCAGATGGTTGGCTAAACACCAATGTACCTTGCCACGTGGAAGGTGCAGCCTCCCTACCTTCAGGGACAATTCTACCTTCCTAGGCGTGTTGTTGACATACTTGGGGTACATATATTCTTGCAAGTGCGTTTACAGCGGGTATATGTGATCTTTTCACCTTTGCTAGATCATTAAAAGCATTTGGCATACTTTGAGCAATCCTCTGAAGATCTATAATTTGTCACACCTCAGTTTCAGACTGGGCAGTGCGGGGATCTAAATGAGACATAGTGGGAACATACCACTACAATTCTTTGCGTTCTACAGGAACGTTAACATGCTTATCTCCCTCTAACGATGAGAAAACTATCTCATCAAAGTGACAATCCGAAAAATGTGCAGTAAAGAGATCTCTTGTCAAGGTTTCTAAATAGCGAACAATTGATGGCGAATCATAACCGACATAGATTCCCATTTTTCTATGAGAACCCATTTTGGTACGTAGTGGCGGCACTATTGGCACATAAATGGTGCACCCAAACACCCGTAAATGCTAGACGTCAGGCTCGTATCCAATAACCAATTGTAACGGTGAATGTGGTTAAGTAACGGTGGGCCTCAGGCAGACCAACATAGCTTCGTGCAATATGACATAGTCCCAGGCAAATACCAGCAGTTTGGTTCTCATAACCAAAGTCCGAGCTATCAATTGAAGGCGATTTATGAAAGCCTTTGCCAGGTAGTTTTGGGTGTGAACATGGGGTACAGGATGTTCCACATTAATCCCTACTGACATGCAATAATCGTCAAAAGTCTGTGACGTAAACTCTCTAGCGTTATCCAATCAAATCAACTTAATTGGATAATCAGGGTGGTGAGCCCTTAGCTTAATGATTTGAGCTAGGAGTTTAGCAAACACGACGTTGCATGTAGATAACATGCAAACATGTGACCATCGTGTCGATGCATCAACCAACACCATGAAGTATCTAAATGGTCCGCAGGTTAGTTGGATAGGTCCACAAATGTCCCCTAGAATCCTTTGAAGAAATTTAGGGGGGTAGTGAATAATATTTGTATATGAGGGTTCAGTGTTCAACTTCCCTAAAGAACACGATTTGCATGGTGGGAGTCCAACATAAGGATGTAACTTATGCCCGTATGAAGGTTTGAGGATACGGCGCATCATGTCACGTCCAGGATGTCCCAAACGGTCATGCCAAAGCAACAAAGTTTCCTGGAACTCAAGCACAGGGTCGCCCACATTGTGGGCTTTTATGTTGCGAATGGTTGTGATGTACAACCCACTCGGTAGACATTCCAACTTCTCGTGCATATGCTTCTGGCCATATTCGTATGAAGTGATACAAAAAAATTCAGAACCATTATCTTCAGTGGTTTCAAGATGATATTGATTATCTCGAATATCTCTAAAACTCAACAACGTTCTACCGGAACGTGGAGAATATAGTGCGTCCTTAATAGCCAAGATAGTACCATTGGATAACATGATACAGGCCTTTCCGTATCCTTCAATCAGGTTGGATGGGCCTGAGAAAGTTGTCAAATGAGCTTTGTTGGGTATTAAGTTAGTAAAACAGTGTCATTCATGCAAAATGGTGTGTGTAGTTGCATTATCTGCCAAACAACTAACTTTCCCACTAGACACACCTAGAAATAAATTGATTGAATTGGTCACATGCATAAATATAATTCCATTCATTCAATTAAGCAATTCGAGAAAATAATATCCATTCAAATAACAATCCATAATTCAAAACAAACCAAAACCAAACAAATTATTCCAAGCACTTAGAAAAATTGTTCAAAATTAAACCATAAACCTAGAAAAATAGGGGGGGTAAGGGTTGGCCACTCCTAGTGGGTTCGGCCGCTAGGGGTAAACACCCTAAAAATATGTCATGAGAATATATGCACTTCATCAGTTCTGTTTGCAATACGAAATCCAACAACAACAATTCATGACTATGTCGACCAAACTAATCAAATTTGTAATTACAAACTTTGTCCATCAATTCTTTTCATCCAACGAAAAAAACCACAACTGGGAAATGGTTTATATTAAATGAACTCAAAATCTCATTCCATAATTTCATTCATATCCACCAATAATAAATGAAGAAATCTTCATGGTCTTTCCACCATTCCAATTATAATGGACAAATTATACCCTCAGTTTATGATTTCATTCCGGTTCGATAAATCATCATAACTTTAATAAATACTAAAATTTCCAATCATAATTATCATTGGTCAAAAGATTTTAACATTTCTAGCCATACTTATCATTGTCAAAACAATAATTTCACCACCATTTTCTTTTTATCTTAATCAGTGACTAGTAGGCTGTAAAATATTGTAATATACCTGGCCAATACACATCACGCATCTTTACCACTTCAATAATTCATTCTCATAGCCCACACATGGAGCTTTTCTCCAGCAAACATTGCGTCTTTGTGCCCATTAAACCATTCCTTCACATTTTTTGGGTCATTTTGCCCAATTCATAATTCACGGGACCACTTTGCCCAATCACACATCCTCAGGCCTCTTTTCCCAAATCACATATTCTCCCATTCCATAGGCTATCACGCCCAAATCAACATCCATGGGCCTTTTTCGCCTAATTCAACATCCACAGGCCTTTTTCTTCCCAACTAAACATTTTTCCCATTGCATGGGCTATCATGCCCAAATCGACATCCATAGGCCTTTTTGCCCAAATCAATACCCACGGGTTTTTTCCGTCCAATTCAACATTTCTCAATGACACGGGTATAATACGACTTTTCCATCTACTTGTCACATTTTCAAAATCACTTTAACGTTCAAATTCCATAGTGCATAACATATTATCAATCCAATTCACTTCCTTTCATGATGATTTACAATATATATATATATATATATATATTACACATAACTTCCTCATCATTCAAAGAACTTAGGGAATAATGCAATATCAATGCAAATCATAATTCCCACTAACTAAATTCCATAATCGCCATTGAAATTGCACCACAAACACAATACAAATCATATATGTATCACACACACACACACACACACACACACACACACACACATATATATATATATCACATGAATGCCACTTTATTCACAAAAATTATGAAATCATGCAACCACAATGCATATCATAATTCACACCAATAAGAACTCGAGAATATTGCATATTGTAGAGCAGGATCATTTGCTTTGATACCATTTGTAACACCCCGTCCCAAAATATTTATTTCGGACAAACATATCGGTGATAGGCTCAAACTAAACTCTTGTTTATTCAATTACCATGAAACACAATTCTTTATTTAAATTCCTTCATCCCTCACAAAATCTATAACCATAATTTACTTACCACATCAAACGATTATATTTCCAATTTATCACCATTTTTCTTCTCTTAGATCCAATTTTCCAACTAAAGATTAATTCTCTTTTAAATTAAGGCTGCATCTAACTCTATTAGACTGCCTATGTACCCTTGAGCGGGATCAAGCCTTTCGTAGTTCACAATTTATTCTTTTATCCATTTCCGAAAATATTCTAGTAACAGAAATATTCAACATTAGCTTTCACAATCGAATTACATCACTTGGGTACCAATTACAGATTTAAAATATCAGAATCTGCATAAAAAGACAGTGTCGGCTCACTGGCCACACACTGTCGCACGCTTCACCACGGGTGGCGTTCGGCCGCCCCGATTCGCCAGAAAATTTAACTATTTCAAAAAATTACCAAATTTCACAGAAATGAAGATCTCAATGAGTAGAGCAAGTTTTATACATGTGGCCAAGTCCAGTTTGGTCGGGAAAACCCCCAATTTGCCTCGAACCCCCTGAACTAGAAATGAGTGTTTTTCAATTCGTCCAATTTGCAACACCACCGCCCCTAAAACTGTTTGGGCTTTGTTCCTGGCCTCTAGAAGAGTGTTTTGGTGGTGGTAATTAAAAGAGATAGTTGCACAAATGGTTGATCTCGGGCAAGGTTCTCTCGCGGCACCCACAGTGGTTTTTGCACCACACTACAACCAAATTTCATCAAATTTTGGGTGGAAATAGAAGAGGGAGGGTTCTGAGATGTTTCCCAGGTGTTTTCTTAGCTTAGTTCACCAGTAATTGGCTAGGAAACCACCGGGTTTCATGGTTTCCGTCGGCCGATTCACACGGGTCAAGAAACCCAATTTTCCCCCACTTCTTCTTCTCTCTTTTCCCTCCTTCCTCCCCCATTTCTTTTCCGTCCATCTCTCTCCTTTCTTTCCTCCACTCCTAATCCCAGCCATCCACATGGCTCCATCATATTGCTCCAGAAAATCTGGAGCCTTCTAGAGTGAAGGTTAAATTTACTAAAATGCCACCGACTTTGAACGTTAATAACTTCTTCGTTATAATTCCGTTTCACAAACAGTTTACGCCTACGCGTTCGTGAGATTGATCTCTATTCAAATATGCCAAGAAATATGATAAAATGTATGACGATAAAAATACTTCGTCATATAATTACGGTAATCAACTAGGGGCATTTTCGTTATTTTTCACTTAACAAAAAATTATACGACATAAATAATAATAAAATCCGGAAGCGGGAATTCACATTTTCCCCGTTCGAAATTCATAACAATAAATTGATTTATTTTTTATTTTCTCCACATATTCATAAGGGTTATTATACAAAATGGTTCCTAAGATTTGCATGATCAATATAAATGGTCCCTGAGATTGTCCACTATCCATGATTTTGGTCCTTCCGTTAAAAATGATTTTGGGTAATTTTCAAAGCTTTGTAACTCAATCGTTTCTTAACCAAATTCGACCCATAATATATCAAAATGAAGATAGGAAAGTGTAGAATAAGATTATACCATTTGGAAGCCCAATGGTTGTTGGAGATGACCGAAAAATAACCTGAAAGGTGACTAGTCTGCGGGAAAACTGGAAAACTCACCAGAAACTAGGTAAATTTTAAACGTTCATAACTTCTTCAATACTTAACCAAATCGAATGATTCAAAAATGAAAATAATAGTTCTTAACGAGATGAAGAGAATGGTACCTTTTTCGAAGGCTAACTAGCCGTGGTTTGGTTGGACAACGGCTCGAAAGTGGCTAACCATTTTCGAGTTAGCCACTTTCGAGCAATTTTCTAACCAAACCATGGCGAGTTAGTAGTAAAGAAAGATACTATTCTCTTCGTCTCGTTGATAAGTATGATTTTTTGTTTTTGAATCACTCGATTTGGTTAAGTATTGAAGAAGTTATGAATATGTAAAGTTTACTAAGTTTCTTGCGTGTTTTCTAGTTTTCCTGTTGACCAGTCACCTTTCAGGCTATTTTCCAGCCATCTCCAGCAATCATTGGGCTTCCAAATAGGTATAATCTTGTTCTACACTTTCTTATCTTCATTTTGATATATTATGGGTCAAATTTGATTAAGAATCAATTGAGTTACGAAGTTTTGAAAATTGCCCAAAGAGTTTTTAACGAAAGGAACAAAATCATGGATGGTGGACAATCTCAGGGGCCATTTCTATTGATTTTGAATCTCAGAGACCATTTCTATTGATCATGCAAATCTCAGGGACCATTTGGTATAATAACCCTATTCATAATTATGAATATCAAATTCATATATTTAAATTTTCAGGGTATTACATACAATATATATATATATATATATATATATATATATATATATATATATCGTAAGAAAAATATAAATATAGAGGGGTTTATGCATCATAGGGAATGTTTTCATGCTTCGTGGACGTTTCAAATATCTTCTTTTTATTTTAAACGTACCTAATTAGCAGAAAATAAATATAAGCCTTTGAATTTTGTAGAAGATATCCTTCTCATACGATTCATTAATTCCTCAGCTTCTGGTAAGAGCGTGCTGATAACGTGTTGTAGGCTTATTTGATTGAACGATCTTAGGGTTTAGAGAGAGAAGGGCCAGCGGTATTAAGGGAGAAGGGAGTGATTTAATTGTGAGGTGTGTTTGATAGGTAAAAACCTTTCCCTTTAGGATTACAACATTTAATAGGTAATCAACTCCTAATAGGAATATAAGATATATTCTCATATCTACTAAGATTTACACAATTACATTCCTATTCTAAATATGACTGCAACAAAAAGTGAGTTTTTAAACTTAAACTCACTCCTTTCTTTTCTCTCTCTCATCCCCTCTCACTCCAAATCTATCATCTCTTTTCTTCTTTCTCTCCTCTTTTTTTTTTTTTTTTTTTTTACCTTTTTTGTTTTTCCTTTAATCCCTTCTCTTCATTCTCTCGGTTATTTCTGTCACTTCTCTTCCTTTCTATCTCATCTGATCCTCTCTTTTCTTTCTCTTTCCTTCAATTATCTCTTACTTTATTTCCTGCTCCTGCGACCCCCTCTTTTTAGGTTTCTTTGTCTAGTTTAAGTCGTAAGATTTAAAAAAAAATTAAATCACAAACCAATCAAGTTTTTGAATTTTAAATAAAATTGTTTTTAAGAAATTTGAAAAATGATAAAATTTTTCAAATAGGATACCAAATAGGCCCTACATTTTTCATGTTTAGTGTGTTTCATACTTGGAAAAGTTTCATTCCTCATGGAATACAAAGGGGAAAATAAAACCCTTAATTTACCTTGGAGCAAACCTGAAGTTGGTTTATACCAAAGAGATGAGAGATTTTTCAGTGTCCCTGAAAAACAGGGTGATACACCACATATTATTAACTTATTATACAATTTGAGGGACACTTGAAAAAAAAAATTCTTCCATTTGTATAATAACATGCGGCTTATCACCCCATATTTCAAACATTATGAGAATGAGGCAAAGTCTAATCACACAAGTAGCTCAACCACTCGTACAATGAGTAAATGGCTCTTAAGTTGGCTAATTGTTAGGTTTACATCACAATCGTTCTACTAACAAAACCCTAATTAAAATCCATTCCAAATTCTATTGGTTTTAAACTCAAGGACATATTTATTTAGGTATGAGAATACGAAGAAATGAGGATGTAAATGATTGGGTATAGGATAAACATGTTGGAATTTTGAGTAGAAATTTCAATGTCTCATATTGGTCACTACCAAAAGGTTTCCTCATTTTATAAGGTTTTGTCCCTTATAGATAGTGATTGAAGTGATGAACCATGGAGAATGAAATTGGGTTGACCCTTAGGGTTGGGCTTTGGGGTGTACTAATTACTTGATCATTAATATATAATTTATTATCAAAAGATGGGTCTTGAGCTTTGGGCTCTAATGATTAAATTCTTTAATTATTTATTTTTACTTAATTTTGAATTTAATTAAATTATTTTTTTATATGAACAAACTCATCTTTTCGGATGAAGTCTGAGAGCGTATGAAAATATCTAAGAAAAATATGGAGCAACTCACCCTTTGCGATGAACAGTCGCCTCCCAAAAACATGTATGTTGCGAACAGAGTACATATGCTCACTATCAATACATGTATCTGCATATCATTCAACTCACTGAAAAATCATCAATTCTTACATACCAAGCATACTAAGAGTACCACAAAGAAATTCGTTAGAAGTCTAGTTTTCCGGTGCTGGAATTCTAACTTAGATTGTTGAATCCTGGCAAAGCAGACGTCTGTAGAACTACAAGCATTGAGTAGGGACGAAATTTCAAGTACTGAGTAGGGACGAAATTTCTATTTCAAGGACATTGCGGCACACAAGCCTCGATCTTCTGTTCATTTGCTTAAATATTATTTTATTTTGATTATTCTCTATAATACATTTATTCGCATTTATTCTTAGCATATATAAGTTTATCATAAATTGTTGACATATATCCAACAAAACAATCCCTTTATGTTAATTGGATAACTTCATTTTCAGGTATATTAGAGCATCTCTAATTTTGGTTCCAAACGTCTCACGTTTCTTTAACCCCAATTCCTCACGAAACTCACGTCTCCACCAAACAGCCTCTTGTCCTCGTCTTCTCGTCCTCCCCTTTCAACCAAACTCAATTGGGGGTTTGAAAAACAAGTTGGGATTCAATGAATCAACTATCAAATTTTGATACGAAAACTTCACTCCACAAGCAATCTCTTGTCCTCTCGTCCTCATCATCTCCTCCTCCCCTTTCAATTATACTCAATTAAATTGGGGTTCAACGAATCATGTACCAAAATTTGATTAAAAAACTTCACTTCACAAGGTATTTTGTATGAATTTACTTCATTAGTTTGTTTTGGGCATTGCAATTTAGAATTTAGCTTCCAGATTTTGGAGATTTTTTATTCTATAATTTCTCCAAATTACATATGAATCCTATGTGTATAATATATAAGTATTTTGTTCAGTAAATGGCGGTGCCATCCACACACCCATTTTACCATTTCTATATTGTTTTCAATTTTCGGCTGTAAGTTTGAAAATGAATTAAAGAATATAGAAGGACAAAAACTAAAAGGAATGTGTGGATAGCACACCCTTAGTAAATTATTATGGCTTTTTAATTTATGATTTTCTTGTTTAATGATGCCCTCGTCCACTTCGTCCTTGTTTGTAAGGGCTGGTAAACGCAGTATTGTGAATCATACTTTTGCATTATCATTCGCATTCATGATAAGGAAGATGCCCTATATAAAATATTAACTTTTATCATCCAATCAGAGGGTTCTTCCTCTTCGGAACAAACTCCAGCCAACTCGAGTTTGATTTTTCTTTGCCAATCCGAAGTAGGAAATTCTTGCTGTGTAAGACACATCTAGAAGTATGTTCTGAGGCTTAATGTCGCAATGTATGATTTAGGTGCTGTACTTTCCCCTCATCAGACCCCAATACTCCTTAGAAGACGGTTGCAAAAGCACCACGGCCTCTGTGATTATTTAACCTTATAGCGGTGATATTGATCAACTGCAACATCTCTGTTGCTGCAATCTACAATTCTTTCTGCATTTACGTACATTTTTATTTGGAATGAATGAATTCAATTTCACCAAATAATAGTAGCTCAATATATTCATAATTTTAACTAATTGGTAATTAATTAACTAGAGAGACCTGGATGGGCGTGCGTGTAGGTATCCCATATGCTCGGTCTTCTACCATCTTCTTTTGCAGCACCTTCGAACTGAAATAATTTCACACACGGACAGAGACACAACTTAGAAATCGATACAACGAAGAGATCGATGCCGATATTCATGCATATGGATGCTAATTGAAACAAAAATAAAACCTAGTACTTGTATAAAGCAGAAGACAGTAACCTCCGACAGGAATTGACCTGATAGGATGCCGAAGCTGTGCCAAATATGAACCCTGGTTCAAAACTACGTCTGCTGAGAGAGCCACAATGAATGGGCGGATCCGTACTAGCATCTGTGCCATTTGTCAGTGCAACGCTAACTAGTAACACTAATTGTAACAAGCATACGATCCAACATCGCAACTGTATTGCCATAGTTTCCCGGTTCAAGTATCTTCGTGTGACAGAAATCAAACACAAGACTCTGGGTGTAAGAGTGAACGCTTAGAACTGGTTCAGCTACGTACACTGCCCTTACAATTGCAGTAGAAAAGCCTAAGAAATAGTTTTAACTGGTATAAAAGGAGGGCCTGAAACCATGCCATGAAAACAGAATAGGGTAGATCAGGAAACATCGTATCGCTTCATGTATAGGAACAAGGGAAAGTTGGTGATCTAGATAATGGTCGGCTTTTAATTCAAAAGATTTGGCTTTTATCCATGTCATCATATTTATCCATATCCTAATTTTGATAAGTACGTAAGTAATCTTTTATCTTGTTTATGAAATTTATATTATCTCTTCGTATCTAATTTGGACTTTTAGTGCGTTTGGGGAATTGTATTTGTCTTGTTGTCATTCTCACATAGTTTACGCCAACTTTCTATCAAGTCTTAAGAAATTTCTACGAAACATATATTATATTCGTTGAAAGAGGGCATGAGAATATGCTAAATAATAACATTTTTCATGTTTAGTGTGTTTCATACTTGGAAAAGTTTCATTCCTAATGGAATACAAAGGGGAAAATAAAACCCTTAATTCACCTTGGAGCAAACCTGAAGTTGGTTTACACCAAAGAGATAAAAGATTTTTCAGTGTGCCTGGAATATGGGGCGATACACCACATGTTATTAACTTATTATACAATTTGAAGGATAATTGAAAAAATAAAAAAAATAAAAAAAATTCTTCGACTTGTATAATAACATGTGACTTATCACCCTGTATTTCGGACATTATGAGAATGAGGCAAACTCCAATCACACAAAGTGGCTCAACAACTCGTACAACGAGTGAATGGCTCTTAAGTTCGCTAATTGTTATGTTTACATCATAATCGTTCTACTAACAAAACTCTAATTAAAATCCATTCCAAATTATATTGGTTTTAAACTCCTCAAGGACATATTTATTTACATGGTATGAGAATATGAAGAAATGAGGATGTAAATGATTGGGTATGGGATAAACAATCCTTTTATGTTAATTGGATAACTTCATTTTTAGGTATCTTAGAGCATCTCTAAACTTGCTCAAATCCTTAGGCCAAATATGAGTTAAAAACTCAAAACTCATTTTTTGGGGGCAAATGTAGCCCAAAATTCCCCATTGGGTTAGTGGGTGACCCAGAATATATGTATTTTTTTTTTAAAGTTTATATTTATAAATTAATTGAATCAAAAGGTGAAGATCTAAGTTGATCAAATCCAACGGTAAAAAAATATATCTAATAGTCCAAACTTAAGTCCAACGTCTAATGTAATTAAAAGTTTTATTTTATGTGTCATATTCTTTCGTAGTGTACCACAAGTTTCATTATGTCGGTTTAATGATTTTTCAATATTTTTTGCAACCTAAATATTTTTAGGTTAAAATATTCATAAAATTAAATTAGGATAGTCTACATAAATTTTTTTTTAGGGTACCTTAAGAAAGAAATTATCCTAAATTTATTATTTAATAATCTCGGGCTAAATATTTAACCCAGAAGAGTTGGAGGAGAAAAATTGTTTTTGGGTTAAAACCTAAAAATGGCCTATTTGGTATCCTATTTTAAATTTTTTATCATTTCTCAAAACATTTCTTAAGAACATTTATTGAAAACAATTTTCTTTAAGACTCAAAAACTTAATTGGTTTGCAATTTAAAATTTTTAAATTTTACGACTTAAACTAGACAAAGAGATCTATAAAGAGGGGGTCGTAGGAGAGGGAGAAAGAGGAGAGAGGATGAAAGAAAGTAAGAGATGGTTAAAAGAAAGAGAAAAAAGAGAGGATTAGACGAGGTAGAGAGAAAGATGAGTGAGAGAACAAATCAAAAGAATGAAGATGGTGGCTTGGAGGAGAGACAAAAATATTAAAAAAAAAAAAAGAGGAGAGAGAGAAGAAGAAGAAGAAGAAGAAGAAGAGAGAGAGAGAGAGAGAGAGAGAGAGAGAGAGAGAGAGAGAGAGAGAGAGAGAGAGAGAGAGAGAGAGAGAGAGAGAGAGAGAGAGAGAGAGAGATTTGGAGTGAAACGGAGGGGGGATGGGGGGATGGGAGAGGAAAATTGTGAGTTTAAATTTGAAAACTCACTTTTTATGTTTTTAGGGAATACATTATATTTTTGAGTTAATCTTAAATTCAATTTTTGAAAATAGTCCTACCAAACAAGTTTTTAAGGCCTAAAACTTGAAAATTGTTTTTGAGTTAAAAAAGTTGGATTCAAGTAGAGTACCAAACAGACCCTAAGAGCCTGTTTGATATTCAACTTGAGAACAAAACTCAAAATTTTAATTTTTTCTAAATACATATGTTTTGATTTAAAAATTTTAAATCCAAAACCTTGTTTGGTATGCAACTTCTCTAAACTAATCCAAAAAAAAAAAAAAAAAGTTAAGTTGAAGGGTTTGACGGGGCCTTTTTTCTCTCAGTAAATTCCGATCTTCTTGTTGGGGTTTTGAGTTCAAATAGTGACCTAGATCTCCGGCGAGATGACGGAGAAGGAGACAACGCCGTCAAGTTGAATCCTCTAAACACGATGCTATTGATTGAGTTGTTGGGGGATTCAGGGCAAACCACGAGGTAGAAGATGTCGGTGGGGAGGAGGATGAGGGTGGAATGAGGCCGAAGATCGTAGAAGAAGGGTTCTGGCGAGTGTAGTTATTGTAGCGGGTTGGCGGCAGGACACGGTAGACTTGGTCTTTGGAGATTTGCAACAATTGGAAATTTGAGGAATCGAGGGTGGAGCTTTGTTAAGAAATCAAGCATACTACAGTGCACACCGCTACAAGCCTCTGTGAGATGGTTAGAGAGAGACGGGAGTGGCTGAATCTCCAAAAAAACAAAAGTCTAAAAACACACATTTTGTGTTTTCAACAAATAGGCTTTGTTTTCAAATATTTTTGAGTTGGAATTTTGAGAATTGTTTTCAAATCAAATACCAAACAAAGATTTTAAATTGGGACTCAAAACTTGTTTTTGAGTTAAAAATATTGGATTCAAATCCAATACCACACAGGCCCAAAATTTTTTGGGCTAAAAATTTTAGAGCCTATTTGGTATCCTATTTGAAAATTTGTATTATTTCTCAAAATATTTCTTAAGAACATTTCTTGAAAACGTTTTTCTTTAAGACTCAAAAACTTGATTGATTTGCGATTTAAAAATTTTAAATCTTACAACTTAAACTAGACAAAGAGATCTAAAAAGAGGGGGTCGCGGAAGAGGAAGAAACATGTGAGAGGAGGAAAAAAAAGAAAAAAAAGATTGAAGGAAAGAGTGAGAGAAAGAACCGAGAAAATGAAAATAGCGAATTAGAGGAGAGATGAAAAAGATAAAAAAAAAAATAATAATAAATAAATAAATAAATAAAAAAGGAGATGGAAAGAAGAAAAGATTGAAAGATAGATTTGGAGTGAGAGGAGAGGAGAGAGAGAAAACAAAGGAATGAATTTAAGTTTAAAAACTTACTTTTTATGTTTTTAGATAATATATTATATTTTTTAGTTAGTCTTGAGTTTAATTTTTGAAAATAATCATACCAACAAGTTTTTAAGGCTTAAAACTTGAAAATTATTTTTAAATTACAAAAAATAATTCAAGTAGAATACCTAACTGACCCTTAAGTTTTAACCCAAAAATTAAAGATGATCTACTAAAAGTCTTTAAAGCCGCCCTTACCACCGTATTTCCCTATATAAAAGTACTATAGAACTTTCAATGGAATGGAGCAGCGGTCACTATGGTACACTGCACAACAACTTCTACCATTGAACAGACAAGGCCCACATCATCTTATTCTTTTGTTTTTTCAATTGATGGAAACCAACGGTTCAGATAATTTTTTTATTTTGATTTTTATTCTTATTGTTTAGATCAATGGCCACAATACTTTTAACTAAATTAATAATGATTTTTTTTATATCTTTTAGTCCTGACATTTGAGAATTATATCTTAAAGACTTTTATTGGAGATAATATTATTTTAAAAACTCAAATATTCTCTTAAAGTACTTAAATGAGTCGTCAAAGATAGTGGTGGAGTCCCAAAAATAGGGACTCCCGTTGAAGATTCTCTTTTACATCTTATAGTTAAGATATTTCTAAGAAACATATGTTATGTTTGCGGAAAGGGCATGGGATTGCTAAATAATTTCATTTCTCATGTTTAGTATGTTCATACTTGGGAAGGTTTCTTACGTAATGAATACAAAGGGGAAAATAAAACCTTTCATCCACCTTCGAGCAAACCTGAAGTTGGTGTACATCGAAGAGAAAATAAGGCAAACTCTTATCACACAAAATGGCCCCACAACTCTTATGATGAGTGAATGGCTCATAAGTAGGTGGGAGTAGACTAAGCTAATTTTTAGGTTTACAACTAATCTCACAATCGTTCCACTAACCAAACTCTAATTAAATTGCATTTCAAATTCTATTGGATTTAAACTCCCCAAGACATTTACTTATATGGTATTAGAATATGAAGGAACAATGGATTAGAAGGAAAGATGAAGTAAATGAATGGAAAAATAATATAATACCTTTGTTTTCGTGTATCTTATATCCAAAATTGATTGGACTCACATAATTAAAGTGTTCCTTAAGCAAGAAGGGAGCCACGTTTGGCACAAGGCGTGGATGGGAGAAAAAAAAGTGTACATATTGCATATTGCAATCCACATGATAAACATAAAAAATAAAATATAAAAAAACTTGAGTACTTCGATATTTTTACACTTGAAGAGGGAGATTTCGGCTAAGTCACACAATGAACAACCTAATTTGATATTGAATTCGCCATTCACAAGATTTAAACATAAAATCTCTCACTTCCAAGTGAAGAGACAACCTCTTGTCCTTGTCTTCTCCTCCTCCCCTTTCAACCAAACTCAATTGGGGGTTTCAAAAACAAGTTGGGATTCAATGAATCAAGTATCAAAATTTGACACGAAAACTTCACTCCACAAGCAATCTCTTGTCCTCGTGTCCTCATCTTCTCCTCCTCCCCTTTCAATCATACTCAATTAAATTGGGGTTTCAAAAATAATGTTGGGGCTAAACGAATCATGTGTCAAAATTTGACTCAAAAACTTCACTTCACAAGGTATTTTGTATGAATTTACTTCATTAATTCGTTTTGGGCATTACAATTTAGAATTTAGCTTTCAGATTTTGGAGATTTTTTATTCTATGATTTCTCCAAATTACATATGAACCCTATGTGTTATAATATATCAGATTTTGTTTAATAAATAATGTTGCTATCCACATACCCCATTTTATTATTTCTACACTGTTCTCAATTTTAGGCCGTAAGAGCGAAAATGAATTGAAGATGATCAAATGACAAAAATTAAAGGGGTGTGTGGATAGCACACACTTAGTAAATTATTATAGCTTTTTAATTTGTGATTTTCTTGTTTGAGGATGCCCTTGTCCATATAGATCGTTAGCTTCGTCCTTCTCTAGAAGGGTTGGTAAACACAATATTGTGAATCATACTATTTCATTATCATTTGCATTCATGATAAGTAAAGATGCCCTATATAAAATATTAACTTTTATCATCCAATAAGAGGGTTCTTCCTCTCCGGAACGAACTCCAGCCAACTCGAGCTTGAGTTTTCTTGAATAATAGAAATTAAGGCAAAAATTCGTTATTATTTTTTAAAACTGTTATTAGCACTTTAAAATTTTCATTATACGCCATTCACAAGTGTATTTTTCTTTCTAATTATAGAAACTTTGAAGTGTAAAATAAAAATTTTAAAATGCCAATAACAATTATCTTATTTTTATGACCAATATTTACCCCCTTAATATAAAGTTAAAGTTACTTCCACGGTTCCACCCACATAATCTCATTTTCCACAAATACAAGAAATTGATCTTAAAATTCATAATTATATCTATTCTAAAATTGAGGAAGGATTTGACCGTAGCTTAGGTACGGTCAAATTTTTGCCCTCGATTTCACACTATTTACAACAATGCCAGCCAAATGCTGGGTTGGGAGGGTAATTATTAAAAGTTAGGAGGGTAATTGTGTCTCTGAACATATTTCTATAAATTTACTGTTTTGCCAATCTAATTCTAAAATGGCCCCTCGATTTTACATTATTTACATTTCTACCATTGTGGGTGGCTGTGCTTCAGCCAAAACTCACGAATTTGTGGAGGGATTTCAGGGAGGTCGATCTTCCTAGCGCTGGCGGCGACGGCCGGAAACATCGACAAAATTCTGCAGAAGAAGGGCAACGTCATTCTTCCTCCTCTCTCTTTCAACCTCAAGGTAGGTACTTCCTCATTTTTTTTGTTTGCCCATTTTGTCCTTTGATTCTGCGATTGGGTTCGAATGGGGTTGATGGTCTCAAATGACTTCTTATCATCTCAGGCATCTTCTAGAACTATTCATGTGAAAATCTGCTTCAGATGGAGTTCTTCCTTTAATTGGGCTTTAACTTTTATTAAGTTTTTCATGTTTTTGTAATCATCATTTAATTTATGAGATTTTTTTAATGTAATTTATATAATTTTAGTAATTCTTATGAGTTTTGTATAAATCGTCGATTAATTTCTGGGCTGTTATTAATTTTTTTATTTTTATTGAATTTGTTTTCATAAAACTGCTAGTGAAATATCTTTAATATTTGTTAGTTTTCATGTTTTTGTTGCCTACCCTTTTCTTGGTATGTTTTGAGACCTTTCGCATCTGCTGATGAAATGGTCCATCTTTGATTATGCCTAATTTCGGTTTTAAACTTAATATGCATGTATAATGAAGTGGAATTTTTCATTGTATTATTAACATGCATGTTATAAATTCAGTTGTTGATTTTGGCTTGGCATTAAGAATGACGTGAAAAAAAACTGAAAAATCAGAGCTACTCTACTGTTTATGCATCGAGGGAAAGGAAGGGAAGGAAAGATAAAAAAACAGTTAATTTAGTGCTTCCCTTTCTCAATCACTCTCCACGTTTTCTGCAAGCTCAATCGTATGTTTCAAACTTAATAGTTTTTACTTTTCTGTGTATATATCTTGTCCTGCATTCTTTTATTGGTTTTGAAACTATAACTGAATATACTATAGCACTACAACTATAACTTTCCATTAAGTGGTTCCAATAATATAATTTCATATATAATACTCTTACACTCTTTCACTAATTTTTGTTACACTATCCATCACTCACAAGTCATGCTATTCGTAGAGTGGTTTAAAGAATTCCAAGAGCTGCAATCACCCAATTTCTGCTCTTCATGTAAAAATTCTTTAAAAAAAGCTCAAACATCTTTCAGTGTAAATAGCATTAACCTTCTTTAACAATCTCTTATAGTTTCGAAACATATTTTTTTCATACGGTTTCTAATCCCGCGCACGGGCAATATTTCTCGTAACTTCCTAAAATAATCATCACATGAAATTTGATTGGGCTATAAACCACTACGAGATGACTCGGTGGTTGAAAACGAATATCTAGCATGTATTCCACATGTTACGTGCTGAGTTCAATTTTCAATGCTGTTGTCTATATGAATCTTCCCAACCTCTAGAAAAATGGACTATTATAGTGAAACCTGGTCTCATTTTTTAAAAAGAAACTGTTTGACTGCGCCGTATAAGTGTAAAACGGCCTGTATTGATATTTCACATACTAAGCCCAAATGCCAACAGCCCATATTCCCAGGTTCTTCAACCAATAAATAATAATTAAATTAATAAAACGAAAACCACCCCTCCCATTGGTTGCCCGTATAGCCACGGATCGAGAACTCACAACCGTCGATTTGTATATTAATCAACGGCACATGCTCTCCCGCCGCGTCCTCTCCCCGAAACTGTCAAACGAAAACACAAAATTTCAAACTTCCCGCGATTCCTCTCCGCTCCAAATCGTAAATAAATACCTCCAAAGCTTCCGCCACTTTCCATCTAATCCAAATCGAAATCTCTCAAATTATCTCGAGAAACAAACACATCCTAAACCCTCCAAACTTCCACTTTCATTTTTCCAGATGGCTCGTACCAAGCAGACTGCTCGCAAGTCCACCGGAGGAAAGGCACCGAGGAAGCAGCTGGCAACTAAGGCTGCTAGGAAGTCTGCTCCGGCGACCGGTGGAGTGAAGAAGCCCCACCGCTTCAGGCCGGGAACTGTGGCGCTGAGGGAAATCAGGAAGTACCAGAAGAGCACTGAGCTCCTGATCCGCAAGCTTCCGTTCCAGAGGCTTGTGAGGGAGATCGCACAGGATTTCAAGACCGATCTGAGGTTCCAGAGCAGCGCGGTGTCGGCGCTCCAGGAGGCGGCGGAGGCGTACTTGGTGGGTCTGTTTGAGGACACCAACCTCTGCGCTATTCATGCCAAGAGGGTCACCATAATGCCCAAGGACATCCAGCTTGCTCGCAGGATTAGGGGCGAGAGGGCTTAAGAATCCCCAAATCTTAGGGTTTTGAATTTCTGCAGAATGTAGTGGACTTTTTATGATTGGTAATGGGTTTTGAAAATTGATATGTAAAGTTGAAACCTTGGAAGATTTATGGTTAATCGAAGTTTGGTTTGATTTATGCACTCCATGAGTTTGTTAAAGTTCTTGCTTAATTCAAGCTGAATTAATTTTCTACATTATTTCTACTTTCGTTGGTTTGAGCAGGATGTGATCTTTTGCTTGATTGACCTGCTTTGTGATTCTATCCAAGAAGGTGTAAAATGGTGTTTTGATTCGATTCAATTGAAAATACAAAATAAAATTGCCATGTCAATAAGTACTACTTGAGAGTATGGCCTGAACTTGTTATGGGGGATGGATCTGGTGGAACCGAGGCTTCCTCGGCTCCTTTGAGCATCATTGTTAGTTTTTTTGCTGTGGATCTCAGCAACGGATCCTCTTGAATGCACCACATTGTGATCATAACGTACTTCTCCATATTCTTGATGTCTTCCATTGCCTCATCGTCATTCTGGAATAGCTGGTGCAGTTTGTTTTGCTCGTAGCAATTGTATGCCCAATCTACTATAACCATTTGATCTTCATCCTTTGCCTCCTCGTCAAAGTTCCTCCTGCAGCATATAATCTCTAGCGGCATAATGCCATAGCTGTAAACATCGAACTTTGCTGTGATAGGCATGTTTTTTAACCATTCGAGGGAAACGAAGCCTCGAGTTCCCCTGAATCTGGTGATAGTCTGAGTCTGGTCCATTTTCAAAGGCTTGGCCAGAAAGACTTATTGTCCAGTGCAGTGAGGGTTGATCCTAATGAGATATTTTTGGCTTGATCGGTTTGAGCTGTGGTGAAAAATGGCAGCAGTAGAAGGAGAAGCAGAAAGCACAAAGGAGATGCTAGCTCAAAAGCCATGACTGGAAGAATGATATCCTCTAGGGACGGAGGAGTTGATGGTGTATTGACAATTTATTTGAAGTTTAATTGAGACTTGTTCTACTCACAACAGCAGCTTCTTTTTTTCTACTATTATTCAATTTCCGCGAAAATTGACCAACAATTTTCTATATCATTTTAAATACAAATGCAAAAGCAAGAATTTTGGATAGGCCTATTAATATATAAAATCATTCTCTAACTTGACTTATGGACAATATGTTAAGAGTAAATGGAATCAAGGAAGCGAATTTCACATGGCCTTTTTTCCTTCTTCTGCACACTCTGATGTACCATTCTTCGGATTGAAGAAATCAAAGGAGGTGAAGAAAAATAAATAAACACGAGTGTCCGAAAATCATTTTCCAGTAGACATTTAAAACATTAAGATATTTTTGTCGCGTTCAAGTCAATTCTCTCTCAACTTTCCCAAGAAACAAACACAATAGAAACCCTACAAACCTCCAAAACATATTGTATTTCTCAAAGACAGGAGCCCTCTTTGCAAATCCTAAGGCAATCGCGGGTGACCTTGCTTACATACCAAATACTAGCAAATTCGAATAATCTGCTAAGACTAGTATGCATTTATGTATTTGTAGTTTTATACGCATAATTTATCATACACGTATACCTATTTGAATGTACCTAGACACGGACGTTTTATCCAACACATTGACAATTTCGTTTATTAAAATAAGTTGTTGGTTTAATCATGGAGGATTGGCATTTTTGTTCGGTGTTTTCAAAAAGTGTTTGCCTGTAACTTGCCCGATTAGAATTCGACATATAAACAGTGAACTTTGCCAGTATTTTCTTGTCTGAGGTCTGTTAAAATGAGCCTGGTCCAATTAAGTTGCATTTTATAATACTAGTATTAGGTGGCCTAATGAAAAATCAAGACATAATGTTTTAGGGTTTACAGTGAAAATCATGACATATTGTTGGATTCAGTCTTTAGTTGAAGTATTTCAAATTTGGATTGTCTTCTGCAAAATTTGAAGTAGCATTTTTCCTTAGTGGGGTGTGTGTGTGTGTGTGCGCACACACACAATTGCAAATGCTCGAAAATGTGGTGTTATAGCAGATAAGAATTTTACAATTGAATGCAGAAATCAGACAATCAATTACATACCAAGAAATCATTCTTCCTTTTTCATTCGGATGTTTTAGAACTTTTGGTGCATAGGGATTGCGAAGGATGCGAATAGAGGAAGGTATTAACTTTACTCATCTTCTCAGGATCTTCATTTTGGTGTATTTTGAGACATTTTGGAGTTAAGTGAATTTTCATGTGAGTCGTGGCCAGCGGCTGCCACGTGTGGTGGCACATGGCCCGAGATACCACTTAGTCCTTTTAGGCTAAATTTAGTACTTTAATTCCATTTTTGAGATCTATTTGATGAAATACTATCGTTTGACCCTAGTTTCGTTAAGGCATGCCACTTGATTTGCAGTAAGCATAGATCCGAATGAAGGATCGACACCAATTTTTAGTATGTTATTGTACATATTATTTAAAGACCTTGGAAACTTATGGATCGGAAATCCGATGTGCGGATCTTCCGAATTAAATTTTTAGGATTCTAAATTATGTCGTTGACTGCATTGACCGATGGTTGACTTTTGGTCAAAATGTTCCGAATCGTTTCTAAATACTAAAATTAACATTATTAGTTATCTGATAAAGCTTGGGCGTAGTTTGGGCAGCGAGCCATTTTGGGGAATGTATGCTTTGATTTGCATAAGGGTGGCACCTTACCGAAATTCACATGATTATTGAACTACTAAAAGATGTAAATGATACGTGTGATTGCTAGTAAGAAAATAAGAGCTAGAACCATGTTAGAATTATTCCGTAGAATTTGTATGCATGTGTGATTAGATATTGGATGTTGTCTATGGTCTTGTCTGATTAATTTGCATTGAGGGACCATAAGCATTCTAGGGGTGACTCCGCATTGGGGGGATCACTGCCTACTTTGTCACATTGGATCCATAGGTGGTCCTGCCTGGTTAATTCGCATTGGGAATCATGTTATTGGATGGATGCCTATGGTTCTGCCTGGTAAAACTGCATTTGGAGACCATACATATTCTAGAGTTAGGTTCTGTTGAGTGGTTCAGAATTTATCTTTGTTGAACCCTATATCTTGTGGATAGAAGTTACTCAAGGTTACTGTTGTGGTTGTAACTTAAGGTTATGATAATGGATATATGGAATGCATGTAGGGAAATATGGCAAACCTTATGGAGGTTGGTTTTATTAAACTTAGTGATATATATTTGATCTTTGGTTAATTAACGTGGTTTCATGTTCATATTGTGCATCTTTGATTCATTCAATCTATTATTTGATGTAATTGAATAATTGTTGGTGGAAAGCAATGTGATATATGTGGAAGATGAATGACAATCTTGGCCGCTATATGGTTTCGTTAAACAGACTGGAACCTAGTGAATCATATCATCGAGTTCCAGATATTGAATGATTTTGAAACTCTATGTTTTTCCTGTTTGGAAGATGCAAGACAAACAAAATCTCATCTCAGGGGCAAGAAAAGATAGTGAAGAAGTGTAGTCAATGTGGTGGGACAATCCACAATAGCCAAACTTGCAAGAATCCAATTGTACTCTGTTCCAGCACATGATTGTGAATGTTTTGCTTCGAGATTTATTACTTTATTGGCTTTTATATTATTCGAGTTTAAGAACAAAAGATGCAAAGAGTTTATATGATATGTTTGCCAGTTTAACATATTGACTTTCAAAGCTTTGTGTTTTCAGATTATTCATGCATTAGTGTTCAAATATTTATTCCTTAAAAAGGGTTTTTGTTTTTAATTCCTGCTTTCATTTTGGTTTAAACTTTAAAGGTTGCAAACATCTAAAGGTGTAGTTAAACGTTGCAGACACATGAAGGTAGTTTAAAGGTTAATTTCTCAAATTGATGGAGATTAATTGCTCAAATTGGCGCCAATTTACCAAAAATAATGTGAGAATTCGGAAAACTCTCTCCTTCTATATTCAAATATGCAATATTATACCTGTGTTTTGGTAGTTGTGAGAAACCCTAATATTATGAATACTAGCATTTGCCTACACATTTTGTGTGTATGAACACATTTTTGTAGAAAATGAGAAGGAGAGAGAGAGAGAGAGAGAGAGAGAGAGAGAGAGAGAGAGAGAGAGAGAGAGAGAGAGAGAGAGAGAGAGAATGTGGGTGAGTGGGAGGTTTTTGTTTTTGGTTTTTGTAAAATTTGGACTTATGAAATTACATTATTGTCCATCATTTTTTTTTGTGTGATAGAAGACTAAGTTGTCTTTTCACCCTCTTTTGGTTGACAAAAAGGGTTTCATTAATTAGTAGAGATACGAGTGCTTTTACATTAAGTTTTGATTATAACGATCATAAATTAAAGTGGTGGCTATAACTTTATATGGGGTCTAAAATTTGGTTATCTGTCCAAATTTCCCCTCAATAATTACATTTATTATCTATTTAATTCATCTTCAAATTTGATACACAAACCTGGTGTTTCTAACATTTTGGATTGCGACACTTCTAGAGTCCTTCTTGAGGAAACTTTTGAACCAGTGCGCAGAGAGTTTCGGATATCTTTTCAACCCATTGTTGTAATCCACATAGTTGATACCAAATCGCACAGCGTATCCTATTTCCCATTCAAAGTTGTCCAGTAATGACCATGCAATGTATCCCTTCACTTTGGATCCATTTCTACACCAAACAAAAAGTAGGAAAACTCAGAAAATTCAAGCCAATGTAATGATTAAATAAGGGGTACAGCTTTTCATGCACCTCCTTTTACCCTTACACATCCTTGTTAATTTTTGTTCATTGATGTACTTCAATTCATTCGATTCGACGATCGAAAAATTAAAAGGAGTGTGTAAGAAGTAAAAATGAATGTGTAGATAGCATCACCTTTGAATAAGCAAAGTGTGAGAAGGCCAACCATATATAGTGTTAATAAACACTTACTTGATTGCAGCTCGAACGTAACATAAGTGGCGATAATAGTAGTCAACTCTATTAGTATCATTAAGGGCTTCCTCGAGTGATAATTTAGGATCATTGAACTCGGATACACCTACAATATAATGCATTATCACACACACATTTAGCATCCCATACTCCGCATGTTCAAAATACAAAAATCAAGATAAGACAGTTAAAATATGGGATACTCCAGAGTATTCTACAGTTTTTATTTTTATTTTTTCATATTGTATTTCACAGCATTAATGTGAAATCTTGATGATGCAATAATTAAGGCTTAAAAGTATTAGTTACGTACCACTTTCAGTAATGTAAATGAGTGGATCATTATACTTTTTCTTTATGTAGAGTAAAAGATCATAAACTCCTTTTGGATAAACGTATAACCAATCTGAAGCAGTCTGCAACTCGTACAAAAATAGTTTAGACCTTTAATAGTTATGTTTGAACATGAAAAACAATTGAATATTAAAAAAACACTAAAATATTGATGTGTACCGGTGGACCAATTGGGACGCCATTAAGCTCAACTGCCACAACATATATGAATATTAGAATCTAATTATATTGTAAGAACATATTTCTCAAAGTAAAAAAAGCTAAGTTTCAAGTTGTGCTCACTTGTAACTTTGACATGAGAATCTGTTACGTAGCTTGCAGGTATGGAAGAATTATCAGGTACGTCATTGCTTGAGTATCTAGCAGTATAATAATTTAATCCAAGAAAATCAAATGACCTAGTTAGCAACATGGATTCTTCGTTGGTGAATACTGGTAATCGATTTCCAACCAGAGATCGCATGCTCTGTGGATAATCCCCACTTGTCAATGGCTCCATAAACCTACCCAAAATCATGGAAATTTCAAATTCATAAGCCTAAATTATAGGTATATTTGTCGACTTGTCCTGAAAACTTGTATAAAGCTGTCAGTTTTCCTTTGAACTTTAATTTTAGTTGATTACTTTCAAAACTTTATAAACAGCCAATTTCCTCTTTGGCTTTGGATTTTAAATTTTTTTTATCCATCCATTTTGCCTTCATATAGTTGTCATGTGTTTGCCCGTGTGATCAAGATGGATGTATAATTAGATGAAAATTTTCAAAAGTCAGGAGGGAAATTGGATAATTATAAAAAAAAATTAAGGGGTAATCGACTAAAATTTAAGTTAATGGGAAAATTGGCAGCTCTTTACAAGTTCGGAGAGTAAATCGACAAATACATCCAAATTTTATTGAGGTGTATAAACTAACAATATACTTACCATCCAAACATAAAATCCAATGACCGTAATGCAGCATGTTTATCTTCCTTTGTCTCCGAAGCAGGAACAAACCAATATGTATTCAATGTTATTCCGATCAGACCCTTTTGAAATGCCTACACAAGAACATGATTTCGATTATAGCCAGAAGGAGATACAACCTACTACTATTAACTTGTGTAGAATTCTCAACTAGGACCTAATACATATTAAGAAAAACAAAAAGATTAATACACCTGATATTTATCTTTGTACACTTTTACAGCAGCTGCATGAGCAAGAAGGAGATGGTGCGTCGCCACGTATGGTTCGATTGCTGAATCTCCGCCGAGACAATTCCGATTTTGCCAATAAGAGCAACGCCCCGGTGCTTGAGACCCAACTGCAAATCCATTGTTTGAAACACTATGCGGCTCATTCAACGTGGTCCATTGCTTTACTCGATCACCAAATTCCTTATAACAAAGCTCTGCATACTCTCTAAAATGATTGCTGTATATACACATTTAAAACATATTATATATACCGCCACAAAAAAAACTGTATTCCATTATGTAGGTCAGCTGTATAAATCATAGAACGTCAATATTTATTTAAAATAGTCAATTAGCTATAAATTTGTTCACTTACATAATACGAGGGCTTAAGAAACCACCATATTCGTGTTCCAAAGCTTCAGGAACATCCCAATGAAAGAGTGTCACAACTGGTTTTATACCTACATATAAAAAGTTTGATTAAATCAACATTTTAATAGTGCATGTAATTCTTGTTATATATCATTATTGGATAATAAAAAAAATGTTATTCTTATCACATTTGTGTAACATTTTTATAGAAATGAGATTTAAATGTATGGGTGGACATTATCTCAAGAGGTGATAGAAATATAGTAAAAAAATATGATAAATGTAACATTACTCGCATAAATTTTGTGTGTCTAATATTAATTTTATTTGACATGTAAATAAAGTAGGAGAAGTCACCGTTGCTTAGGAGTTCATCGATAAGATTATTGTAATGTATGATTCCCCTCTGGTTCACGCCGCCACTTAACTTTCCACCTGATGTTTAGTCAAAACAAGCAATTAAGCAAATAACACAAATTTTCACACAAAAAAAAAAAAAAAATTCAGTTGTTATGTATAATGATATTGATGATTGATCTCAAGATTCCGAACCAAATACGATAATTCATGCTACTTACTAACGTTAATTATTTTCACTTATAAATGAGAAATTTTAAGTTTAAATTTAAAAAATGACAAATTTCACAACAAATTTATTTTGGGCCCCTTTGTGTAAATGTATCTATTTGTATAAAAAGGAACAAAAAAATACAATGAGTCGTTTGAATCAACTTACTTGGTAGCAATCTGGACCACGAGATAGAGAACCTATAAACATCCAGCCCCATATCCTTCATTATCCTCACATCTTCCTATATAAATAATAACACAAAAAAAAATTAAAAGAAAGAAGCTCAAAGTGAAGGTTCTTGTTTTTCAGTTTCAAATGTTTCCATAAGCTCCAAAATTCTGTGATTATTTAACCTTATAGCGGTGATATTGATCAACAGCAACATCTCCGTTGCTGCCATCTACAATTCTTTCTGCATTTAACCAAAATTTTATTTGGAATGAATGAATTCAATTTCACCAAATAATAGTAGCTCGATATATTCATAATTTTAACTAATTAGTAATTAATTGACTAGAGAGACCTGGATGGGCGTGCGTATAGGTATCCCATATGCTTGGCCCTCTACCATCTTCTTTTGCAGCACCTTCGAACTGAAATAATTTAACATAGAGCCAGAGACCAACTTAGAGATCGATACAATGAAGAGATCGATGCCGATATTCATGCATATGGATGCTAACTGAAACAAAAACAAAACCCAGTACTTATATAAAGCAAAAGACAGAGTAACCTCCGAAAGGAATTGACCTGATAAGATGCCGAAGCTGTGCCAAATATGAACCCTGGTTCAAAACTACTTCTGCTGAGAGAGCCACAATGAATGGGCGGATCAGTACTAGCATCTGTGTTATTTGTCAATGCAACGCTAACTAGTAACACCAATAGTAACAAGCATACGATCCAACATCGCAATTGTAATGCCATAGTTTTGTGGTACAAGTATCTTCACGGGATGACAGGAATCAAACACGAGACTTTCGAACACGAGATTATGAGTGCACGAGTGAATGCTCAAAAACTAGTTCAGCTACGTACACTGCCCTTACAATTGCAGTAGAAAAGCCTAAGAAACAGTTTAACTGGTACAAAAGAAGGGCCTGAAACCATGCCAAGAAAACAGAACGGGGAAGATAAGGAAACATCGCATCGCTTCATATATAGCAACAAGGGAAAGTGTGGTGATCTAGAAAATGGTCGGCTTTTAATTCAAAAGATTTGGCTTTTGACATTATATCCTAATTAAAATAAGTACGTGAGTAGATTTTTTATGAAATTTATGTGATCTCTTCGTATCTAATTTCGACTTTTAGTGCGTTTGGTGAATTGTATTTGTCTTGTTGTCATTGTCACGGAGTTTGCGTGCGAATATTTACTTTCATTTAAGTCTTAAGAAATTTCAAAGAAACATATATTATATTCGTTGAGAGAGGGCATGAGAATGCTAAATAATTATATTTTTAATGTTTGGTGTGTCCCTACTTAATTCACCTCGGAGCAAACCTGAAGTTGGTATACACCAAAGAGATAAGAAATTTTTCAGTGTGCCTAAGATTCTAAAAAATGCTAGATTCTTGTCAAGCGACAGATTTAGACCTAGCGCTTAGGCGGCTAGGAGGGATCTAGGCGGGCGCCTAGGTGGACTAGGCAGATTTAAGTAAATCCATTATATTTCGTTAAAAATAAGTGTCTGTTTATACTTCAAATATATATAATTTCATCATAAACTACAAAATAGAAAGACATATATACTATGAAGTATTGGAACATAATGATAACATGGAGAACAAGCATATAATGTGTGTTTATTTAAGTATTCAGCAAGTCTCTTATAATTTATTGAAAAAAAATAAAATGCAAAATAAAAGTTATCTATTTTCTGTTCAAGTGAGTTGCAACCTAGGCAGCTCTGGGTGGGTTAGGCGGGTGCCTAAGCGGTCTAGCCTGGTGCCTAAGCGGTCTAGGCAGCTCTAGGCGGGTATCTTAAAAATGAAAACTAATGAAAAGAGCTTGAAAACTTTGAGTTTTAACGAGAATGACAAAATAAAGGATAAAGTGAATAGTACCATGATTAACTTTTTAATGTAAAAATATGATTTTTCGTTAAAATGAATAGTACCGTAACATTTTCGTTAAAACTCATATCTTAAAAAGCATCTCCAATGAAAATATTCAAAGCCGTCCTTACCACCATATTTTCCTATATAAAAGAACTACAGAACTTCCAAGAGAGTGGAGCAGCTGTGCCTATAGTACAGGAACTCACCAGAGTATCCATAAAAATCCCTACGTATAAGGGTTGCACAAGGATTCCATAATTGGGGCCGAGATTGATTCTAAGTGAACAGAATTCCCACTGCTGTGGGCTGCGCAACAACTTCTATCATTGACAAGACAAGGCCCACATCATCTTGTTCTTTTGTTATTTTCAATTGATGGAAACCAACGGTTCAGATAAAATATTTATTTTGATTTTTATTCTTATTGTTTAGATCAATGGCCACAATACTTTTAACTAAATTAATAATAATTTTTTTAATCTTTTATTCCTTATATTTAGGGATTATATCTTAAGAACTTCTATTTGAGAAAATATTATTTTAATGACTCAAATATTCTCTTAAAGTATTTAAATGAGTCATCAATGACGTCCCCACACGATTTTTTATTTTTTGAAAAAGTGTGCATGTTGCATATTGCAATCCACCCGATAACCATAAAAAAAAAATAATAATAAAAAAAAAAATTACAAGTTTAATTTTGGTTCCAAACTTCTCACGTTTCTTAACCCCTTGTCCTTGTCTTCTCCTCCTCCCCTTTCAACCAAAATCAACTGGGGTTTCAAAAACAAGATGGGATTCAATGAATCAACTATCAAAATTTGACTCCAAAACTTCACTCCACAAGCAGTCTCTTGTCCTCTTGTCCTCATCTTATCCTCCTCTCCTTTCAAACATACTCAATTAAATTGGGGTTTCAAAAATAATGTTGGGGTTCAAACGAATCATGTATCAAAATTTGACTCAAAAACTTCACTTCACAAGGTATTTTGTATGAATTTACTTCATTAATTTGTTTTGGGCATTGTAATTTAGAATTTAGATTTCCAATTTTAGAGATTTTTTTATTCTATGATTTCTCCAAATTATATATCAACCCTATATGTATATATATAAGTGTTTTGTTTAGTAAACGGCGGTGTTATCCACATACCTCATTTTACCATTTCTACACTATTCTCAATTTTCGACCGTAAGCGAGCGAAAATGAATTGAAAATGATCAAATGACAAAAATTAAAAAGGGTGTGTGTGGATAGCATACCCTTAATAAATTATTATAGCTTTTTAATTTGTGATTTTATTGTTTGTTGATGCCACAGTCCATACAAATCTCCATCTTCGTCCTTGTCTGTAAGGGCTTGTAAATACAGTATTGTGAATCATACCCTTTCATTATCATTCACATTCATGATAAGTAAAGATGCCCTGTATAAAATATCAACTTTTGTCATCCAATCAGAGGGTTCTTCCTATTCGGAACAAACTCCAGCCGACTTGAGTTTGATTTTTATTGAATAATAGAAATCAAGGCAAACACTTTAGTTATTATTTTTGGAACTGGTATTAGCATTTCAAAAATTTCATTCTACACCCCCTATAAGTGTATTTTTCTTTCTAATTATATAAAATTTAAAGTACAAATGAGATTTTTGAAGCATCAATACTAGCTCTCTTATTTTTATGACTAATATTTACCTCCTTAATATAAAGTTAAAGTTACTTCCACCCACATAATCCCATTTTCCACAAATAGAAGAATTTGATCTTAAAATTCATAATAACTTCCTAAAATAATCTTCACATGAAATTTGATTGGGTTGTAAACCATTACAGTATAACTCAGTGGTTGAAAACGAATTTCAGACCTATATTCCACATATTATGTATTGAGTTCAATTCCCGACGCTGATGAATTACGAGATGATGGCGAAAGGAATCAAAAATATATTTGTGAGTCTTTCCAACTCTTCAAAATGTCTCTGGGAGCCCATCTTCCCAGGTTCTTCATCTAACAAATAATAATTAAATTTAAAAAACCAAAACCACCCCTCCCATTGGTCGAATCCAAGAGCCACGGATCGAGAACTCACAACCGTCGATTCGTTTCGCTGCGTCCTCTCCCCGAAACTTTCACACGAAAACACAAAATTTCAAACTTCCCGCGATTCCTCTCCTCTCCAAATCGTAAATAAATACCCCCAAATCTTCCGCCACTTTCCATCCAATCGAAATCGATCAAATTTTCTCGAGAAACAAACACATCCTAAACCGTTCAACCTTCCACTTTCATTTTTCCAGATGGCTCGTACCAAGCAGACTGCTCGCAAGTCCACCGGAGGAAAGGCTCCAAGGAAGCAGCTGGCAACTAAGGCGGCTAGGAAGTCTGCTCCGGCGACCGGTGGAGTGAAGAAGCCCCACCGCTTCAGGCCGGGAACTGTGGCGCTGAGGGAAATCAGGAAGTACCAGAAGAGCACTGAGCTCCTGATCCGCAAGCTTCCGTTCCAGAGGCTTGTGAGGGAGATCGCACAGGACTTCAAGACCGATCTGAGGTTCCAGAGTAGCGCGGTGTCGGCGCTCCAGGAGGCGGCGGAGGCTTACTTGGTGGGTCTGTTTGAGGACACCAACCTCTGCGCTATTCATGCCAAGAGGGTCACCATAATGCCCAAGGACATCCAGCTTGCTCGCAGGATTAGGGGCGAGAGGGCTTAAGAATCCCCAAATCTTAGGGGTTTTGAATTTTCAGCAGAATGTAGTGGGAATTTTATGATTTGTAATGGGTTTTGAAAATTGATATGTAAAGTTGAAATCTTGGAAGATTTATGGTTAATCGAAGTTTGGTTTGACTTATGCACTCCATGTGTTTGTTAAAGTTCTTGCTTAATGCAAGCTGAATTAATTTTCTACATTATTTCTACTTTCATTGGTTTGAGCAGGATGTGATCTTTTGCTTAATTGATATGCTTTTTTATTCTATCCATGAAAGTGTTCAATGGTGTTTAGATTTGATTCAATTGAAAATACAGAATAAAATTGCTATGTCAACAAGTACTACTTCAGAGTATTGAATGGTTTGGACTTGTAATGGGGGATGGATCTGGTGGAACTGAGACTTGCTTGGCTCCTTTGAGCATCATTGTTAGTTTCTTTGTTGTGGGTCTCAGTGACGGATCCTCTTGAATGCACCACATTGCGATCATAATGTACTTCTCAATATTCTTGATGTCTTCCATTGCCTCATCATCATTCTCGAATAGCAGATGCAGTTTGCTTTGCTCATAGCAATCGTAAGCCCAATCTGCTAGAACCATTTGATCTTCATCCTTTGCCTCCTTGTCGAAGTTCCTCCAGCAGCATATAATCTCTAGCAACATAATGCCATAGCTGTGAACATCGACTTTTGCTGTGATAGGCCTGCTTTTGAACCATGCGGGGGAAACATAGCTTCGAGTTCCCCTGATTCTGGTGGTAGTCTTACTCTGGTCCATTTTCAAAAGCTTGGCCAATCTGAAGTCGGAAATTCTTGCTGTGTAAGAGTCATCTAGAAGTATGTTCTAAGGCTTAATGTCGCAATGTATGATTTGGCTGCTGCACTCCTTGTGTAAATACAAGAGCCCTCTCGCGATTCCCAAGACAATTTCCTTCCCTTGATTCCAGTTTGGCCTCGAGCTTTCTAGTGAGCCATTGCTCATAAACTCATACACAAGAATTCGGTGTTCTCTCTCGTTGCAGAATCCCAGTAGCTCGACTAAATTCCTGTGATTTGTTCTACTGATTGTGCTCAACTCAGCCTTGAATTCCAAATCAATTTCTTCAATCATAACGTTTAATCTTTTGACAGCAACACATTTCCCCTCATCATACCCCAATACTCCTTTGAAGAGGGTTGCAAAAGCACCACGGCCTAGTTCTTTGAATCCATTCGTAGCCTCTTCTAGCTCTTTGTGAGTAAAATTTTTCAGATTTGTGATTTGATGAGTCTGACTCACCTTTGCTTTTCCGTAGTAGAAGCAAGAAACAAGAAAATAGGTTGTTAGCAATGACAAGAGGTTTAGAAACCCTGAGCTACTCAGCAGCACAGTTCCAACCATGATCAGAGTTGAATTATCTTTCTTTTTCGTGTATCTGTCACCTGACCTCAAGGTTGAATTGTCTTTCCTTATTTTGACTAGACCTTTTACGCCATTGATGGGGTCGGCTGTCCCTTCAAAAGAGGGCTTCCCTTAAGCCAACACTGTCCATTTCTGAAATTGGCAACAGCACAGAAACAATCAGCTAGGCAAGCACTTTTCGGATAGACAACCTAGTCCAAGCCATGATCCCCCCTGCAACACTTGTGCCAGCACTTTTCGGATAGACATTATTAAGCAATTAAAATGCATGAAATAAACATGTTGGAATAATGGTAGGCTAGTCAATTTTCTTGTTCAAAGTTAGGCAAGTTAGGTTAGTCAAGCAAGATAGGTAAGTTAGGCAAAATTAGGCTTATGTTCCTTTTCTTCCCTATATATATGTTTCATCTTGTAATTGTTTCATTAAGCAAATATACAAAACCATCTTCAACACTTCTCTCTCATGGCTTAAACCCTAGAACCCACGAAACCCTAGCAGGTTCATATTTTATCATGGTATCAGAGCATCGTTTCTGGTGACTCTGAATACCCCACCTATCTTCAACGCTTCCGCACCACAACCAACAACATCGTCATCATGAGTGATTCAGGAACCAACACAAAACCATTAGAGATGGCTACTGATCTCTCGAACCCGTTTTTATTACACCCCTCTGATCAACCTGGGAACATCTTGGTCTCCAAAACCCTTCAAGGAGACAACTACAACACATGGAGCCGTGCTATGCGCATCAGTCTAAGTGCTAAGAACAAGCTAGGTTTGGTCGATGGAACCATTGACCCACCTGCTGAAACAGATAAACAATTTGCATTGTGGCAACGATGCAATGACATGGTTCTCGCATGGATCCTGAATTCTGTACATGAAGACATTGCAAGCAACGTTTCCTACTACACTTCAGCAGCAGATGTGTGGGCTGACTTGCGTGATCGTTTCTCTCAAGGGAACGATTCACGTGTTTACCAAATTAAGAGAGAAATTGTTGAGCACAGACAGGAGCAACAATCGATCTCAGTCTACTACACCAAACTAAAGGCATTGTGGGATGAATTGACGTCCTATCATGAGCCCTCAACATGCACTTGTGGGGGTTTGAAGAAGATCAATGAACGTGATGAAAAGGAAAGAGTGATGCAGTTTCTCATGGGATTAAACGAGTCCTATGCCGCAGTACGTGGGCAAATCTTGTTGATACAGCCACTTCCCGACACTCGGAAGGCATACTCTCTTGTTTTACAACAAGAGAAACAAGTGGAGGTATCTCTCACTCGTCATAACAACAGTTTGCATGCGATGCATTTGACAAGCCATAGGGAATCTGCTGCACAACGAGGTAACTCCTCTATTAAATGCTCATATTGTGATAAAAAATATCATACCGTAGATCGGTGTTTCTATCTCAATGGCTTTCCACCGGGGCACAAATACCATGGCAAAAAGATGATTCCTCCTAACAAGAAGAAACCTGCGGCTAATCAAACAAAGACTGGCAGTGAAGTCGCCACAGTCACGGATCAGCACCATCATGAAACCAACGGTGACAGCCCCAAGTTCACTCTTGAAGAGTACAACCAAATCATGGCCATGCTCAAGAAAAAACAACTTGGATGGTAATCCTCACCATTTTGCAAACGCCACAGGTACTCTTACACCTTTGTCTAAAATGTCAGGTGCCTTACCACAGAAAAACCTATATTGGATCATTGATAGTGGGGCAACGGATCATATATCTCCTTCACCTCACTTGCTTCACAAGAAATCTATGTGTGATTATGTCCAAATGCCGAATGGGGGAAAAGCCATTATAGAATCTGTTGGTTCCGTCCAAGCAACTCCTCTTCTTAAACTTGATGATGTGTTACATGTTCCAAATTTTCAAGTTTATTTGTTATCCGTTAGCAAACTCACTGAGTCTCTACAATGCATAGTGATTTTCTTTCCTACCTTTTGTGTGATACAGGACATGGCTACGAGGAGGATGATTGGCCTGGGCAAGCGATATAATGGGCTCTATTACTTGTCGTCAACACAAAATCCTCATTTAGCTCACAATTTCAACCGTCATTCAAACCTTTGGCACCGAAGGTTAGGACATCCCTCCACCGGTCCCTTACAACTTTTGACCAAGCAAGTTCCAACTATTATGTTTGATTCTAGCCATTTGTGTGACATTTGTCCCCTTGCTAAACAAACTCGTTTGTCTTTTCCGTCAAGCTTTATTTCATCTCAAGCACCTTTTGATTTAATACATTGTGATATTTAGGGACCCCATCGAGTCAATTCTCATTCGGGGGCTAGATATTTTTTGACTATTGTTGATGATTATTCACGATTTACTTGGATCCATCTTATGCGTTTAAAATCTGAAACACAAGGGTTGTTACGTTCTTTTATTGCTTGGGTTCAAACACAATTCAATCGCATGATCAAGACAATTAGGGCAGATAATGGGGCTGAATTCATTTCTTTACGTTCTTTTTTTGATAGCAAGGGTATTGTGTTTCACACTTCTTGTCCTTCTACTCCCCAACAAAATGGGGTCGTTGAAAGAAAACATCGCCATCTTTTAAATGTTGGGCGAGCACTTCGTTTTCAAGCCAATTTACCTTTAATTTTTTGGGGGGAAAGTGTTCAAACGGCATGTTATTTAATCAATCGCTTACCAACACCACTCCTCCATCACAAAACCCCATTTGAGCTTTTACATTGTACACCTCCAGATTTTCATCACTTGCGTGTGTTTGGTTGCTTATGCTATGCCACAAATCTCACTCCCACACACAAGTTTGATCAACGTGCTAGGAAATGCATATTTGTTGGATATCCTCTTGGTCAAAAGGGGTACCGTGTTTATGATTTCACTACCCACAAATTCTCCACCTCCCGTGATGTGATCTTTCATGAGGACACCTTTCCCTTTGCTTCCCAACCCCCAGATCACCAACCTGACAATGTTGTTCTCCCCCTTCCCCTTGATACTACCATCGACTCACCTGCCCCTACCAACACTACCATCCCCCTTCCATCCCACGACACACCACACGACCCACCGCACGACCTACCACAAGTCACACCCCCTATCCATGCCACCAACCCTTCCTCGGACCCTCTCATCACCGAGCCTGCTCCCTCCCCTCTTCCCCTTGCCATCCGCCACTCCAACCGTCCTCCAAAACCCTCCGTACGACTTCAGGGCTATCATTTATATCATGTACACTCTCTTGCTCCCAGTGCCACCTCCTCTTCCATGTCAGGTACACATTACCCTTTATCTCACTATGTTTCTTATGCTCATCTTTCTTCTTCACACCGTTCTTTTGCTTGTGCTATTTCCAACATTGTTGAACCCACTACCTTTGAGCAAGCTAATAGTGATCCTGCATGGCAAGCCGCCATGCAAGCTGAACTCCTAGCCTTGGAACAAAATCAGACTTGGACTCTCACTCGTCTCCCTCCCGGGCATCGAGCTATTGGTTGCAAATGGGTTTACAAGGTCAAGTATCATTCAGATGGGTCTGTCGAGCGTTATAAAGCTCGCCTTGTTGCCAAGGGTTTTACACAACGTGAAGGTATCGATTACAAAGAGACTTTCGCCCCAGTTGCCAAACTTATTACCGTCCGATGTCTTTTGGCCGTAGCTTCTGTTCGTCATTGGTCTCTCCACCAAATGGATGTTCAAAATGCCTTCCTCCATGGAGATCTTGGGGAAGAAGTCTATATGCAATTGCCTCCTGGTCTTCGTCGTCAGGGGGAGCACAATGTATGCCGACTCAACAAGTCACTTTACGGGCTTAAACAAGCCTCTCGAAGCTGGTTTCACAAATATTCCACTGCTATACACCAAGCTGGGTATCAACAATCCAAGGCCGATTATTCCTTGTTCACCAAGGTACGTGATCACTCATTCACAGCTATACTAATCTACGTCGATGACATGATCATCACAGGCAATGATGAAGAGGCCATTCGTGATCTCAAACAGTTTCTTCACACTCAGTTTCGAATCAAGGATCTGGGACCATTAAAATACTTTCTCGGCGTAGAGGTGGCTAGGTCTTCTCAAGGTATTTCTATCTCACAACGGAAATACACACTTGACATTCTTGATGAAGCCGGCTTACTAGGTGCCAAACCTACAAAATTTCCCATGGAAGAAAATTTGAAGTTATCTCCAATGGAAGGGCAAGTTCTTCATGATGCCTCGAAGTATAGGAGACTTGTTGGTAAACTTATTTACCTTACTATCACTAGACCGGAAATTTCATATGCAGTTCATGTACTCAGCCAATACATGCAACAACCAAGAAAACCACATTTAGATGCAGTCCATCGTCTCTTGCGATACTTGAAAGGGGCACCTGGATAAGGACTTCTATTTCCTTCAAAGGGGGACCTAATCTTGGCTGGATATTGTGATGCCGATTGGGCTCGATGTTCAATTACAAGGAGATATGTCACGGGTTATTGCATATTCCTTGGAGGAGCATTGGTATCTTGGAAGACTAAGAAACAAACCACCGTTTCTCGATCTTCAGCAGAAGCAGAGTATCGTGTCATGGCCTCTGCGACGTGTGAGCTTACATGGATGAAATACTTGTTGGCTGACTTACGAGTTGATCATCATGTGCCAGCAAAACTGCATTGTGACAATCAAGCGACTCTTCATATAGCAGCCAATCTCGTGTTCCACGAGCGTACCAAACACATAGAAATCGATTGCCATGTTGTTCGTGAACGTATTCAATCAGGGGTTATCACGACAGCCTACGTTCGTACTGCAGCACAGTTGGCTGATATATTTACCAAGCCGCTTGGACAAGGGATGTTTCACTCATTACTTGGCAATATGGGTGTGATTGACATTCACATTCCACCTTGAGGGGGAGTATTAAGCAATTAAAATGCATGAAATAAACATGTTGGAATAATGGTAGGCTAGTCAATTTTCTTGTTCAAAGTTAGGCAAGTTAGGTTAGTCAAGCAAGATAGGTAAGTTAGGCAAAATTAGGCTTATGTTCCTTTTCTTCCCTATATATATGTTTCATCTTGTAATTGTTTCATTAAGCAAATATACAAAACCATCTTCAACACTTCTCTCTTATGGCTTAAACCCTAGAACCCACGAAACCCTAGCAGGTTCATATTTTATCAGACATAGTACCTCAAAACTCCATCATAGTTAAGAGTTGCTCTCTGGTAAAAATCTTGGATTGAAACGGTGTTGTTTGATATCATATGAAGTATGCTTCTGTTCCTTGCAGTAAGGTAAATAGAGCCAGACATGTTGTAGATTACCTGAAAACCGCTATGTTAAAGAAATCAACCCCATCTCATTAAAGGACCTACACAAATCTAGAATAAAGAATTCTAGAACATTCACTAAGGTTGGTTAGCTAGATTATCCAAGTTAAAGTAGTACTTTGTAGAAATGACTAGAATGTTGTTTCTTAAGTTGGTGGAAGAGTCTAGAAGAATGGTGAGGTTTCCACCAACATGCAAAATTAGTGTAGATAATTCTAGCTTAGGAAGTTAGTGGAATTATCTAGATATCTCTAACATGGTGTGTCCATACTTCTCTAAGGTTGCATCCATGCCTATAAAAGGAGAAGGCATCCACACCATTTGTATCAACAAATCAACAAATCAACCAAGCAAGCTTGTAAGCAAGCAAGCAAGTGAGAGTGAGAAGAAAGAATAGTCTTGTAAGAGTGTGAGTGCTCTAGAGTTTGTCTCTAGAAAGTGAGTGAGTGTCATAGCTTCTCAAGAGTGTCTTTGATAGTTTGTGTTGTAATATTTTGTTTGTGTAATACAAGTAATTTGTTTACTTGTATTGTCTCTCCAACACTTGTGTTAGAGTTGTGTACTCTAAGTTTTTCCCCCAACACGCTATCCTTAGTGTCAGTTGACCAATAGATAGTATTAGCCGAATCGAATGGGAAATGTGTTGTGTAAAGCAAGAGTTGTCCACTGGATTGTAGCGCATAGCGGAATCTTCCCTTCGAGTAATTTGTTGGCGTGTAGCGCGCAAGAGTATGCTCTTTTGATTTAGAATCTGCAAAGGTAGGATTGTATCGGTTGGCTGATCAAAACTCTGCCACAAAATGGTTGAATTTCGTTTAGCCAAAATGAAATTTCCAGTGTCAAGCATGGCTGCGTAGGAAACTCCGGTACCAACAAAATCAGCAACCGAAATTTGTTTGTCTGTTGCAACGTCATTGAGCATAAACCGGCCATCTGCAGTGAGTTCAACTGCGGATCCTTTTGAGACTAGATTATCACCGTTGTGGCTGACCAGACAATAGTTCTTTCGGGTATTTTGTTAAACCATATGGCCAGTAAGAAGCCATGTTTACCAATTTCTTGGAAACCGAAAGATGGTGAGGCCCAGAAAGACCTATTGTGCAGTACGTTGAGGGTTGATCCCATTGAGATATTTTTGGTTTCATCAGTTTGAGCTGTGGTGAAAAATGGCAGCAGTAGAAGGAGATGCTAGTTCAAAAGCCATGATTGGAAGAATGATATCCTCTAGGGACGGAGGAGTTGATGGTGTATTGACAATTTATTTGAAGTTTAATTGAGACTTGTTCTATGCACAACAGCAGCTTCTTTCTTCTACTATTATTCAATCTTCCACGGAAATTGACCAAGAATTTTCTATATTATTTTAAGTACAAAATCCAAAAGCAATAATTTTGGATAGGCCTAACTCTACCGAAAAGTTTCTGATACTGTTCACTTTAACGAAAAATACTTTAACGAAAAACCACATTTTTACACTAAAAAGTCAATCTTGGTACTATTCACTTTACCCTTTATTTTGTCTTTATTGTTAAAACTCAAAGTTTTCAAGCCATTTTCATTAGTTTTCCTTCTATAAAATTGTTCTCGACTTATGGAGAATGTGTTAAGAGTATATGGAATCAAGGAGGCGAATTTCACAGGGCCTTTTTCCTTCTGCACACTCTGATGTACCATTCTTAGGATTGAAGAAATCAAAGGAGGTGAAGAAAAATAAATAACCACGAGTGTCCGGAAATCATTTCTCAATAGTCACCCAAAACCTTCAGATATTTCTGTTGTGTTCAAATCAATTTTCTCTCTCAACTTTCCCAAGAAACAAACACAATAGAAACCCTACAAACCTCCAAAACATATTGTATTTCTCAGAGACAAGAGCCCTCTTTGCTAATCCTAAGGCAATCGCCGTTGACCTTGGTTATACCAAATACTAGCAAATTCGAATAATCTACTAAGACTAGTATGTATTTCTGTATTTATAGTTTTATATGCATAATTTATCATACACGTATACCTGTTTGAATGTACCTAGACACTGACAACTACGTTTTATCCAACACATTGACAATCTCGTTTATTAAATAAGCAGTCAGTTTAATCATGGAGGATTGGCATTTTTGTATCATTTTGTTCAGTGTTTTAAAAAAGCGTTAACCTGTAACTTGCCCGATTAGAATCGACATATAAACAATGAACTTTGCCAGTATCTTATTGTCTGGAGTCTGTTAAAATAAGCCTGGTCCAATCAAGTTGCATTTCATGATACTAGTATTAGGTAGCCTAATGAAAAACCAAGACATAATGTCTTAGGGTTTACAGTGAAAAATCAGGACATTGTTGGATTCAGTCTTTAAGTTGAAGTATTTCTACTTGGATTGTTTTATGCAAAATTTGAAGTAGCATTTTTTCTCTGTGGTACATATATATGTGTGTGTATGTGTCTATATATATATATATATATATATATATATATATATATATTGCTGAAATTGCAAATGCTAGAAAATGTGGTGTTATAGCGGATCAGAATTTTACAATTGAATGCAGAAATCAGACAATCAATTACATAGCAAGAAATCATTCTTCCTTTTTCATTCGGATGTTTTAGAACTTTTGGTGGATATGGATTGCGAAGGATGTGAATAGAGGGCAAGATCTCTTTTCTAATTCATCATTTTTGTCTCACCAATCTCGTTAATTTGACGTGCAGGTTGTACTGCATTGTCGCTAAATTAATTACAATATTGGATTATGCATATGGGAATATGCATGCAGGTGTGGATAACTTGGAAACGGACATGGATAAACAAAAGGCGACGGTGACGGGGTATGTAGATCAAAGGAAGGTGTTAAAGGTTGTGGGAGAAGAACAGGGAGGAGGGCCGGATTTTGGCTGTTCCCATACGACGGCGAATACTATCCGTATGCATTTCAATATTTAGACGAGTCTACGTATTCGTCTTCCTACAACTACTACATGCATGGCTAGAACGAAAGAGTGCACGGATGCTTCCCTGACCCGGCTGATAATACTGTACATCTCTTTAATTAGTGATGACAACAAGCCTACTGCACCCTATGTGATCAAACAATAATAGTTCTTTCTGGTATTTTTGTAAACCAGATGGCTAGAAGTCGTATTTTGAAAATCTATACCTTTACAATCTGTGTAGAATTAATCAATAGGGGTGTTGGAGGCATCTGAAAAATGTAAAATATGTAAAGCAACGCATTATTAATGAATTTGATTATGTGAATCTTAGTCACCGAGTTTTCTTCGAGTAGACAAAATTATGTCGAATTTTATGTGAAGAAAAATGATTTTATGGGGCTAAAGTTTAACAAAAGACACAAATAGTTTATACGAAGTTGTCTCAAACGAGATCAAATCTTTTGCACCCAAAACAGGTGTGACCTTTTTGTGATTCCAATTATTGTTTGACACATATTACATTTACAACAACAGGGTTAAAGAAAAATTAAGTTTATAAACACGTGTTAGTCAATGATTGAGGTTACAGAGAGGCCACACCTATTTTTGATACAGAAGATTTGACAGACCAGAATATAAATGAAGGAATAAGCCGTTGGTACAAATTCAAAAGATTATCCACCCGATTAAATAGTCGGGTATGAATGTGGATGATCCGACTGAACCCAAGCCAACCAGAAAGCGCGCGTATATAGCACCAAAACAACATAACATGGCGGGAAAATTAACCCTAAAGAAAACCCCAAATTCAAACCTCTCAATTCGCACACTGACACTTTCATGGAAAAATACTTGGTCAGTCTCAAGCCCTCGTCTCAAAATCCCAGCAAACCTATCTCACGGTATTCACGAATTGACAACCATTTTCAATTTCCCTGCTTTAATTCTGTATTCATTTTCAATTGAGGGTTTTCGTTTGTTTAGGTGCAGATGGAGTCGGAGCATGATCGAACTGAACGGAAGATTCGAGCCCAATTATCGCCATTCTGTCTCCGGTTTACTCATGGAATCATATTCGGAGGTGCCCAGTTAGTTAATTTTGATATTCCTGAGTTTATCAGTTAGATTAGTTAGCTGCATTCTGCAAGTACATTGATTTGTTTACTTTGATGTTTGATGTAGCTTAAGAAATTTCCGCATTTGTACCACTTCAATGGCGGACCGTGTCAAACCCATGTATGTAATGTTACAAACCCGGAAAGCAGAAACCCAATTTGTTATGATTATTAAGATTTAAAATTTTTATTATGTTTGTGATGTTTTCAATTTTGTAGTTGAATTGGATCGACAATGGAGCGTTTCTTTATCACCAAGCGCCAATCACAAAGTCGGTAATGTCTATTTGCTTATGTAATTCATCTGTTGTGAAAAAAGATTACTCATTTTGACATCTTTTCAGGCAAGGAATCTCTGCACTGGATTTTGACCAAAAGGTAAATACATTTTGAGTTGGTTTTTGATTTATTTCATTTTGTGTTTCTGTGTTCGTGTATGTGTGCGCATGTTGGTTCTACTTTTCACTTCATTTCTTGTATTTACATTTCGTTTTTTCTCCTTGATAACTTTATATTTAGGGAATATACCTGGCATCTGTGACAAAATCAGGGTGCTTAACAGTGCATGATTTCGAAACTCTTTATTGCCAGAGTAATGAACCTTTGCACCGTAAGTTCTTTCACTACAAATTTTCTCTTCTTTTGGCATATATTTGTTTTGGCAGAGTCAAACCTATCCTTATCTAGGCGCTGCACATAATTTCTGAGCATATTACATTGGTGATGCAAATTATATAGTCTGCTGAGCTTGTACAATATTGCACAAAACTAATGGATACGGTTTAAATGCACAAACCTTTTTATACATGCATTTTTTAGGTTTAACAAATCTCATAGCTTTGTCCTTTTTCCCTTGAGCTTATAGTTGATGTTCAATGAAGGATGGAAAATAGTGCTTAATTTGAAAAGTTGTGGCGCTTATTATGATTTATTAAGTGTGCTTTCAAATTACTGGTTGACACTTTTGCTTTAGAAACCCTCTTTTAATTAGCTCTTTTCCTCCTCCTTTCCTGCTAGGCTTGAAGGAAGATGAATCAAAACATGTGGTGCACCTTTCTTTCGATCAACAACTAGACTTTGTTCGGTGGAATCTTGCTAATCAAGATGAGGTTTGAGTTCAATACAAGTTTTACGATAGATACTGTTAATGTAATAAGGCTGCTTCATTGTGCTTTATAATTTGTATTCGTGACTCCACAGAACTATATACATAATGGCTATTCTTTTTCCAACTGACAATTTCTCATGCTTATTTTATGTATGCATAATTTTCAGCCTATTACTTTTATTTTACACTAATGATCCATGGGGTTATTTTTACTGTGTATATGCTTATATTCTTCTTAATTGAAAACAAATGGATTTGTAGTATATTGTACTGTTAGTTTAGAAGCCTTCGTTAAGTCGTTGAGTACAGCACATTTAAGGTTGATTTGTTTTAATTGGTTTATCTCTCGTCGGTTTCTAACATCAAGATTTTCCTACTTTGTTTATGTTAGGTTGTTTGCACATCTACAAAAAGGAATGAAGTACTTATATTTGATATTAGTTATATCTCATCTAAACCATCCCAGGTAAGTTTCTCTCCCTCTCTTTTCTTGGTTAAGAGAAAGTTTAGAGGAATAAAAGCGCTCAATTGTACTCACAGACATAGTCACAGGCACACAGATACATACGTACCACATGCATGATTTAAATGAGGATGATGTGAATTTTTAGATTTGCAGTTCCGGTCAGGCTATATAAACTTTGATATCTGATAAGCTTCTCTATACGATAGGTTTGTGGACATCTATGCGATAAATACTTATATTTGATATTTGTCCTTACTTTTTGATCCAGGTGTTAAGGACAAGACATAGTGTTTCTGTCTTTGGGTCTAATATTCATAAAGGCCTTACTGATATTGCTTCTACTTCACTTGACGATTCCAGGTTGGTGAAATAAAGAGACAACGTTTTTCATTTTCTGACTTTTGTACTTATTTTTTACTTCTATCAGTTATATTGTCTTTCTAAGACGGCGTTCCTTTTTTGGTGATTTTAGAATACTGGCTTCTGATACACATGGTGCAATCAACGTATGGGACAGAAGAAAGAGCACATTTCCATGTCTTGAACTCACTACAGATTCCCGTGGAACCCTTAATAGTATACAATTGAATGTGGAAAATCAGGTCTGTAACAATTCACAACTTTTTCTTCAATCTTTTACTTTTACATATATATGGGAACTTGAGATAGGCACATCTTTTAGGAAAGCATGTAACCATGCTTTTGTTTCTTTGTGTTATAAACCTAGTACATAATAAAAAATTATGTTTAATAAGTAGCAACCATTGTGATTATGATTCATGAATGAGGATTACTTGTTCAAACTTATATATGTATATACTCTAGATTTCTAGTTATATCAATTATCTTAAGGTGAAAGATCATTTAGGAAGAAATATTGCAGGCAAGGCATTTTCTTAAAACCAGGAACTCAGTCATCATAGTCAGAGGGTATGGTACTAATTCCTTTCCAAGTTAATTGTGATGATCCAAAATTGATTTTAATTATTTTTTGGAGTTGCATGAAAAAGAAAACTGGAAGGGTCTAAATGATTAGACGTAGTGTGGTGCACTCTTTAGTCCTATATGAGTGAATTTTCTCATAGTTTTCGTGTGAATATAACATGAAAGAGATTCATAGAAAGACCCAAACTAACTAGTATTACAATAAGAGAATAATGCTTGGAAGTCTCAATTAAAGATCTTGAATTTGGAAGCATGTTCTCAGTCGATATCCTACGATTTCTCCTTTCCATGAGTAAATTTTTCCTCTAAACAATTTTACACTTTTTTTTTTTTTTTTCAGATCGTTTTTGGAGCTGGAAAGAATGGATTTATTTATATATGGGATCTTCGTGGTGGAAGAACATCTTCTACTCTTCAGAGTAATAAAGAAGTAAAACAACAAGAACTGAAAATCAGCACCCTGACACAATTCTAGCAGTTCTGCAAAATGATAGTACTAATTTTCTGTTTCATTTTTTTGGTTTCTATAGATACGTCATCCACCTCTAACATCATTGAAGTTATCATCAATGTTAGAGAAAATTGGGCCTCTGAAGGTATCAAATATGTTATTTACAAATACTGTTTTAGGAAAAAGAATTAGTATTGTTCATCCAAATTTTTTATGCATGTTACCTTGTAAGTTTTGAGTATTATATATTGCTTCATTGAAGCCAAAAACTATTTGACACATTAACATCAGGAATGTGAACTGTAAGGTCAATCATAGATTCATAGCAGACCTAAGTTATGTAAATGTCATGTTTTGCGTATTTTAATTTAGACAACTAAATTTTCTCATTATTTTTCAGGCACAATCAGACATTATTTCTAAGGAGATACAATCCATAAATCTCGATCCATCTTGCCCGCATCAGTTGGCATTCCACCTTGATGATGGTTGGTAGGTCTGGGGAGGAGTTTTCTTTCCTGTTATTATTGGTGTTGATTAATTTTGTATGCTAATTTTTGAATTAAAAACTTGCCTCTGGCTGCAAGTACCTAACAATATGAACCTAGCTGGAATACTGTTCTGAACACGTCGGACGCATGATAATTTCTCTTTCAAGAAAATATTATTTACAAGAGATTTGGTTTACAGTAAAAGGGAAATGTACCTTAGAAAACAATAGGAATGTGTGCTTGACATGTGACAATTCTTTTGGGTGTAAAGCAACTTTCAACATATTCAGGACTTGCAGGGCTTGCTGGACTTTCTGTACTTGACAATAGAGCCTTTAATAAATTCCCGTTTAGATTATGATATAATTTTTTTTACCAAAAGCATCATTCTAACGCACTCTCCATTGCTTCTTGCTTGTGCCTCGTTTAATGCAGGTCAGGTGTTTTGGATGTTTATAATTTTCAAGTTACACATATTCATTGTCCTCCGCCTGCTTGGTTGTAAGTGTTACTCATTTAATATCATGTGTTAACTTTAAAAACACTATAAATTTGTTTTTAAGAGCTCTATTTGTTTAATGTTTCCTTTCATTCTGATGGCGTAGAAATGATTCTGGTGTATCAGCTGATCTGTTATATTTGAGAAAACCTTCATGGCTGCCAATAAATTCGGTAAGGACTTACCGCTACTTGCATACTCCAAGTCATTTCTAAAGTGGTTGATTACAATCGGTGGTAGGCTGTAGCAATCCTACAAGATTTTCATTTTCTTGGCCTTAAAATTTAATTTTGTTGTGTCGACCACTTGTATTGTACAGTAAAGTCTTAAATCTGTCACTTTTATAATGCAGATCTATGTGGTTGGATCATCAACTGACAGTGGGATTTATATTTTGGATTTCTATCCCGATTCAAGCTCTCCTAGCCATGTGGACTACATGTAAGAAACTCTACAACTTACTAGTATGTCAATTAGCCATCAGGTCTACCTAGGCGTAAGACCTAAATTATAAGGTTGGTTAGATAAGAACAGTAATGTGACCATCAGTCTCTGCGGCTGAGGGTTTCTTATCGAATACATAATCTGAAATGATATGAACATTCAGCAGAACTAATAGCACTTTTTACTTTAGAAGGATGGTTAGATAAGAGTAGAAATGTGACATTTACTTCACTTGCCTTTTCCCCTTCTCCTATAATTATCTCATTTTCGGTTTGGCCCTTGTGGGAACGTTGTTTATTTTGCATTTTGGTTAACCATATGTTTCTTTATCTTGTAGAGACGATGCACAAAATCTTTCTGGGGTAAAGAATCAAGAGAAGAAAAACAGGTTTCTTCCATTGTCAGAAAGGGTTACAGCATGTGCAGCTCATCCTCTCAACAGTACCATCATTGCTGGAACAAGGGTATGTATTCTCGAAAGCCTACTTTGTGATTCAGTTTTTCAAATCCTATGGATTCTTTAAAATCCTATGACATGGTTACTACTTTCTACTCCAATTATACACACGTACGTGAAGGAAAATGGTTCGCGATATTGAAACGTGTCTAAACATTTGACCGAACCTGTGCTTGCAATCTATTAATTTGCAGTGTTTCCCTTATGAATTAATTTTACCATGAATCTCATATTCGTACACCTTTATACAGTATCACTGATGAGTTTTCGTTGTTAATACATGAGGCCTGATACTTTATGGATGATTGGTTTCAGAATTCATCTTTGCTCGTGATTTCGCAAAGTCACAAGTCATGTTAAAGTGACCAACCGATGCTGTGGTGACTTGTATATCTCCACCAGTGTAAGCAGAAATGTCCAGTGGTCAAGAAACTACTGCAAAACGCTTAACCCCAAGGCTTTTATGATTTGTGCTGTTCATAATTTGTCAGCTCATCTGCTCATGTGTTATACATAGCCAGGGGACCAGAGGAAGAGTAGAAGTATTTTCTTTTGTAGATTTTATAGATTGGAGGATTGTTGTAGATCGTAGTGAATAGTTTGTTTTGAGAAGATTTCAGAGATCGTGAAATTGTACGTTATGACCCAAAATAACATATACATTATTATGGATGAATAATTTTGTCTATGGAGATCAACGTTGGTACTCGAATCAATACGACAATTCTCATTAATAATGCAATTTTGCACTGCAAGATCAAAACTGAAATTGCAGCTTGAATTGCAAGAAAAGATTGCACCAAATCTGGTGTTTACAGACTAAATTTCAACAGACATGAAAATGGCTATATTGTTGTAGCAACAACAATGACAAATCGGAAAACTGATGATATACAGGACTAAAGATAAATGCCGAGAGACACTTGGTATTGTAGAACAATACACGGTTTTGAAAATCTTCGTCTACAAAAAGTAAACAGACTCAGAAGCAACACTTCATGAAGATGGCTGAAAACTTTTGGCTGGAACGGAAAGAGCAACAGCACCATAATCCGCCCTTGAGAATTTCCTGTAAACTGCTTGAAGTTTACTTTCCGCTGCATTCAAGTGAAGGCCGACCAAGAGCTTGGCACAGTCCCTGTTGCATTACAAAGAACACACCCAAATTAGTAAATATACACAACAGTTTCACAAATCACAGCTACACCGCACAGATTCCAAATGAAGTTTACCTCAATTGGTCTTCAGAATAGCCAGTGTGGTGCTTCAAAGTTTCAGTCCAGAAAGGATTCTTATTGAGAGTATAACGCGCAGCATAGACGGCGGCAGCAGATATCATGGATGGGGAGTACAGAATGATAGTCGGATAATGCAGGATTCCGAGCTCAGCTAGAAAGAAAACCATGTTCTTCGTCTGCATTAGATCAGTAAGTAAATTAGTATTTGTCGGTTCAACAAACAGAATTTCAATGTTTCTGTTTTACTTAAAACCACGGAAAATTAACTACCTCCTCATCAGGCGAAACAGAAGCTTTGATGTATCGAGACAGGAAGACATAAGGGGTGGGAACTGTCAAATACCACTCCAGCTTCCCCAGGATTGCTTTCTCCATGCGTAGTATCTGATCGCTGGTGTATGCGTAGTCTGACAAGCAAACAAAGTCATTGACCTGCATATCGAAAACCCCATTTCAGATCAAATTACAACTCTCAAAATATGATGTCACTAAAACAACTCAAGGAACACTACCTGTGGAGCCCATATTTCCTCATATTTGGATGCTATGACCATAGAACTAATACCAATTAGCTGAAGTTCCCTCCTTGAAATAATCTTCTTCGAAAGGTAGCGATCAATTATGTTCACAGTCAGGTAGAAGGTTTCAGGCATCAGTTCAAATTTCCTGTGAACATCTATCAACCAGTCTATGAGGATTGATCTCATCTTTGTATTTATGTCTGGTTGAGAATCCATGTAGTCATGAACACGGCTATCATCCTGCATTCCAAAATTTCATTTGGTAAGATACGAGATAAGGAGAAGGGGAAATTGAAGACTAGAGGAAAAGAATACAACATACTTCAGTGAGCTTGTAGAACTTGTATAAATCATCAATGTATTCCACCACTGCTAATTCATCATTGACATCAGCTGAATCGATTTCAACAATCTTTGCTTTTGGCTTGATGTTCACTCCAAGAGCCATAGCCTGCAGCAAACAAAAATTTCAAATACTCCAACAAAGAATAGTTAAAAACTCAACACCTGTTATGCCAAAAGAAAACCAAAACTCACCTTGCTTCGAGCTGTGAGGATCGAAGTCAGTGTCTTGACTTCCTTCCGCCCTTCTTCTGGCTTGCATTGATTCACAGGCTTCTTTTCTTCTCCTTCATCAGTACTAATAACAACCACAACATCAGATTTTGGCTTGTCAATTTCCTTCCTGGGAACTACCTTCTTGGCAGGAACACGCTTTCGATTGAGAGCTAGCTTATCATCAAGTACTGGCAGCACCACAGGGTTCTATAATTTAAAGAATCCAGTTCCATGAGCACAATTAACTCCTAGTTTCAAAAACCAAAATCCATAAGAACAAAAATAATGAGGTAAAAAGCTGTGGTAAATTATTATTACCACATCGTTAACTCCTTTTTCTTGTCCCTTTGCTATCAGTTGTGCATGAAAACTCCTGCAAGTCAAGAATTTGTTAGTTAATTGCTTGTGTGTTTGCGGGGGAGAGAGAGAGAGAGAGACAGAGAGAGAGAGGAGAAAGAGAGTAGAGACCTAGTAATGGGGCGATTGCCAATGTCCTGAAGAACTCGCCTGTCCCTTCTGAGTGCATCACCACCTTGAGGAAAAACAAACACGAAATACATCAATATCGAAGAAACCAGCCATTAAAATATGAAGATTTCCCAGAAAAAAAAAAAAAAGAAAAAAAAATCTGAATCGCTACAATATAACAACAAGAAAGAACACGAAATACTTCCAGAATGAAAAGCCCCAATTAATTAAGCAACAATAAACCAAATACCCAGAAGGAACCCATCAAATCCACCACTACGAATTAAAAAAATATGAACAAGAAAAGAAACGGGCAGATCAAAATAAACAAGAAAATTGATAAACCCAGATAAAATCGCCTCAACAAAACCCAGAAATTTAAATGGAGAATTCTACAAAACCCAGATAGAATCACATCAAAAGAACCCAGATTTTTAAATTTAAATTCAAATTTTCAATTCAGAAATCAGAAATGGGATCGGCGAATACCTTTGGGTTGCTGTGGAACAATCGCTGGTTTGGCTTCCTCCATTGATGGCTGAGATCTCCTTATCGCCCTCTAGAGTTTCCGGATTCAGTGAATTTTCAAACGAAAATCGCCTTCTTTCTCTCTCTTTCTTTGTTTCGCTCTGCGCTTTGCGTTTCTTGTCTCAGGAGCCTAAAAGCAAAGCAAACGGTACTATTTGAAGCTTACGAACCGACATTAGGCCACAACGGTCAAAATTTTTTTATTTGAATCTCATTCGTTGGATTTTGGTGCACGGCTGCGATTCATTTTTTATATTGGTTTAAAATCGTGGCTTAATTGGTAATTCAGTCATGTTTGGCATTTGTCAATGCACACATACGAACCTTTGGCTGTTTTTACCATATAAGCTAAAATATGGAATTTTTATTTTATTGGTTTTTAATGAATTAAATGAATTTTATCTTATGACATGGACAAGTAATTAGGGGGATGTTAAAGAGATTCCCTACTTAAATCATATTCCGTGACCACAGAATACAGAAGTTGAGAACGCGCCTTAGAGCAACGAAAATGTTGCTTCTTTGTGATCGGATTCGAGTCGTGGGAATAGCCTCTTTGTAAAACAATGGTAAGACTGTGTACGATAAATATTCCCTGAACTCTTGCTAAGCTGATAATCTTATTAACTTGAGATCACTTTTTTTAAAATGTGAATATTGATTGTTGAATTTATCTTAAATAATTTAAAAATAAAATCCAACAATCAATCGTCCCATTGTATAGCCTATAAAATATGATCTAAAAATTTTCTCCGGAGCATACAATATATGTTCATAAGGGAAAACCATCTAATTGTTTAGGTAGTAACATCGAATATTGAAAGTGCCAATTATGGGCAAACCAACCTCCCCATATTGGTAAAGATATGGGCCTTGAGTTTCGTTGTTTTGGACCTCTCCGCAATGCACCTCTTCCAACCAACTCCAACCTGGCTTAAGCCCAATAATTTTGGGCCTTTACATTTTGACCTTGGGCTTCCAATGGTGACCGAAAGATTGGCCCAGCAAAAGAAAAAAAAATTGAAAAAGATTTAGGCCCGGCCGAAAGGTGGAGGTCATGTATGCAAATAGGATAACAATATTTTTGTTCATTACCGTTAAATAATAATGATGTTCATCATCATATTTATCACTATTAAATAAATTTAAATTACAAAATCTACATAGTTTATAGGTATAAATTTTTAAATTCATCAAATGATGATAAATAAATTAATAAGCATAACCACCGCATAAAAACGATGAGCAAAAAACTAGAGTGAGATGCACACAAAAGAACAAATGCACAAGCATTTTATATTTTAGACTAAGTCAACTTTAGGGGTGAAAAAAATACCCAAAATTCCAATTCAAACCAAAAAAATCTCCATCCCAAACCAAAAATGTATCTTGAAAGCACTTACACCGCAAGAATGATTACTTTCATGATTAAACCACATTTTAAGACTAAATGGGAGGAAGAAATCATATAATTAAAACAACAAATCCAATTAGCCATTAGATTTCAAACATATTATACCACAAAAGTTATCGAAGCAAACGACTTGTTGTCTAAACACGAACCAAACCTCTAAGGTCTGGAAATTCCAAAACGAAAGATCCATCTACAACTAACTACACGTCGTTTAAAAGCCAAAGGCTATGAAACCCCGAAATTGCTCTCCAAATATCATCAAGCCCTCTCGCCCCTAATCCTCCGAGCGAGCTGGATATCCTTGGGCATAATGGTAACTCTCTTGGCATGTATCGCGCAGAGGTTGGTGTCCTCGAACAGTCCCACCAAGTACGCCTCCGCCGCCTCCTGGAGCGCCGCCACGGCGCTGCTCTGGAACCTCAGATCGGTCTTGAAATCCTGGGCGATCTCCCTCACCAGCCTTTGGAATGGCAGCTTGCGGATCAGGAGCTCTGTGCTCTTCTGGTACTTCCTGATCTCTCTCAGCGCCACAGTTCCCGGCCTGAAGCGGTGAGGCTTCTTCACTCCTCCGGTCGCCGGAGCAGACTTCCGGGCAGCCTTGGTGGCCAGCTGCTTCCTTGGGGCCTTGCCTCCGGTCGATTTCCGGGCGGTTTGCTTGGTGCGTGCCATCGATAAAATTGAGAGGGATGGCTCTAAGTGTTCTGGGATCTGTTTGTTTCTCGGGAAAATTGGGGAATTGGAAATAGGAAAGTGGTTGGAATTTGGGCTTGGATTTTGGTGGGTATATATAGTAGGTGTGTGGGTGGAGGGAAATGTAGATTTTGTGTGTGTTTTGAAATGGTTTGGAGGGAGATTTTGGAGCGTTGATAAGGTTTTAGTGGACGACTAGGATTGGTTAAGTGGAGTTGCCAAGATTGCGATCCGTGGTCTCTTGGACTGACCAATAGGATGAATTTCTCTTTGGCGCATATTTATTTATAATTTTGTTTATTTATTTACGATATCAACAAAAGGAAACTTGGCACAATGATATTGGGCGCAGGGCCCATTCCAACTTGGGCTGTCAAATTTCATACAAACAGATAAATTGTGGTTTTATAGGTTAAATTGTTGTCCGCACGGTAAATCGTGTGTTTAATTTTTGACAGGAGTGAATCATACGAAGGTGATCAATGAGAGTTTGAAATGATTTTACGAGTCTTTTTGGCTGCCGTAATGGTGAAATGCTATGTCGAAGCCACCAACTAGTCTTTTTTTTTTTTTTTTTAATAATAATAAAAAAATACTAAACAGGTGCAGTTACGTGTATATTTGACAACTTTGTTCAAAATTATATTGAAGAATATATGTGTATTATTTAAAATTTTAATATTCTTCTATTTTAAATTTTCACTAATATGTCGGAAATATGTGTGGAACACGTGAATTATATATGCACGACTCAAAAACATGTTAAAAGTACGTGTATTAGGTGTATATATACACAAGTATAGTACTTTGGAGTTAAAACAATATATAGTTCAATGAATCATTGACATGTGTACAGCAAATCAAAGTATTTTTAATACACATGGTAATATACAAACAATTGTGACCTCAAAAAAATTACAAAAATTGGCTGAAATGATGAAAATATAAATTTCATTTTCTAAAATAATTGTTTTTCGGAATTTGGTCAATATGCCATCTATATTAAATCAATAATGTCGTCACTTCGTGACTTGGTTTTGTCATTACAATCGAGATGTTCGATTTTGTCACAAATTTTTTGTTCCGAATCTGAATATTTCCTAAATGAGTTGATAGAAGCTGGCATGCATATAAAGATTCCAAAAATGCAGATTCGAAATAAAAATAAAAATAAAAATCTTGTGTTTTATCCGATTGGTCTGAAAATCATCCTTAAAAAAACATAGAGCGTACCTCAATACGGAGACAACATGACCGTCAACTTCTTGCTTGTATTATGAAATATTTTTACCAATGAAATAATACTCCCAAAGATTTACTAACACAATCTTAATCGGAAAGGTCCAAATTGAAGACTGCACTACCATTTTGGCCCTTCCTGCTTTCAATTATCCAAAAAACCATTGTTTGATGCATCTTTTAAGGTATTAAAATACATCATATTTAGGCTCAGACATTTATTTAGTGACAAAATCATTGGATCAAGAAGTCTAACAAGGCAGTGATGGATAATATCAATGATTTTACAGCAATAGGGAACGCTTGTGGAATGATCCGTGACACAATTTTTTTTACATAATTTTTTACACATGTTTTTGTGAGGCCATAATGTTTTGAATCACTTATATTTTAGAACATCATTCATAAATCATCCTTGCAAAAAATTAGACAAGTCCAAAACCCCTATGACATTCATTTGTAGTGAAGAAAATGGCCGAATACAGTTCTACAAAGAAACCCTACAATACCCTTAATCTAACGGTTGTGTGGTTTTAGATTTGAGTGATTTTTTTGTACACATGAAATTTGAGGGAAGACTTAAAAGATAGACGGTTTGATTGATTAAAATACATTACAAAGTGGACTCCATAAAAACATGTGTAAAAAGTTGTAAAAAAAGGGGTGTCACGGATCCCTCCCCATTTTTAAAAGAGTTTACTTTGCACTCAAAGTCATGTAGCTTAAGTGGTTAAGAGCATTTATATAGAGAGGTTTCCATTACGTTGTTAAACAAAAATACATCAAACCCTAATGATATAAATGGGTAGTCCATGATTTTAGAGCGAAAAAGATTTATAATATATAGGGATATACACAATCCAATGCAATGCAAATGAGTAATATGTTCTTTGGAATCATGGCTTTCGTAATACCACATGCTTTATGCTTTCTACTCATCCTTATACATCTTCCATTTTTCACCACTTCTCAAACTCACCAAAATATAACTTTAGGCTCATCCCTCACTGCTCTGGATGACAACTCCTTCTAGCCCTCGCCGTCTGGGGAATTTGCTTTCGGTTTCCAAAAAAATGGTAACGGCGGTGGCTTCTTACTACCCATCTGGTTCGATAAAATACCCGAAAAAACCATTGTCTGGTCAGCCATTAATGGAAAGCTGGTGCAAAAGGGATCCACAGTTGAACTCACTGCAGATGGTCGGTTGCTGCTCAACAATACAGTAGGAGGATCAATATCAATTTGGGATGATCAGCCTGCTGCTTCTGGAGTTGCCTATGCAGCCATGCTTGACACGGGAAATTTCGTGCTGGCCAACCGAAGTTCATTCTATTTGTGGGAGAGTTTTCAGCATCCAACTGATACAATCCTCCCCACTCAAATACTCCACGGGAGCTCACTCTTTGCGCGCCATTCGCTAACAAATTACTCGAAAGGAAGATTTATGTTTAAGCTAGAGTCTAATGGAACTCCTGCACTTTATACAACCAATTTCCCATTTGATTCTCCTAATTCTCATTACTGGTCAATCCAAACGGTGGGAAACTATCAGGTATTCTTCAACCCGTCTGGTTTTATTTACCTTACAGACAGTGAACAAAACCGAGTTGAGGACATCGTACCACCCACCACAGAGTCATTGAAAGATTCATACCAGAGAGCTACTGTTGACTATAATGGAGTTTTGATGCACTATATCTACCAGAAAACAAATGGCGGGCTTTGGTACGGTGTGGCATCCTCACCGATAAATATCTGCACGGCGGTTGTGGAAACAACAGGCGGCGGTGCTTGTGGGTTCAATGGGTTATGTGTCTTGGGGGATCAAGGACCAACTTGCGAGTGCCCTGATGGTTACACGCTAAGTGATCCAAATGATGCGCTGAAAGGATGCAGACAGAACTTCACTGCATAAAGCTGTGATGAATCCTCACCAGAAACACATCTTTTCGAAATGAAAGAGATGCAGTACACGGATTTTCCTAACGGAGATTATATGCATTTTCAGTCTGTAAATGAGGATTGGTGCAGAAAAAGTTGCTTAGCTGATTGTTTTTGTGCTATTACCATCTTCTTGGAAGCGAGCAGTGATTGTTGGAAGAAGGGGATCCCTCTTTCAAATGGGAGGAAGCACCATGATGTTGGTTGGAAATCTCTGATCAAAATAAGGAAAGGCAGCCCATTAGCCCCTCCTGCAAGCAAGAAAGATGATTCAGCTATTATCCTTGTTGGATCTGTTCTCATGCTAGTAGCAGTAACCCATTTGGTTATTTCTTTAATAACCTATTTGGTCATTTCTTTAATAACCTTTTTGGTTATTTCGCGTTTTCATTAAAGAAAATCGAAGGTGAGTAAACTTTACCCTGGCATTGAAGGCATTAACCTGAAATGCTTCACTTACATGGAGCTAAAACAAGCTACAGACGGATTCAAGGAGGAACTAGGTCGTGGTGCCTTTGCAACGGTTTACAAAGGAGTTCAAGCATCCGAGAATGGGAAATATATTGCTGTCAGAAGATTGGACAGTATGGTGAGAGAAAATGATTTCGAATTTAAAGCTGAAGTGAGCGCAATTGGGAGAACAAATCACAGAAATTGAGTCCAGCTACTAGGTTTTGCAACGAAGGGCAGCACCGAATTCTTGTGTATGAGTTTATGACCAATGGCTCTCTTGCAAGCTTCCTCTTTGGAGAGTCAAGGCCCAGCTGGTATCAAAGAAGGGAAATTTCCTTGAGAACTGCAAGAGGACTCCTGTATTTGCATGAGGAATGCAGCAGCCAAATCATACATTGTGATATTAAGCCTCAAAACATTCTACTAGACGAGTCTTTCACAGCAAGAATTGCCGACTTTGGGGTAGCCAAGCTTTTGAAGACGGACCAAACTCGAACAACTACTAGGTTCGGAGGAACAAAAGGGTACGTGGCCCCTGAGTGGTTCAAAAGCTTGCCTGTTACAGCAAAGGCGGATGTTTACAGCTTTGGCGTTATGCTATTAGAGATTGTTTGCTGCAGGAAGCATTATGAACCGAAGATGGAGGATGAAGATCAAATGATACCAGCTGATCGGGCGTATCATTGCTATAAGCAAAATACACTGAGGCTGTTGTTAGAGAATGATAACGACGAGTCAATGGATGACCTCGAGATGATGGAGAGGTATGTGATGATTGCATTTTGGTGCATTCACGAAGATCAATCACTAAGACCGATTGACACACCCGATCCCAATATTCCCTGAATACCAGGATAGATCACTAAGACCGAATGACACACCCCGATCCCAATATTCCCTGAATACCAGGATAGACACGTGCTGGCCGACATCCGAGGATGACGAAAGTCATTTATTGAGTGCAAATGCTGAAAACAAAGGATAGATAAGGCTTATAAATATAAAAGAATAATGAATATGCATTTAAGGAACGTGTTCAGAGCATACAACTAACTAGAACACTAAAAGAAATAATATAAAATTGAATGAAACAAAAGAAGTGGGTCCTACACCGAGGACTCGAAGATGTCGATGCGGAAGTGCCTGGTCGTCGAGATTGTATGCCTTGATTCTAAGTCCTGAAGGGGACGCAAAATAAACATCAGTGGACCAAGTTGATATATATATAATAAAACAGTTATCAACGTACTAACCTCTAGGTTTTATGAAAACACATATTATGATAAGCATAGGTTTTTCGAAACCTAGCATTCCGTGCAATGTCTCAAATCATAACTTGTATATATAATAATCACTAGTGAATGTCCGATAACCCCCAAGCCCCATACCGGCTCCCCGTCTCTGAGTAGACAGTCAGAGGAAAATACACTTCAGGCCCCATGCCGGCTCCCCATCCCTGTGCTAAATAGCCAGAGGAAACACACTACAAGCCCTATGGCAACACCAAACCGTCGCCCGGGACGGACCAGATCTATCCCTACGTCCCGTAGCGGAAAGGACCAGTAGGTAAGTACAAAATAGTGAACATACATACATTGAAAAGCAACTTCATAGTATAAAATCATCCATCATCTATACTATAAAGAGGTGTTCTAAACATGTTCTAAATATCATATCATCATCCATCGGATATTCTATAAGAACACGGATTATAGGAAAAATAGTAATAATTCAAATTAGCCTCAGTAAGCATGTTATCTCGTAAAACGTTTCATAAAATATAGTTATCAAATCATGTTTTTCATGTATGCATTTCTACTATTAAAACATGCATTTTTAAGGGGTCCACTCACCGTACACCGTTGGTGCAAAGCCGTACCAAACAGGAATAACGGAATCACTGCTATGAATTGCACCTATTCACACAAATGGTACCTTCAGTCAAACTCTACTCAAACAATTGAATTTGGGAAAATAGACTTAAAAAACGGGTCCAGAACGTCGAAATTAGCCTAGGAGGGGTCCCGCACGAAAACCCAAAAAGTCAACCCCAGGTCAAAGTCAAAAGTCAATGCTAACCGTTGACTGAGTCAATGGGTCAAAGTCAAAGGGTCGTGGGTCAACCATCATAGTCAACCCGGGTCAACCCGGTTTAGGGTTTGGGTATTGGGTCCAAGTTTGGGCCTTTGGGTTTGGGTTAGGGAAATGGGTTTAGATTTTAGGTGGGCTGGTTTAGGGTTTAAACCACATGGGCCCAAAGGCCCAAACTCAGACGGCCCAAGGCCTAAATAGAAAGGGTTTTGGGTTTGCTAACAAGGCCCTAAGGCCTTTAGGTCTTAAAGAAATTAAATAAAAATAAAACAAGAAAAGGGTTAGGGTTTTGGGCTGAAACCAAAACAGGCCTAAGGCCCGTGGGTGGAGAAACGGCTTGAAGGGCCTGGTGCGAACCGGAGGAGAACGCTGGAGCTTCTACAGCTCCGGCCAACTGTAAATGTGCACTTTAGACCCCCATCTAGGTATCAAAATGAAGAACTAGACAAGAGGAGTATTTTTATACCTTTGGTTCGCCGTAAAACGGCCTGTGGTGGTCGGAAAACTCCTCGACAACCACGAAACTCGCCGGAGATGGGTGTGCCTTCACCCGAGTCGATCTCACTCTAAAACCTTGGAAATAACGAGCTCAAATTCAGTAAAACACATCCAGGCAACAACTAACACGGATAGAGGGAAAAATCAAAGCTTACCAAACCGGAAAAACAAAGGAAACTCGCCGGAGAGTTCGGTTCCTACGTCCTCACGGCGACGAGAGCAAGGGAGAGAAAGACGAGGTTTGATGGCAATGATGGTGATGATCTCCCCGAGCAGGTGCAGCTATGGGTGCGCATGTGCGTTCCTGTCGGAGAGAAAAGCACTGAGAGGGAAAGAGATAGAAATGAGACAGAGAGAGAGCTCCAGGAGAATGAGAGAAGAGAGAGAGAGGCGAAAGGCTCGGGGGACAAAATCAGGGGTGGGCCCCTTGGGCACACTATTTAAGACCCAAAAACCATTTTTAAAAGGAAAATATCCCCAAACTTGGTGAAAATACAAAAATATTATTTTTGTTCCATAAATCCCGGGACGAGTTGTTACACTGACCATGAAGAATGTCACACAGATACTTGAAGGAACTCTTGAAGTTCCAATCCCACCAAATATCTCTTCATTATGTGTTCAATCTAACTGATAGAAATAATTGGTTTCCGGATATCAAAATTTGTAGATGTTCGATCATATCATGGCGGACTTAAAACTACCAACTTGGTTCTGATAGTCCTTAGTGTGTAACAAATTTTCAGCAACCAGTATTTCCAATGCTACTACACTTCGTTTCACAGAAAGCACAAAAGCTCTTGGTCATTTTTTATTTCAGAAGTTGAAAGCAAGTATAAATCAATTTATGAAACATATCAATTACCATACATTAACAAACTCAAGCCCAAACCCAACCAAATCCAAGAAAATTTGATCTGGTTAGGAAGTTAAACCCTCGATTTTCAAGCCGTCTAAGCAGGATTCACCTAAACGAGGAAATTAGATGCAAATAATCACGTGATCAGAGAAGGAACGTTAAACAAAGAAAACTGCTGGTTAGGAAGAGTTAAGAGGCGTAAAACAAAAGAAAATGCGGATTAGGGTTCCTTTTACTGTTGCGTGATTTAAATTCATTCAATATTCTGCACCTTTTTCTTCTTTGAATGAAGCCATTGTTAATGGTGACGATCTATTGATTGTATAGCTTAAACTTTTATGCTTCCTCTTATCCATCCTCTGAAATCATCATAAGTTCCGAAGCTCGTTATTTTCCTAGGCATCTAATAAGCAAAGTTATAGATAAATGCACTAGAAACACAAGAAAAGAGATGATCAATATGTTGTGATTGGCTCATATTATGAGTTGGCAACAATTTCATCTCAACCATGTGGAGTGCTAGCTACTTTCGGCTAAAGAAAGGGACAAAGAAAAAGGGGACATCATTATGATGTCTAGCCCTTGATTTGTGGCTTTTACAAAGGCAAAGAATTGGCCTTGTGTGATGAGCCGAAAGAGAGAAGAGGAGAGAGAGAAGGCGGGGCCTTTTGTTTATATTAAGGCATTTGGTTATGCCTTTGTCAAGTGTGAAAGAGAGCATCCAAGGGGGAGAGCATTCGGCTCTCCCATGGAAAAGGTTGAACATGGGTTGAGAGAAAATCAAGAGAGCTAGAGTGAAAAGTATTCTAGTGAAAGAACTCTTGGAGTAGAGTGAGGCTCTTGGGAAAATTCTGTGAGTGGGTGTACAAGGGATATGGGATTGGGTTATGTCGATTTAACTCATGTATACTTGTACTGTTATTCTCATAGTGAAGAGCAATATCTCTCCGGGGACGTAGGCAGTTTTTTGCCGAACCTCGTAAATTTCTCTGTATCTTTATTTCTTGTATTTTATTTTGTTCAACTGTGTGTGATTTTGGTGAGGTTGTAATCTGAATCTCGGTTCCGCACTAACGAACGGGCCAAGGCACAACACAATATGCCAAAGAAAACCTCAAGTTTTGGTGCACACACATATTTTATCCATATACACACGCACATATATTATATATATGTTAGTTTAATGTAAGTCATTTGGACCTTACTATCTAAAAGTGCCGTGCATTTGAAGGCTAGAAAGAATTAACCTCGCCCAATTAGAAATGACTCAAATTGTTGTTTCAGTTAAACCTATTGTGTGGACGTCAAGCAATCCAACTGCATATGATCCATAATTAACAGGCCGGCAAGCTACTGACTTTTCATTTGTCGAACCCATCAACTAGATGTTGCAACTTAGGTTTTAGGTGGATTTTAACTTGGATATTTCACTCTTAATACTTGCGTTGGGGTTCCGTTGAGAATTTGATTTTTCGCTTTGTTTTGTTTCTTCTATATAATAGGATAATATTTTCAATTCTGTTTATCAAATTTGGATATGATTAAAAAAGTAAGCGTAGTAAATGCGATTTGTGCAAAACTTGAGTGTAGTAAAATGGAAATTACTCTATATTATATATGTAAGATCCCACATCGACCAACGGAAGTGGGGTGATGTGCCTTATATGTACGTTGGTTGATGTGGGATCTTACAATCCACCCCACTTAAGAGGAACCTGGCATCCTCGTCGGCACATCCGCACCCAACAGCCGAGTGGCTCTGATACTAAATTGTCACATCCCAAGCTTGGGATGTGGTGGAGCCGGGTCGGGATGTGACAACATATCTATAGAGCGAGTACCGTGTGAAACATGCATGGACCGAAAAATAAAATGGTTCATTAAAATGAAGGGTTCTAATTAACCGAGGTATTAAGATTGGTTTCAAGCCAAATTAGAGTGAGGTTCGAGCTAGACGGCATCCTTCAGCTGTCCAAAGAGTCTTTGAGCAGGCTGCCAAATATCTCTCTTGTTTTTTTCGCCCAGCATCTCATAAGCATTAAAATACATCACACAACAACTATGCTTACATATAAAGAAATCTAGCTGAAAAATATATGTGGAATACTGATTCGAAAAGGCCAAATGTCCATTTCTCTTGTTGCAGCAGCAGTTCAGTTTCTAGGACAGTTTAAGTAAACAGTACACATCATGTATTTGTAAGAAATCATTGTCTAATTACAAGAGTGATCTTCAATATGCCAAGCAAAGCATCGATCATTTCGTGCATACAAACAACAAGAGAAATCATAAGTACTATAGTTTATAATCGTATGTACCTTGTCGTGTACCGACAAGGGAGGACTGCATTTTTTTGGAATTTTAGAAATCTTATGTGGGAAGCAGACGCGAGAAGAAAGTATATCTGCTTCAAAGGACCAGAACAATTCACATTCAGTTAAACGTATTGGACGGATTGTCGATGATCTTAAGGTAGTGTAGATGACAGCAAAGGATGGAATGTAGAAATATAAGGCAAATAATTTTGATTGACAGTTTCCACCATTTGACTCTTTAGTTACGTACCATGGCTTTTCAACTACAATATCCTTCACCCTTTCTTCTTCTTCTTCTTATCCTCCTTATACAGATAATGCCCTTTCCCGCCATTGCTCAAACTCAGAAAAACATATCCTTGGGCACGTCCCTCACTGCAAAAAACGGAAACTGCTGGACCTCACCATCCGGCGACTTTGCTTTCGGTTTCCAAGAAATCGTTAAGCATGGATTCATACTTGCCATCTGGTTCAACAAAATACCTGAAAGAACTATTGTCTGGTCTGCCAACGGCGATAATCTAGTGAAGAAGGGATCCAAAGTTGAACTCACAGAAGATGGCAGGCTTATGCTCAAAGATACTTCAACAGTCGCACCAATATGGACAGCCGATGCTGCAGCTAGTGGAGTTGCCTATGCAGCCATGCTTGACACGGGAAATTTTGTGCTGGTCAACCAAGATTCAAACAATTTGTGGGAGAGCTTTAGTCAACCAACTGATACAATTCTACCCACGCAGACAATAAATCATGGTAGCACACTCTTCGCTCGCCGCACACCATCGAATTATTCACGAGGGAGGTTCCTGTTTACACTGGAAACTGGCGGAGATCTCTCGCTTCATATTACAAATATCCCATTGGATTATGTTAATCTTCTTTATTGGCCGCCAACCGGCACAAATTACAATGGTTTTGAGGTCATCTTTAACCAGTCTGGATCTATTTACCTTACAGCCCAGAACAGAAGCATAATTTATATGATCTCAAACAATGCAGTTTCAACGGAAGACTACTATCAAAGAGCAACTCTAGAGTACAATGGAGTTTTCAGGCACCACGTCTACCCTAAAAGCATTGACTCGAACAATGTGAAGGCGGAGCATGTGGCTTGGTCCTCGCTTTCCTTCATGCCTTCAAATATCTGCACGTCAATCACGTGGTACGCAGGCCCTAGTGCATGCGGGTTAAATAGCTTATGCAAAAATGATGAGGAGGGACCAGTTTGCTTGTGCCCGCATGGATACAGCTTTGTTGATCCAAGCGATGAGCTGAAAGGATGCAGACAGAACTTCGTTTCACAAAGTTGTGATGAAGCCTCGTCAGAAGATCTTTTTTATTTTCAAGAAATGCAAAACACTGATTGGCCTTTGACATATTATGAGCATTTCAATAATGTAAGCGATGATTGGTGCAAACAGAATTGCCTAAACGACTGTTTCTGTGCTGCCCTCGTTTTCAAAGAGGATGCCTGCTGGAAGAAGGGAACTCCTTTTATAAACGGGAGGATTGACCCAACTCTCAGCTCTAAAGCTCTAATCAAAGTGAGAGAGAATTCTACAGATGCAAGAAACCATGACAGTTCAACTTTCAAACGCATTGAGCCAATTCTCCTGAGTAGTTCGGCTTTTCTGAACTTCTTCTTACTATTCATAACCTGCTTTCTTGTTTTGCGCATTCTCAATTACCAAAAAGCAAATGCGAATATGCTCTACCCGGTCATTCAAGGGATTAATCTGAAATGTTTTACCTACACGGAGTTAAAACAAGCTACCAATGGATTCACAGAAGAACTAGGACGTGGTTCGTTTTCAACAGTTTTTAAAGGAGTTTTAGCATCTGATAATGGGAAATGTATTGCTGTTAAACGACTGGACACGATGGTTGGAGAGAATGATTTGAAATTCAGAGCAGAAGTGAGCTCCATTGGCAGAACAAATCACAGAAATCTAGTCCAACTAGTAGGGTTCTGCAACGAGAGGCAAAACCGAATTCTTGTGTACGAGTTTATGAGCAATGGCTCCCTAGAAAGCTTTCTTTTTGGAGGGTCAAGGCCAAGTTGGTGCAAAAGAAAGGAAATTGCCTTGGGAACTGCAAGAGGGCTCTTGTATTTGCATGAGTTATGTAGCAGCCAAATCATTCATTGTGACATTAAGCCTCAAAACATTCTTCTAGACGACTCCTTCACTGCAAGAATCTCTGACTTTGGAGTGGCCAAGCTATTGATGATGGCTCAAACTCGTATGGCTACTAAATTCCGGGGAACAAAAGGGTATGCGGCTCCTGAATGGTTCAAAAGCTTGCCTATCACAGTGAAGGCGGATGTTTACAGCTTTGGCATTTTGTTATTAGAGATTGTTTGCTGCAGGAAGCATTATGAAGCAAAGATAGAGCATGAAGGACAAATGATACTAGTTGATTGGGCATATCATTGCTCTCAGCAAAGTAAACTGCACCTGCTATTCGAGAATAATGAGGCAAAGGATGACATCGAGGAGATGGAAATGTATTTGAAGATCGCATTTTGGTGCATTCAAGACAATCCAGCATTTCGACCGACCATGAAGAATGTCACACGAATGCTTGAAGGAAATGTTGAAGTCTTAACCCCACCAAGTCCATCCTCACTACAGGTTCAATGGAAGTGACTGCAATTGGAATTGATTCCGGATATCAAACTTTCATGTGTTTGATCACCAAGGACTCGAAACCACCAGTTTGGTCAGCCCGGTCGTCCTTAGTGTGTCAACAAAAAGTATTTTGTTTCCCTCTCATTTGTATTTTGAAATTTTAATATGTTGTAACAAACTTTCTTCTCTGTAAACAATTTTCCTGGCATCGCAGCATTTTCTTTAATGTCTAGTTCTCTACCACCAAGATAAACATGCACGTAATGAACAAAAAATGTGTTTACAATGAAGCTCTCGCACGAGAGGCATTAAGCTAGACATGACCTGTTTGAAGACAAACTGAAGTGAAATTTCCAGAGAATTAAACATGTTTTTGACGTTTGGGAATACTTAGTCATCTGAGAGTTCTAAGATTTACCGTCAAGTGACGAGTTAATTTGTGTTCTAATTTACAAGTAAAAATGTTTGCATTTGTTGAAAATGTGAATATATAACGTTGCACATAAGTAACAAACTAACACTAATATTACAAACACTTCCTGTTATATATTAAATCAAATTACATATCAACCCATCGTCAATCAGTCAAGGTTATTTTTCTGCATAAGTGCTTAGGGCTGGTTTGGTATTGCTATGCTTTGAAAAAAAACTGTTTCTGCTGTGTTGTGAGAATAAACAGTTGTGAAATAAAGCAGCAAAGTATTTGGTAAACTTTTTTGTAAAAGTGATACCACTACCCAACTAATGCCAAGCAAAATTGATATGGCTACGAAGTGAAGCATCTGATTTTTGAAGCCTTTAAACACACAAACTTCAGTAACGTTTGTGAAGCCATTAAAATTACTTGGTAAAAATTCTCAATGCCAAAGCTGCTTCAAGATCCAAATTAATAGAGGATATGCAGACTAATTTTCTAAGACTAAATTATCAAGCTTTCAACCCACATGTAAAACCATTGCAGTTTCGAAGATCCTGTGTTGATTTCTTTTATTCATCTTCAACGTATTAAATACACACTTACAAAACTCAGACAGTCGTGAACAAGTTCCTTGTATGAAAAAGTTTAACAAGATCGATGACGAATAAAAATTATTCTCTTAAAACAATTAGAAAATTGACTTATGGAATGATCCAAATACAAATCTGAATCTCCACGCCAATCTGCTTAGACCAGAAGTTTATATTTTCTAAGACAGTCAGTAAATTAAACATGAAATTGTTATTTAATAATCAAAATTTTCAAATATGCCGAATGAAGAATCTATTTGCACAGATTGTCAATATGCTGAACAAAGAATCAGTCTGCACATCAAAACAGCAAGAGATATCATGTACATCATATTTATATATCAGTCTTGTATTCGTCTTGTTAGAGAACATTTGAGTTTTCTATTAATCCGAGTATTTTGATGTGTATACCAAGGAAAGGACTGCATTGTTTGGCATTATCGCGAACTTATGTGTGCAGCCAACCAGAGCACAAGTATATTAAAATTCAGTTAAACCTAGTGTCGGGGCTGTCGATGATCTCCAGGTATTGTAGATGATTTCCGGAAATGATGGTGTGTATATATGAACATTGTGTAAATGATTCTCATCAGAAGCTTCACCATTAACTCCTTCATTATGTACATGGATTTTGAACTACCATATCCTTTTTTCTTTCTACTTCTCCTTCTAGTGCTACTACCATTTTCCACTACAGCTCAAACTTACAACAATATATCCTTGGGCTCATCCCTCACTGCACTAGATGATTACTCATCATCCTGGCCATCACCATCTGGTGAATTTGCTTTCGGTTTTCGGCAACTGGGAGCAGATGGGTTCCTACTAGCTATCTGGTTCAATAAAATACAAGAAAGAACGATAGTCTGGTCAGCCAATGCAGGTAGTCTTGTGCCACAAGGATCCCAGGTTGAACTTACAAATGATGGCCAATTTATGCTCAAGGATAAAACTGGAAAGCCAATATATTTTGCTGGATCTTGGGGTATTACTGGAGTTGCCTATGCAGCCATGCTAGACACCGGCAATTTTGTGTTGGCCAACAAAAGTTCAAAATATTTGTGGGAGAGTTTTGAGGAACCAACTAATACACTCCTACCAACGCAGACTTTAAAACGGAACAGCAAACTCTATGCTAGCTACACGGCATCAAATTACACGCCAGGGAGATTCCGGTTTGCGCTAAAATCTGATGGAGGACTGTTGCTTTATACAACAAATTACCCATGGGATTCCGCTAATTGTGAATATTGGTCAACACACACTGAGGGCAGCGGTTTTCAGGTCATCTTCAGTCAGTCTGGCTCTATTTACCTTACGGGTACAAACGGTAGCATACTTTATATGATATCGGACAATACTTATTCAACGCAAGATTTCTACCACCGAGCAATGCTCGAGTACAATGGAGTTTTCAGGCACTGTGTCTACCCCAAAAAAACTGGCTTGGGTAGTGTGGGAACCAGGCACCAAGGTTGGTCGTCTTCCTCCTTCATACCTCCAAATTTATGCACCTCAATCGCAGAAACCACAGGTAGCGGTGCATGTGGGTTCAATAGCTTATGTAGAGAGAGTACTGAAGGACCAGTTTGCGAGTGCCCAGATGGATACGGCCTTATTGATGAAAATGATGTGCTGAAAGGATGCAAGCAGAAATTCGTTTCTCAGAGTTGTGATGAAGCCTTTCCAGAAACACATCTTTTCGACCTTCAAGAACTTGAAAACGGAGACTGGCCTTTTTCGGATTATCAGCATTTTCAGCCAGTAAGTGAGGATTGGTGCAAGCAGAGTTGCCTAAGTGACTGCTCCTGTGCCGTTGTCATTTTCAAAAATGGCGACTGTTGGAAGAAGGGAATTCCTCTTATAAACGGAAGGATTGATCCCACTGTTGGTAACAAAGCTCTAATCAAAATAAGGAACAATTCTACCAATTCAATTCCCAATCTCGCTCGGCTGGGTCTCCTCGGTAGCTCTGCATTTCTGAACTTGCTCCTACTAATCATAACCTGTTTGCTTTTTTTCCACATTATCCATCACAGAAAAGAAAGTTGGGTATGCTTTACCTGGGCGTTCAAGGCAATAATCTGAAAAGTTTCACGTACATGGAGATGAAAGGTGCTACCAACGGATTCAAGGAAGAACTAGGACGTGGGGCTTTTGCAACGGTTTTCAAAGGAGTTTTAGCATCCGAAGATGGGAAGCCTGTTGCTGTCAAAAGATTGGACACTATGGTCAGAGAGAACGATTTGGAATTCAAAGCTGAAGTGACCGCAATTGGCAGAACAAATCACAAGAACTTAGTCCAGCTACTAGGATTTTGCAACGAAGGGCAGCACAGAATTCTTGTATATGAATTTATGAGCAACGGCTCTCTAGCAAGCTTTCTATTTGGAGAGTCAAGGCCAAGCTGGTATCGAAGAAGAGAAATTGCCTTGGGAACTGCAAGAGGGATCTTGTATTTGCATGAGGAGTGTAGTATCCAAATCCTACATTGTGACATCAAGCCTCAAAACATTCTTCTAGACGACTCTTTCAACGCAAGAATTGCTGACTTTGGAGTAGCTAAGCTTTTGAAAATAGAGCAGACTCGAACAACGACTAGATTCAGGGGGACAAGAGGCTATGTGGCCCCTGAATGGTTCAAAAGCTTGCCTGTCACAGTAAAGGCAGATGTTTACAGCTTCGGCATTTTGCTATTGGAGATTGTTTGCTGCAGGAAGAATTATGAAGCGAAGATGGAGGATGAAGATCAAATGATACTGGCTGACTGGGCATATCATTGCTATGAGCAAAACAAACTGCACCAGCTATTCAGAAACGACGACGATGAGGCAAAGGATGACATCGAGGAGATGAAAGCATATTTGATGATCGCGTTTTGGTGCATTCAGGAGGATGCATCACCAAGACCGACCATGAGAAATGTCACACAGATGCTCGAAGGAACTGTTGAACTCTCCAACCCACCGAATCCATCATCATTATACGTTCAATGTAAGGGATTGTGATCGTAATTGATTCCTCAATTGTCTCCATAAAAATTTAGAAATATTCATTTCCCGTCATCTGTGCTTTGAAATTGGAAGTATACAGGAACAATATTTCTGCTCAATAAACACCGTTGCTTTTTATTTCTGTCACAAACCAAAACATGCATGACACCCCCCAACCCCGATATAGAGATGGTTACGTGCTGACTGACACCCGAAGGGTGACGAAAGCCAATTAATTTAAGCAAAAGCTGAGAAATAAGCTAAAACATGCAATAGGGACTAATAACACAAAATTAAAGTTCAACTACTAACTATTAAAATTAGGAAAATACATGACATGTCCAGAACATAAGTCTATTATAGAGTACAAGCGGAAATTAAGATAGAGAAATGCTATTACAATAGGTGCTGAAGCAGAAAAGATATAACACAATATCACTGGTAGGGAAATTCCTCATAGCTTAGATCGTATTCCTCGTTCATAGGTCCTGAAGGGAGCGTAAAACAAACATGAGTGGACCAAGTTGATATATATATATATATAATAAAACAGTTATAAACGTACTAACCCACAAGTTTTATGAAAACACATATATATCATGATAAACATAGGTTTTCCGAAACCTAGCATGTTGTGCAATGTCTCAAATTATAACTTGTATATATAATAATCACTAGTGAATGTCCGATAACCCCCAGGCCCCATGCCGGGTCCTCGTCTCTGAGCAGACAGTCAAAGGAAAATACGCTTCAGGCCCCATGCCGACTCCCCATCCCTGTGCTAAATAGCCAGAGGAAACACACTTTAGGCCCTATGCTAACACCAAACCGTTGCCCGGGACGGACCGGATCTATCCCTACGTCTTGTAGCGGAAATGACCACTAGGTAAGTACAAAACCAGTGAACATACATATATTGAAAATCAACTTCATATTATAAAGGCATCCATCATCTATACTATAAAGAGGTGTTCTAAACATGTTCTAAATATCATATAGTCATCCATCGGATATTCTATAAGAACACGGGTTATAGGAAAAATAGTAATAATTCAAATTAGCCTCAGTAAGCATGTTATCTCATAAAACGTTTCATAAAACATAGTCATCAAATCATGCTTTTCATATATGCATTTCTACTATCAAAACATGCATTTTTAGAAGGGCTCCACTCACTGTACACCGTTGGTGCAAAGCTGTACCAAAAAGAAATAATGGAATCACTGCTATTAATTGCACCTATTCACACAAAGGGTACCTTCAGTCAAACTCTACTCAAACAGTTGAATTTGGGAAAACGAACTTTAAAAACGGGTCCAAGACGTCAAAATTAGCCTAGGAAAGGTCCTGGATGAAAGCCCAAAAAATCAACCCAAAGTTCAAAATCAATGGTCAAAATCAACGTTGACCTGTGGACTCGACTCAAACGGGCCGGGTTAGGTCCGGTTCTCAATCTCAGAATTTATATACCCGGCCCGGGCAACTCCGATGCATTTTAAAATGGGCTGAGTCTAATTCCTTCAAATTTGAGCCTGCCCTGGCCCGTGCCCACCCCCATTAAATCCCCCCTATTCTTTAATGCTGACTCTCTGGTAGCTGACTCCATCTTCTCTTCAATAAATGCTGTGTTGGGTGGGGGATAGTAATTTCCTTTCACATTACCTGGCTACCAGTTCTGGATCCGCCATAAATTCTCCTTCCCCTAACCAGTAGCTGGTTGTTGATCCATCCCCCACTCCCACCAGTATCAGATCTCTGGTGGGAGTGAAATTGAGGTAGCCTGGCCTGCACATTGATGGGATCGAAGGTAGTTGTGGGTTTACCACCTTCCACCGGTTGCAATTAATTGCCTTACCCACTTCCTCTTAGCTCGGTCAATTAATTCCAAACCACCTCCGCTTAGCTGGGTCAATTCACTACAGATCCGCAAACCTACCCACTTGGGAAGCCAACCAAAGTAAAAGGATGGAATAGAAGCAGATGGGGTAAATACAGGGTACGGAGCACCCTATCAACTATCACTCTTACTCTCACAACGGAGAGAAGGAATCACTCACAAAGGAGGCTCTCTCACGGAGAAGAGGACTTGTTATTTCTCTCCCTCTCCACTTTCTTATTTTTCTGCATTCACTTCCACCTTTTATTTATGACGATACAGTACGTACGTTGTGCCTTTTTTCTCAATCACATGCATACCATGGGTTGGTTATTATTTTTTTGAAAAAAAATATTATCTACAATTTTATTTATCTGTTCGTTCAATAATGGATTAGTAATAATCTGGTTTAAATTTATTTTTAACGATAATCGAACTTAAGAATTCTCATTTTTAAATAAAGATGAATATTATTAAACTATAATACTAAGTGTGATACATACGTGCTTAAAATATAACAAAATAATTTAAATGAACCGACGTCAAACAAATTGAACAAATTGAACGTGAATGGTGAATATCAGAATGAACAGCTGTCATACTTGCATGCATATGGTTATACTTAAAACGTGCATGCTTCATATATATGCCGACACCGAGGGCCTGCACATCTTACGCCAAAGAAACACCTTTCTGTTGCAATCCAGTCTGGCGTTTGGCTTGGGCACAAAACCCACCCCACACACACCCCACCACCACCCCACTCTTGTTACCAATTAATTCGGAGTGAACGCTCACATTCAAATGGACGATCTCTTTTACATGCATTCTGTAATCATTTGGCAATAAACAAATACGTAGTATTCTTAGCACATCAATCAATCGCGTATATATGTACGTGGAAAATGGAAGTAGAGTCTATCGAAGTCACTATATTTAAGACTTGTTTAGGTCATGGAAAGAATAAGCAAATAGTGAGCATCATTGCATACAAGGGCGACTTGAAGCCAATAAGGTTTTCTACTTTGCAGAGATCGGGGAAACGTCTATCGTACGTAGCCTTAATTATCGTTTATTTTGTAAAAAGACTGTTTTGACAACTCAAACCAGCGACCTTTCAGTTAAAAAAAGAGCAGCATTTATGAGCACCATTACATACATACCTACCAACATATACATACAATATTCATATACATATACATATATATATTATCAATTATGTTCCTCTAAGATTTATTCAGGACTGATAATGTATACAAAAAAAATATATATCGTCGAATGTCTAGCGATGTGATGTGTTAAGAGTCGACGGAACTGTAGTCTCTATCCAAACTATTCGTTTAATAATTTCAATCTTGAATGGTACTTGGTAATCACTAATTAGAGCATCTCTAATGAAAATTTTAAAATGCATACTAATGAAGGTTTCAAAATTGCTGGTTGTGTTGTTACCAACATATATCCAAGGAGGTTTCACTCTACGGGGGCATATATATTGATCTTAAGCAATTAATTGGATCCATCCAAAATCCCATGTGTACCATGCATCACAAGCGTGCGAAGAACCGTACGGATGAGGGCCCCCTAAAGAATAAATGGTGTCCTCCGTGGTTGACCGATAAAGCCTAGGCTATAGAACCCAGCGTATTAGCCTGCAGAGCTCTAAAACCGTGGTTTTCACTAAAATGGCAAATCGTGACTAGAGAAACTGAGTTTTTTTTTGGTAGTGTTATTGGACTTCAAAAATCTCATTCTACATTTCTTAGAAGTATATATTTTTTTTCTAAAATAGAAAGTTTGGAGTGTAGAATGAGATTTGTGAAATGTTAATAACAATTCCCTTTTTGAAAAGAAATTGAAAATCCATCCGAACTGCATTAGAGAGAAAGAGAGAATAAATAAATATATGTATAAATTAAATCCAGCTTGCGAGAGAGTAAAAACCCAGGCTATTACACCACTGAAGAGAGATAATGAGAGTAAGCCCAGCTCCCATATCATCTCTCTATCTGTGCGTGATAGAGTGAGAAAGCTAAAGAGATAAAGAGAGATATTTAGCATAAGAGAGCGCGAGAGAGAGTAAACCCAAAATCCTTCAACCCTCTCGATAAGGTGAAAAATGTCTCCGAAGCTAACTGCAAAACAAAAGTAATGTCTCTTATCTGCTAATTTCATTTTTGTAAATAGTTTTGTCGATTAATTTATTTTTTCAAATCATCACACATGTTCGATTAATTTCTATTTTCCAGTAATGCTTTGGTTCGATTACTTACCACATGCTTTATTTCTATTAATTTCTAGAAATGCTTGGATTCGATTACTTTCCAGATGGTTTGTTTCTATTAGTTTCCAGAAATGCTTGGGTTCAATTAATTTCCATTTTCCAGTAATGCTTTGGTTCGATTACTTTCCAAATGCTTTGTTTCTATTAATAATTTCCATTTCCAGTAATGCTTTGGTTCGATTACTTTCCAGATGCTTTGTTTCTATTAATTTCTAGAAATGCTTGGGTTCGATTACTTTCGGATGCTTTGTTTCTATTAATTTGCAGAAATGCTAGGGTTCGATTGATTTCCAATTTTTAGTAATGCTTTGGTTCGATTACTTTCCAAAAATGCTTTGTTTCTATTAATTCCTAGAAATGCTTAGGGTTGGATACTGTGTTGGGTTGAGATCGATGGCTCTGTTTATCATTTTTAAAATTTTAATGCAGGAGAGAGTATATGTTAGCGATTGCAGATTTCAAGCATACTAACCAGTGGAATAATAGCATAGAAGGATGGTGGGAAAAGCTCAAGAATGTTGATACTGTAGACCGGAGAAATGAAAGGTGTGTTCTTCCTCCCGTTCCACACATAATCAGACGTAAGTAATTTCAAAACCCCTGCAATTTGACAGTGCGATAAATAAAAGGGTATTCTTTTTCCGCTTATATTTACAAGTTTGCATTTTATGAGCATGTTTTGAGTTGCGTTTGCTTGTATATATAGTATTGGATAATGCTAGGGAGACTAAATTTGTAAATAAAATATTGAAAGTTAAATGACATGGAAGTTGACGATTGATTTATTACTTAAACGTTGATAAATATGTTCAATCCTATTGATTACATGATATATCTATGTTTAGTTTTGTATAACATGAGTACATATTGATTTTACTAGTATACATTTTTGTGTTAGGTTTATGGTAGATTTGGGTTTTCAATTGTGTAAGCGTGTTGAAACTTGAAAGAGAATAATTTTTTAAGATGATATTAAAATAGAACTAAAAAATTGCCTTTAATTAAAACTTATCATCTCAATTCGTTCCAACAAGCTTAAACCACCAAAAAAAACAACACTGATCAATTCGAAAATCAAAGCTTGTTGGGCTAGGAATAATAAATCTCTTAAGCTTTTGACACCTCACCTCTTTCAAGTTTGAGGTCCAATGGCAGCTTGCCATGTGTCCAGCAAAAAGGAAATCTAATCTCTGTTTTCCTTTTATTTATGTCACTAAATTTCATTTGATGCGATACTATTAAAGAAAGAGTAATGTTAGGTAGGACCAAACTTTTTAAACCAAATTGTGGTTGTAGATGGATGAATTATTAATTAACGTGCTTGTTTCTTATTGGCAGCCATACGTGTGATGACTGCGATTTGTGAGGCAGTATCATCATAATATTATATTCCCACCAGAGAGATGCATTCACTATCTCGAGAGAGTATTGTATTGGGAGTTTTCAAGGAGATGGCACTCAAGGCCCGAATGCTGAGGGATGTGGCAGAGAGAAATAGTGTACTTTGGAAAATGGGTGGGATGAAACCGGACTGTGATATCTCTTTGGAAGATGGCTTGAAATGCGCAATGAAATTTGGCATTCCATTTGAAGAGGAATGACTTCTAGACAGTAGTGTTTGGCCAGTGGGGAATCTCAAATCCTTCAAAATAGTGGACTACAAAAAAGTTGGCCAAAAAGATGTGGTAACCATAAAGCATATGCTGCGGCAATTTTCGACCCACCATCACATAGCATAGCAAGGGGAATGACAGCAGCATATGCTTTATGGTTACCACATCCTTTTGGCCAACTTTTTTGTAGTCCATTATTTTGAAAAATTTTAGATTCCAATTGGCCGAACACTGTTGTCTAGAGGTCATTCCTCTTCAAGTGGAATGCCAAATTTCATTGCGTATTTTAAGCCATCCTCCAAAGAGATATCGCAGTCCGGCTTCATCTCACCCATTTTCCAAAGTACATTATTTCTCTCCGCCACATCCCTTAGCATTTGAGCCTTGAGTGCCCTCCTTGAAAACTCCCGATACAATACTCTCTCTCGAGAGTGAATGCATCTCTCCAGTGGGAATATAATATTGTGATGATACTACCCCATAAATCGCAGTCGTCACACATATGGCTACCAATAAGAAACAAGCACGTTAATAGACACTTAATTAATAATTCAACCATCTACAACCACATCATTTAGTTTGCAAATTTGGTTTAAAAAGTTTGATCTACCTAACATTACTCTTTCTTCAATAGTATCGCATCAAGTGAAATTTAGTGATAGAAAGAAAAGGAAAACAAAGATTAGATTTCCTTTTTGATGGACACATGGCAAGCTGCCATTGGACCTCAAACTTGAAAGAGGTGAGGTGTCAAAAGCTTGGGAGATTTATTATTCATACGACAACAAACTTTGATTTTTAAATTGATTAGTGTTGTTTTTTTGGTGGTTTAAGCTTGTTGGCATGAATTGAGATGATAAGTTTTAATTAAAGGAAATTTTTTAGTTCTATTTTAATACCATCTTAAAAAATTATTCTCTTTCGTTTCAACACACTTACACAATTTAAAACCCAAATCTACCATAAACCTAACACAAAAATGTATACTAGTAAAACTGAAATGTACTCATGTTATACAAAACTAAACATAGATATATCATGTAATTAATAGAAATGAACACGCTTATCAATGTTTAAATAATAAATAAATTGTCAATAAATAAGTTGTCAACTTCTATGTCATTTAGCTTTCAATATTTTGTCTACAAATTTAGTCTCCCTAGCACTATTCAATACTATATATACAAGCAAATGCAACTCAAAAGCATGTTCATAAAATAGAAACCTATAAATATAAGTGGAAAAAGAATACCCATTTCATTTAGTCGCACTGTCAAATTGCAGGGGTTTTGAAATTACTTACATCTGATTATGTGTGGAACGGGAGGAAGAACACCCCTTTCATTTCTCCAGTCTACAGTATCAACACTCTTGAGCTTTTCCCACCATGCTTCGATGTTGTTATTCCACTTGTCAGTAAGCTTGAAGTCTACCATTGCTAACATACACTGTGAAATCCCATTCCTGAATCCCATTGTTCAATAATTTGTAGTTCGTATTTTCAGGAAATTAATATTATTTTCTGTTAATTTAGAAGCCTTAGTTAGTTATGAAGTTTGATTTTATTAAAATCCATAGACAGAGCGACACTAAATATTTTTAGATAGAGTTTGATCTCACGAGCAAGTGGAGTGAAAACCGCCTGTGAAACGAGATTGTAACAAAGGAGAAACTACTAAACAAGTTTACGGGTATTTTTGTAAATTTAGTTTAGTCCAAGATATTTTGGATGTTTGGGTTTGCGGGGTCCCGCGCCCTTTCTTTTTCCTGCTGCGTTTTCTCTCCGAGGAGGGGGAGAGAACTCTTTCTTCCCTTTCTATCTCATTTTTGGTGGGGGGTTGCATAGGGAAGGAAGTCGTCACTTCCCACCACCTCTCCCAAATTCATCTCGCCGTCGATCACCATCACATCTTGCTTTCCTCCATCTTCCAACCCCATCTCCCTATGGTATAGATCGACTCTACACCCTAGCTTAAATCCAGTTATATAAGTGGAGACACAGGACAACTAGAACTGAAGGAGGGAGAGAGGGTGACAGAGAAGGCAAGGATGAGAAAAGGAAGAAGAGGGTCGAAGAAGTTGGGTCTGAATCATGAAATAAACATGGTTTTGTATGTTGTTATCCTATGGATGGAAAGTCTTGGTAATTATTCTCTGATTCTCTTAAACCCTTATATGGTCATTTATTTGGATGCTACTATGGGAAATTAGTCTTATATGCAGTTGATGTATGTGTAAGTTTTTATATGAATATACTTATATGCTGCAAAAGCTAGTTTTATGTGCCAATACCTAAACCCTAGTTTGATATAATACCTGAAAGTGATATTTTGTATAACATCAATTATTGGGTGGAGTCAATTACCTGTCATATATTAGCCCTGTTTTTCAAGACTAGCATTATGCAGATGCTTGTTTTTATTTGTTATCTATACAAAAGCTGAATGGACTGCTTCGGTATAAAAGTTGAAATGACTATTGGTTCAATTTGTTTGATACCCATTTATAGTTCCTTTTGGATCCAAGTGATAATCCGTTCATGACATACACTTGACTAAATGGTTTGAGAAAGATGTAGCAGAGGTAGTTTCCCTCCGATAATGGCACTGTGCTCAAGTATAACTAACCAAAAGCATTCCATTAGAAGTATATATGGCCTCTCTCTCTCTATATATAAATATATATATAACATATGAAATGAAATCTTCGGATAAGATTGCACAATCTAGTCAGTGTTCTTTCTAATGGTTCCTTTTCCATTATATTTGTACCATTATTTATTAATTTATCTAGCATCTTGGTTTAGTCATTTAGTTTTCAAGATGGGATGTTTAAGAAGCAGCTATGTGGTGGCACATTTGGTGAATTGTACAAAAGATGAGTGCTTCATGGGATTTCATTCTAAATTATGATTAATTATGGATTAATTTGATTTTAGTTTTTGAATTTATGTTGTTGGTTGTTTGGTGATTTGCTGTAGTTTAGAAGGAAATGTAACATATGATGATGGTGTGTTTGATGGCTTAATTAATGATGTTTTTGTTTGTTTTACTCAACATATTTAAGCGGGGAACTATGAATGGCTTGATCCCTATTTATGTTACGTAGACAGTCTAATGAGAAGATTAGATGTAGCTATAAAGCATACGAAAATTACTACGAAATTGGGATTTGAGTTGTGCTTTTTTCATAGCTAGGAGGCGAGGTACGTTAGATATATGGGCAGTTCATGACGTCACGTGTCGATCCTAAACGTATGTCGGGATCGGGGTGTGATATACACTCTCCTGCATTAAAAATAATTTTAAAAATGATAAACAGCCCCATAGATCTCAACCCAACACAGTATCCAACCCTAAGCATTTCTAGAAATTAATAGAAACAAAGCATTTTTGGAAAATAATTGAACCAAAGCATTACTGAAAACTGGAAATTAATCGAACCCAAGCATTTCTGGAAATTAATAGAAACAAAGCATTTGGAAAATAAACGAACCCAAGCATTTCTGGAAACTAATAGAAACAAAGCATCTAGAAAATAATCGAATTCAAGCATTTTTGGAAGTTAATAGAAATAACGCATCTGGAAAGTAATCGAACCAAAGCATTACTGGAAAATGGAAATTAATCGAACGAAACCATTTCTGGAAATTAATCGAATGGGCATGATGATTTGAAATAATAAAATAATCGACAAACTATTTACAAAAATGAAATTCGCAGATAAGAGACATTACTTTTGTTTTGCAGTGAGCTTCGGCGCCATTTTTTGCCTGATCGAGAGGGTTGAAGGATTTTGGGTTTACTCTCTCTCACGCTCTCTTATGCTAAATATCTCTCCTTATCTCTCTAACTTTCTCTCTCTATCACGCACAGATAGAGAGATGATATGGGAGGTGGGCTTACTCTCATTTTCTCTCTCTTCAGTGGTGTAATAGCCTGGGTTTGTACTCTCTCTCTCTTGCAAGCTGGATTTAATTTATATGTATATTTATTTATTCTCTCTTTCTAATGCAGTTCGGATGGATTTGCAATTTCTTTTCAAAAAACTTGTTTCTCCAATCACGATTTGCCATTTTAGTGAAAACCACGGTTTAAGAGCTCTGCAGGCTAATACGCTGGGTTTTATAGCCTAGGCTTTATCGGTCAACCACGGAGGACACCAAACGTGCTAGCCAACTAGAACCTGGAGGGGCGCAAAACAAAAGCGTGAGTGGGCAAAAACAAAGCTTTTTAAAAAACCATTTAATAAATAAGTTCTAACCTCTCGCCGTAAAACCTGTATACTTCCCAGAAAATAGAATATATATATATATATATAAGTCATGCTCAGAAACATGCTATGCCAAAACCGTTAAGTAAAATGCAAGTGCTCAGGTAATATCGTATCAATATCATATAATCTGTCAGCCGGAGTCACCTAACGTGACCTGTACGGCTGAATCTAGAGCTCAAATCTCCGTCTCACTAACTAGACCTGCACACGAGTCGGAACCACCTAAAGTGGTCTGTACGACAGGCTTGGGTGTAATATATGTATACGCTCAAGTGCTACGATCACGTGAAGGCTGGGCGAATAGTTGCGGGTCACCTACGAGTCGGAACCACCTAAAGTGGTATGTACGACAGGACTGTGCACCTAACTTGGATCCAAGCTGAGCGTGTGGTGCGGGAGGTGAACATCACGTGAAGGACTGTGCCCAACTCTGGGCGGGAGCACTGACACCGGGGGTGCAGGTTATGAGCTCTCTATGTATCTAGAATCACTACTGAACGTAAATATAAATCACCACTCACCTGGCACTTACCTGTGCGTCCGCAGCACCAATACACACACATATATAAATGCAAGTAACCATGCATAACAAACGGCAATATAATATATGGCATATAACGAATAAACATTTCAAATCACTTTCTGGGAAAATATAAGTATATAGGTATATACGGAAAACCAAAAGCCCACTCACTGATATGTGGAAGGGTCGTAACCCCCCTGCCTCGAGTGACCACGCTCGTCCTAGGGATAGGTATCACCGATATGTGAAACAACTGGAAAATCACCCCAACTCTGCCCAACCTCGAAACTCGTGATCCCGACGTCCAAAACCTTCAAACGAACCACCCCGAGCCTCCTAGGGACCTCACCAAGCTTCCTACAAGCTGAAATGGGTATGGTTGGACTCCTACGAGCCTCACGAGCATGGATATGTACTTTGTTCCTTCGATCTATGACGATTTGGGTGGTTTGGGTATGTGTCCGTACGTTGTATGGAAAATGGGAAGGGAAAGGGAGCTCGGGACAGGTGTAGGGATAAGGGGAAAGGGTGAGGAAGATTATGGGAGTGTGTGTGTGGTCCACAACCAGCCACACCAACTCAAAACAACCACACAACGTAAAGAAATCGCACTAGGGGCAAAATTGTCTTTTCACACGTACGTTTTTAAAATTTCCGGGACGGGCTGTCACAGGAAAACTAGCTTTTCGAAAGGGTGGAAGTTGATGGAGGAGTCTTCAAAATGGTTTTAGGGTTTCTCATTCCCTCCATATATCTTTCTCTGTATTTAGGATTTTTATTTTAGTACAACGATATATTTTAGGGAATTTTCATAAAAAAGGTTTGGACTAAATTTATTTTAATAAAAAACCATGCTATAATTTTATTTAATTAAAAAGACTTAAATTTTAATGAAAAACCCTTAAATTTTAATAAAAAGGACAAAAGAACTTCAATTTTAATGAAAAATATATAATTTAAATATTAAAAAAAATTAAAAAAATATGATGCGTGGATCCATGCATCCTCATACAAACTGTTTATGAAACTTTCTACACTGTTTATGAAATTTACTAAATTGTTTATGAAACTTACGATACTGTTTATGAAAACTTACTACACTGTTTATGATACTTACGACACTGTTTATGAAACTTAACGGTACTACACTGTTTATGAAATTTAACGGTGCTACACTGTTTATGAAACTTAACGGTACTACACTATTTATTAAACTTAACCGTACTACATTCTTCTCTCTCTTCTTCTTGAATATTCTTGGCACATTCTCACCTTCCAAACACATTTTCTTCTAATTTTCTTTGATACTCATCAAATGTTCTCTGTATGTCTTCAATTTCTTAACTTTCTACACTAATTACTTAATTTTCTCTGTATCTCTTCATTAGTTTCCCTTGTTAAAATTTCTATCCTAAGATTCGTTTGTAAGATAAGGATAGTAACTTTTACTGGATATTTGAAGAAGGTTTCTCGAATTTCACATGATTATATAATATGGATTCTGTAGGTGGAAGGAAACGTAGAGGGAGTGGAAGCGGTGGTCGAGGTGTGCGTGGGGTGGATTTTTGTCTAGGAATTGGATATAATACGGAGTCTAATAATTCTTCATCGCATACTGTTGCTAGTCGATCTGCTACAGTATCTCATACGCATCATGCACACGCTTTTTGTTAGGTAGAAACCTCATCAGTTTGTGTTAGTGATTGTCTGTGTTGTGTGTGTCAAACAGGCATCTAAAAGATTGTGCGAAATCATTGCTTGTTAATCGCGTGTTCATCTTCGTCGATTTCTCTTGAGGATAATTAAGCCTGCAATTAATATGGAAATTTCCTGACTGATTTCTGCAAGTTTATACGAAAAATTCCGCACGTAAACTTAACAAAGTAAGTGTGACTTTCACCAACAGATTACAGGAATGTAGGACGTGCCCCCCAAACCAAGTAAATCCAAACACAACCATATTGTTCAAAATATACTCCATCCATTCCGAGCATGCCCTAAGCAGTAGCTGTTGTGCTAGGATAGCACCAAACCACGCGGAACCAAATCAAGCTAACCCACAGAAAATATATCAAATGAAATGCAAGAACAATATAGAAAATAACACCAAGATTTTAACGAGGTTCCTCCACAGTCAGTGTAACTGGAGTACGTCCTCGGAGCAGTAGGAGCTCACCCAATAATCCACTATCAACCAAATGGGAGTTTACAAAGTGTTGGCAATCTCACAACCCAAAAGCCCAATACACCCAATAGCTCTCACACACCAAAGAAACAAATAGAGAAAGAAATATAATGAATAATTTCTTCTCTATACATATAGTTCAAAGCTATTACAACAACAACTACTTTGGTAGATGATTACTAACTGAATGAAGCAGCAGCTTCTCTTCTCTCTTTTAGGCTCTCTGCAACTCTCCCTTGCTCTCTGCAAAAAAGAGCTCTTTCTTCTCCTTTATTTTCTGCAAAGGCAAATGAGCTCTCTCCTCTCTTGTTTTTTCTCTTTCTCTCTACTACTCTCCCTCCAAACCGAAATGAGCCCTCACGGGTGTTTAAGACAACCAAAACTTTTTCCTTTTACTTTTCCCTTTTTTCCTCCTCAAAACAAGGAAAGGTGTTGTCCACCTTCTTTGTTTATTCTAAAGTATATGGCCACTTGGCCACATAATCCAACAGTAGCCACGCGGCGGGCTCCTTTTCTTTCTCTTTGCCTGTAACCAATTAAAGTTATTGTTGTGCTAGGATAACACCAAACTAAATGGAACCAACTCAAGCTAACCCACAGGAAATTTTATCAAATGAAAATGCAAGAACAAAATATAAAAGACACAAAGATTTTTACGAGGTTCCTCCACAGTCAGTGTAACTGGAGTACATTCTCGAAGCAGTAGGAGCTCACCCAATAATCCACTATCAACCAAATGGGAGTTTACAAAGTGTTGACAATCTCATAACCCAAAAGCCCAATACACCCAATAGCTCTCACACACCAAAGAAACAAATAGAGAAAGAAATATAATGAATAATTTCTTCTCTATACATATAGCTCAAAGCTATTACAACAACAATTACTTTGGTTGATGATTACCAATCAAATGAAGCAACAACTTCTTCTTCTGTTTTAGGCTCTCTGCAACTCTCCCTTGCTCTCTGCAAAAAAACTCTTTCTTCTCTCTTGTTTTCTTCAAAAACCGAAATGAGCTCTCTCTCTTCTTTCTTGTTTTTCTTCAAAACCGAAAAATGAGCTCTCTTTCTTAAAAGCAACTTTTCTTTTTCTTTTAACCAACACCCACGGGTGTTTTCCCTTTTTTCCTCCCCAAAACAAGGAAAGGTGTTGTCCACCTTCTTTTGTTTAGCCGAAAGGTCTTTTGGACACTTGTCCACTTGGCCACATACTTCAACAATCTCCACCTTGGCCAAGTTCCGAAAGACGCCATGATAAGCAAAATTGCTTCAAAAAAACTCCTACTGCTCAATGCATTCTTTATATAGGCAAAATGTGAGCCAAGGTCAAGCAATGAATAAACTTGGCTACACCAACAACCTTAGTCAACATATCAGCGGGGTTGTCTTTAGTTGGAATCTTCTGGAGAATGATCTCCCCTTCACCAACTACTTCACGAACAAAGTGATAACGCACATCTATGTGCTTGGTCCTCGCATGATGAACCTGATACTTAGCCAAATAAATGGCACTCTGACTATCACAATGCACCTTCACCTGCTTCTGATCAACCCCAAATCTCTAATCAGTCCATGTATCCAAATGGCCTCCTTTATAGCTTCATCAACTGCCATATATTCAGCCTCTGTAGTAGACAAGGCAACAGACGACTGCAAAATGGACCTCCAACAAACTGGCCCTTTAGCCATAGTAAACACATAGCCTGTAGTAGACTTCCTTCCATCCAGATCACCTACATAATCTGAATCAACATAACCAACAGCAAAATGACTAATACCAGAGTCATCCATCTCAAAGCATAAACCAACATCTTGAGTACCATGGAGATACCTCAATATCCATTTAGCTGCTTGCCAGTGCTCTTTACCAGGATTATGCATATATTGACTCACCATGCCAACTGCATGAGCAATATCTGGTCTAGAGCATACCATTGCATACATCAAACTACCAACCAAATTTGCATATGGTATATTTTTCATTTGCAGCTTCTCCTTATCAGCTTTAGGACATTGTAGAGAACTCAATTTAAAATAAGGAGCCAAAGGGGTACTAACCGGTTTAGTTGAATCATGAACTCCAAACTTCCGAATCAACTTCTCAAGGTATTGTCTTTGATTCAAACAAACCAGACCCTTCTCTCTGTCTCTAGTGATCTCTATGCCAATGATCTTCTTTGCTTCACCAAGATCCTTCATCTCGAACTCATTCTTCATTTGATTCTTCAATTTATCAATCTCTTCGACATTATTTGAGGCAATCAACATATCATCAACATATATCAACAAATAAATGAAAGACCCATCTTGCAACTTCTTGAAGTACACACAATGATCATATTGACTTCTAGAATAATTTTGGCCTCTCATAAATTTATCAAACCTCAAATACCATTGTCTTGGAGATTGCTTCAAGCCATAAAGTGATTTCTTCAACTTGCAAAACAAATTCTCTTTCCCTTTCACTTTATACCCATCCGGTTGACACATATAGATCTCTTCATTCAAATCACCATGTAGGAAAGCCGTCTTCACATCGAGTTGCACAAGCTCAAGATCATATTGTGCAACAAGAGCTAACATAATGCGAATTGAGGAGTGCTTCACAACTGGAGAAAAAATTTCATTGTAGTCAATGTCTTCCTTTTGTGCATACCCTTTAGCAACTAATCTTGCTTTGAATCTTACATTGCTTTTCTCATCAGCATTTTCTTTCTTAGCATACACTCATTTACAACCAATAACTTTCTTACCCTTAGGCAATTTAGCTAACTCCCAAGTCTTGTTCTTCAAGAGAGAATTCATCTCATCACCCATGGCATTGCACCACTTCTCCTTTTCCTCACTCTCAATGGCTTCCTCAAAATTAGATGGAATCTTATCAGTGATAATAGGAAGAGCAAAAGCAACATAGTCACTATACCGAGCTGGCTTGGTAATTTGTCTTTTTCCTCTGTTCTTGGCAATAGACTCTTGAGGTGAAACTTGCTCTTCAACTTGAATAGAATCTTCAAGTTCAACTTCTTCAACATCCTCATGGTATCCCACTTCTTCACTTGTAGTGGCTTCGACATCAGCGGAAATAGGATTTGAAGTACTAGAGGCAACTTTCTCAAGCTCCACCTGTTGGACATCTTTCACATTCTTTTCAGAGTCTCTGAACATATTTTCTTCATCAAATGTCACATCTCTGCTGATTACAAGTTTCTTCATCTCCGGGCACCATAACCTGTAACCTTTGACACCACTACTAAAACCAAGAAAGATAGCCTTTTTGGCTATAGGATCAAGTTTATTTTCAGTTACATGAAAATAAGCAGGTGAACCAAAAATACGAATATAATCATAATCATTAGAAGGTTTTCCAGTCCATACCTCCATTGGCGTCTTACCCTGAACAGCAGCTGAGGGTAATCGGTTGATGATGTGACATGCATAAGTAACTGCCTCTGCCCAAAACGACTTGCTCAAACCCGACTGAGACAACATGCATCTAACCTTCTCAAGCAAGGTTCGATTCAATCTTTCTGCAACTCCATTTTGTTGTGGAGTTCCCCGGACACTAAAATGTCTCACAATCCCTTCCTCTTTGCAAACTTTAAAGAAAGGGTCGGATGTGTATTCACCACCATTATCCGATCTCAAAATCTTAATCTTTCTCCCAGTCTGGTTCTCAACCATTTTCTTCCAACCCAAGAAAATGCTCAACACCTCACTCTTGTGCAACATAGTGTAGACCCAAGACCTTCTTGAATAATCATCAACAAAGGTCACGAACCAATGTTTACCACTCAAAGAGGGAGTCTTTGTAGGACCCCAAACATCCGAATGCACATAATCAAGAATGCCCTTCGTCTGATGTACAGCAGTACCAAACTTCACTCTAGTTTGCTTCCCCAAGACACAATGCTCACAGAAATCAAGCTTACAAGTCGTGGCACCTTTTAGAAGACCTTGTTTCATAAGCCCTTGTAGAGCTTTCTCACCGGCATGGCCTAATCTCATATGCCACAATCTAGTAGTATCAGAATCGGATGTGCCCATATTTTCTGAGACTACAGATGCTTCACCTGTCACAGTGCTTCCTTGCAATAAATACAAATGGCCACATCGAGAAGCTTTCATCACAACAAGTGCACCATAAGTCACCTTCAATGTCTACCCATCTGAATGAAACCTGAAGCCCTTGGCTTCCAAAGTTCCCAAAGAAATAAGATTTTTCTTCAAATTCGGTACATACCGAACACCTGTCAACTCTTTAACCATGCCATCATGCAACTTCAAACGAACTGTACCAATCCCTTTTGTTGTGCAAGGATTGTCATCTCCCATGAACACAACACCGCCATCAAACTCTTTCAAGCTTGAAAACCAATCCTTGTGAGGAGTCATATGATGAGTACAACCCGTATCCAACACCCACTTAGTAGCACAATCAAATGATGAGGAAGTGGTTAAAGCAAAATCAGGAAAATCTGTTTCAACTTCAGCAACATTAGCTTCAGAACTTTCTTTACCTGTGGTCTTCAATTTAGGACAATCTTTCTTCCAATGGCCCTTATTACGACAAAAGGCACATTCATCCCTTTCCAAAGGTTTTCTACCTTTAGAGTTTCCTCTAGGTCGAGACTGTGATTTTTTCCTACTAGAAGATGATCTTCTCTCCGATGATCTACCTCTAACAAATAAAGCTTCCGAGGTACTATCATGATTTTTATCTCTATGCCTCATTTCATAATTCATCAAGGCATTTGACACATCTTCAAATTTCACAGTTTCTTTACCATGCATAATAGTGGTAACAAAATGCTCATAAGAGTTCGGCAAGGAATTCAACAATATTAAGGCCTTATCTTCATCCTTAATATCCTCATCTAAATTTAACAAGTCGGCAATCAACTTATTAAAAGCATCAAGGTGTCTAATCATTTTTGTACCTTCTTTGTATTGGAAGCGGTAGAGCTTTTTCTTCAAGTGTAGCCGGTTCTTTGCACTCTTCGTCATATACTTGTCTTCCAATTTTTGCCACAACACACTTGCCAATGTCTCCCGCATCACAAAATACTTCTGAGTTTTTGCAATGCACAACCGAATTGAAGAGCAAGCCCACAAATTTAATTTCTCCCATTCCGGCTTCGACATAGCTTCCGGCTTCTCTCCCAAAGCGACAAGTAGATCTTGTTGAGCCAACACATCTTTGACCTCACATTGCCACATCCCAAAGTTGTTTGTGCCATCAAACTTTTCAACTTCAAACTTTGCATTTTGCACCGTAGTTCTTGCAAATCCGGAGCTGCTTCCAAAAGGATTCTCATCTTGCCCGTCTGACATTTTTGGCAATTAGACAGTACCCAAGAGCAACTAGTGCTCTGATACCAATTGTTGTGCTAGGATAGCACCAAACTAAATGGAACCAACTCAAGCTAACCCACAGGAAATTTTATCAAATGAAAATGCAAGAACAAAATATAAAAGACACAAAGATTTTTACGAGGTTCCTCCACAGTCAGTGTAACTGGAGTACATCCTCGGAGCAGTAGGAGCTCACCCAATAATCCACTATCAACCAAATGGGAGTTTACAAAGTGTTGACAATCTCACAACCCAAAAGCCCAATACACCCAATAGCTCTCACACACCAAAGAAACAAATAGAGAAAGAAATATAATGAATAATTTCTTCTCTATACATATAGCTTAAAGCTATTACAACAACAATTACTTTGGTTGATGATTACCAATCAAATGAAGCAACAACTTCTTCTTCTGTTTTAGGCTCTCTGCAACTCTCCCTTGCTCTCTGCTAAAAAAAAACTCTTTCTTCTCTCTTGTTTTCTTCAAAAACCGAAATGAGCTCTCTCTCTTCTCTCTTGTTTTTCTTCAAAACCGAAAAATGAGCTCTCTTTCTTAAAAGCAACTTTTCTTTTTCTTTTAACCAACACCCACGGGTGTTTTCCCTTTTTTCCTCCCCAAAACAAGGAAAGGTGTTGTCCACCTTCTTTTGTTTAGCCGAAAGGTCTTTTGGACACTTGTCCACTTGGCCACATACTCCAACAGTTATGAAATATATGCATCAATGCATTCAAGCTTAGGGTATGGAATTTACCTCATATAGTCATCGTCATCGAGACTAGGGAACTCCTTAAGCTTTCTGCTGCTTTCTGGCCAGATATTATAGACTGGGACAAGTGAAATGCACGATAATTAAGAACCCCATTTATCACTGAATTCCAAAGTTCAGACAGCCATATGTGTTTTTGAGTGGCTTCAGACAGATGGTTACCTCTGTAACCAATTTTCTTTCTGATGTCGAAAAGTGCTGACATACGACCACTGGGTTTAACACTACCAAAATATACGGTTTTCACTTCGCGAGTAATCCCCCATTTCACAACTATTGCTCCATAAGCATTCATTTCACAAGCCGTGCCATCAACGGCCTCAAGAGTTAGATAAATCACTCTAATAGGAAGGCAGGAAAAGTGTTCGTATGCCTCCACCAGTCTCACAAAATGCAGTTGAAGTTTCTAAAAAAGAAGCCATGCAGAACATTATACTTAGACAAGTACGCCATTAAAGATTACTCAGTAAAACAGAACATGCTAGCGTAAGAAGTAGACCATCAGCTTTTACAAATTCGGATATGAGTTTATCAGTTTTAACCTTTTTTTTGTTGACTGTGTCAACAGCGAAACTGGCATAACTTTTCATCTCGGGACAATGCCGATATATTGAAGCGTAATGCCCGACTGTAACCTGTTTAAATAAAGGCAAGCGGAACAAATTTAGCAGTATACAACCCTTAATTTTGGTCCTATATGCAAATGTGTTGTACACTACATGTGTATGACAGCAGCGGTTGAATTTTGAATTCTATTTGCCACAAAGAAAGGGTAATAAACAGATGGTGCATGCCCTTATCTAATGGTCTTATATGCAAATGCAAAGTTAGGTACTAAAGCTGAAGCGCTGTAGCCCGCACACATTTTTATATACCTTCCCAATCAAATTGCTATCTATTCCGAGAGGCATTCCAGGTATGCAGCTATCTGGAAGACATCAGTTGGCAGCCATATCATAAATCCAAAAAAGAAGTGAATTCCAATAGTACTTTCATACCCAAAAAATATACATAAATAACTGGAAGTCAAAGAGTAACCATACATTTGTTAGACCTAGTCCTCAGTCTGTTAGGATTGAGTCTGTTTTGAAGTGTTCCGAATCTGTTTGACTTATTGTTTATCTTGTATTTCTGTTTTGTACGTAGTTGGATAGGTTTAGGTTTGTATATTTGTTTTTCAAAGTCTCCATGTAAATAGGGATTTGAATCCCTGAGTGTAATCTTCGCATGACTATAAATACATGCAGCCCTAGCTTGAAGGGTATGTAAAAAGGTGAACTTGAATATCTGCTGGTCTTGAGTTTGTACATGGTACACAGAGCTCTCTAAGTCCAACGACATCGATCCAATTTTTTTCTGCCCACTACCTTCCATTATGTCGTCTGACACCAGCAGCAACAACACCACCACCACCACCATCAATCCAACCATCCCATTTTCCTCCGCCATGACCACCATTGTCAACATCAAACTCGATAGGACTAACTACCCTTTGTGGTTAGCCCAGATTCTCCCCATCTTGAGGAGTCGTGATCTAATGGGGTACGTAGATGGCTCCTGTGTTTGTCCTCCTATGCATCTTCCTGGAAACACTGCAGTCAATCCGTCGTACACTACCTGGATGCAACATGATCAAATGATCCTCAGTTGGATCAATGGCTCGCTCACAGCCTCTATGCTGTCAACTGTGGCAAGCAAGCGCACGTCTCGAGCAACTTGGGAAGCTTTGGAGCAGCGCTATGCGTCATCCTCTCAGAATCGAATTCTGTTTCTGCGCAACGAACTGTTGCAAACCAAAAAAGGTGACCTTTCAATTGCTGATTTTCTTGACAAGATGAATTCTATTTCTGACAACCTAGCCCTAGCTGGCAAACCAGTTGAAGAGGATGAGCTCGTTCAGATTATTCTCAATAATCTTGGACCTGCTTTTGAAATGACCGTGAATGCCGCACAAGCACGTGATTCCCCTATCACGTATCCCACTCTGGAGTCTCTCCTTCTCACCACTGAGAGAAGGATGGCGGAGCAGACTGTTCAGGTGACAGAAACTGCTCCCGTTAATGCGTATGCGGCTGCAAGAGGACGTGGTGGACGTTTTCGAGGTACTGGACGAGGCGCTGGACCGTCCAACAGTGGTTCTTCTGTAAATCAGAGAGGGTTTGTTTCTCGCAACAACAATGCCCAAAGACAACAATCGGTTGCAAGGTCTGTTTCCTGTGGTGGTCGTATAACTTGTCAAATATGTGGGAGAGAAGGGCATCCCGCCCTTGATTGCTATCATCGCATGAATGCAGCATACGAAGGTCGTATTCCAACCAACCGTCTCACAGCTATGGCTTCATCTCCAACCACACTGAATCGTCAGCAAAATGGCTCCTGGTTACTTGATACTGGGGCAAACGCCCATATTACTCCTGAGATACAGAACCTTGTCAATCCCAAGGAGTATAATGGTAATGAAAACATTGGTGGAGTAGGTAATGATACTGGTCTCTCTATTGCACATTCTGGTTCTAATAAAATCATGACTGACTCTTGCTCATTTAATCTTAACAACATATTACATTGTCCTTCGGCCTCCACCAGTATAATTTCTGCCCATCGTTTTACACTTGACAATAGCTGTTATATACTAATTTTTCCATATTTCTTTCTTGTTAAGGACCTCAAGACCCGGAGGACGCTTTTCCGAGGGAAGTGTGAAAATGGGTTATACCCATTTCCTAATGGCGGTGGATCATCCAATCATCCCGTTCTAGCATGTTTAGGAGTCCGAGTGTCTGCACAGAAATGGCATGATCGTTTGGGCCATTCTGCATCTAAAATAATAAAATTTTTAATTTCAAATAATCAAGTGCCAATTAGTGGCACCTCTGCTGTACGCTTCTGTCATTCGTGTCCATTAGGCAAGAGTACCAAATTGCCATTTCAAGTTTCAGAGTCTGTTTCGCAATTCCCTTTAGACCTTTTGCATTCGGATGTTTGGTGTTCACCAGTTGTTTCAAATGAAGGATATCGTTATTATTTATTGTTTGTCGATGATTTTTCAAAATATTCTTGGATATTTCCTATGAAAAATAAGTCTGAGGTGTTCCAAATATTTCTTAAATTCAAAACCAAGGTTGAAAACATGTTTCAGCGTTCTATCAAAATTCTGCAATGTGATGAAGGAGGAGAGTATAAAAGTAATGCTTTTCGAGATTTTTTAGATAAACATGGCATCTCACAAAGGTTTTCTTGTCCCAAACACCCTGAACAAAACGGCCTTGCAGAAAGAAAACATCGTCATATTGTTGAAACTGCCATAGTCATGTTGTCTCATGCTGGTGTTCCCTCAAAATTTTGGCCTGATGCGTGTCAAACAGCCACATATATCATCAATAGGTTGCCTACTCGTGTTCTGTCGAATAAGTCACCTTATGAAAAATTGTTTACAAGAACACCAAAATATGATTTTTTTAAAGTCCTTGGGTGTAGGTGTTTCCCGTGGCTGAGACCCTATACACAAAACAAACTTGAGGCTAAGTCAAAATCCTGTGTTTTCTTAGGTTATTCGCTGGATCATCAGGGGTACAAATGTTTGGATGTCTCTACACGACGAGTTTATTTGTCTCGCCATGTCCTCTTCGATGAGGACTCTTTTCCTTTCAAGGATATCACACTTCGCAAGGAACGCGTCCATGCCACAGGTAGTTCTCCTCCATCTGATCTCTTATTTGTTTTCCCTTCCTTATCTCCATCTCAATCCCCAACCATCGAGTCTCCTAGCACTGCCCGATGTCTTCCTCATGACCCTCCGCCAACAAATATAACTCCGTATGCGTCAACTTCTGTGGATTCCATTGCAAACCCTAGTGTGCCTACAATTCTACCAAACCCTAATACTCCTCCTATTCTAAACCCTAGTACTGTGCCTTTAGGAATGCCCAATGAGCAAGAGACCATCAGTGAACCTGAACAGCAACCGGACCTAGTTTGTGCACCTAATCCAGTACATCACATGCAAACACGCTCCAAAGCTGGCATCCAGAAACCTAATCCCAAGTATGCTTTGCATGTCGTCACAATTGATAAAACTGTTGAACCTACGTCCTTTCGTCAAGCCGTGAAACAACAGGAATGGCGAAATGCTATGGTCAAAGAATTTAATGCCTTACAGCGTTCTGGGACGTGGAATCTTGTTCCCTACAAACCTCATATGAACTTGCTCCCAAACAAGTGGGTTTACAAGATTAAATGACATGCAGACGGTTCCATCGAACGATATAAGGCACGGCTAGTTGCCAATGGGTTTCATCAACAACAAGGCGTGGATTATGGCGAAACGTTCAGTCCAGTGGTCAAGCACAGTACCATTCGATTAGTACTCAGTCTTGCAGTCTCAAATCGATGGCCAGTTCGTCAACTTGACGTTCAGAATGCCTTTTTACACGGGTATCTAGCGGAGGAGGTGTATATGAGGCAGCCTGTTGGGTTTGTTGATTCCCAATACCCCGATCATGTATGCAAGTTACAACGGAGCTTGTATGGTTTGAAACAAGCACCGAGAGCTTGGTTTCAACGTTTCTCGGATTTCCTGCTTCATTTGGGTTTTCAGGAATCTAAGTGTGATTATTCGTTGTTTGTCTTCAAGCAACAAGGTGTTTATTTACTTCTGTTGATTTATGTAGATGATATATTGCTTACAGGCAATAATCCACGGCAAATGCATCGTTTAATCCAGCAGCTACGAACATTATTTTCAATGAAAGACTTGGGGCCTCTCCACTATTTTCTTGGTGTGGAAGTCTCCTATTCGCATAATCTGATGCATCTTAGTCAAGCAAAGTATGCATTGGATCTCTTGAAGCGGACCAATTTTCTTGATGCCAAGCCTATTTCAACGCCCGTCTGTGCAGGTCAGAAACTCAGTCTACATGAGGGTGATCCACATCCTGATCCTTACACTTACAGAAGTGTCGTGGGGGCCTTACAGTACCTTACGATCACACGTCCTAATCTTTCATATGCCGTTAATCAAGTGTGTCAGTTCATGCATGCTCCTACTACAACCCATTGGACGGCTGTGAAACGAATTTTACGGTATGTTAAATCTACGTACGCACAAGGTTTGTTGTACAAACCTGGCAGCATGCAGCTCAGTGCGTTCTCAGATGCTGACTACGCAGGAGATCCTGATACGCGCCATTCTACGGGAGGTTATGGTATATATTTGGGTTCGAACCTCATCTCCTGGAGTTCCAAGAAACAGAAGACGGTCTCACGATTAAGCACCGAGGCTGAGTATAGGCAACTGGCCTATACCGCAGCCGAAATTTCTTGGCTACGTTCTTTGTTTCGTGATTTACAGTTGTCTTTTCTTCGTCTGCACCTTTGGTGTGATAACATTTCATCGATAGCTTTGGCCTCTAATCCGGTTTTCCATTCCCGCACGAAACACCTCGAGGTTGACTATCATTTCGTACGTGAAAAGGTGGTGCGTGGTGAGCTTATTGTCAACTTTATTTGTTCACAAGATCAAGTGGCTGATATATTCACCAAAGGTTTGTCGTCATCAAGGTTCAAGACTCTGGTTTCCAAGCTTCCAGTTGTGTCTCGTCCTCTCAGCTTGCGGGGGGATGTTAGACCTAGTCCTCAGTCTGTTAGGATTGAGTCTGTTTTGAAGTGTTCCGAATCTGTTTGACTTATTGTTTATCTTGTATTTCTGTTTTGTACGTAGTTGGATAGGTTTAGGTTTGTATATTTGTTTTTCAAAGTCTCCGTGTAAATAGGGATTTGAATCCCTGAGTGTAATCTTCGCATGACTATAAATACATGCAGCCCTAGCTTGAAGGGTATGCAAAAAGGTGAACTTGAATATCTGCTGGTCTTGAGTTTGTACAACATTTGCATCATACGCAAACCATAGACCACACAGAAGAATAAACTGTAAACATCGTCAAGTCAATATTTGAAGTAGGGCAGCTAAACTAGTTTTAGGCTTAAAAGAACGAATGGCGACCAGATAAGTAATCAGATCAAAGCTCGAATATTTATATAAGACCCTACGAAATCATACGACGGCAGCTGGTACACAGGGAGAAGTTAGGACATGACAAGGTGCTCTTTTTATCAAAAAAGACATCCAACATTCCATACCAATGACCTGAAAGGTCTAGCATCATGTGTGTATAGTGTACAACATTATTTAATCCAGTGTTTATAGTTACTCACCTGGATATCGTACATCACGCGCCAGTGCTGCCAATTCAGGACTAACCTTCTGTCCAGCTTCCTCGAGTAAGATGGTAAGTTCCTTTGCGCACCTAGCATTAGCAGTTGTAAAGAACGTGTATGCTGTTCCTTTTGGCTCAGCAAGGACAATATATGCGGTAAACATAATCATCAATGGATCCTGGAAAGTCGTAATTGATAACATATTTCACATTCTTCAGAACTGCAAATTAAGCATGAAACAAAGTGATTAGAAACAAGGCTTCAGGCCAGTTCACGGGTTAAATGCATCAACAAAAATTGCCAGGTTGACAAACCTACACTCCCACAGTAACCAAACAAATCCTAGGTTACTAAAAGGGCAAGATTTTGGCAAGGGTGATGTCAACTAGTAAATTAAATAATGCTTTCAACTGTGAGGAGATTGAAGAAGATATTTCTTTCTAAATAATATTATAATAGCAATAATAAAATTATTATAGTAAGAAGAGATGCAACTCTTTAAGCACAAGCGAAAAAACTTCTTTTAAGCATTTCACAAACTAAAAGAAATTCTATTGATACCTGGATCACGAGCAGCAACATCAGTTGCAATCATTATGGGGATATAGTCACCTTGAAACCCAGAGATAATCTGGACCCTTTCCGATTGGCATACGTTTTCATGAACCGAGACTGCATAACCTTCATTGGAAAGCTTCTGAGCAAGGAGACTACATGATTCACATCCTTTATTTATATCAATGAATATCAGTATTCTGCTGCCATCCGCGATATCACCTAGCAAGCCTACCAATCTGAAAATTTGAAACAAATCAGAAATGCAGATACAACCTCAAACTAACTGCACAAGATCAAGCATTAGAATGTTCCCAACTTGTCATATTTCTGATCTTCAGCAACGATGTCAACAATTTGGTCTATTGGATGTGTAGCTTTCAGAACTGGAGAACCTATTTCAACCTGTTCAGCATCCAAAGATAAATTTCATAACAAGTATTGAGTATTACAACCCAAAAAATATGTCAAGAGCACTAACTATTGCCATCCCAAGATTGAAGACATTTTGTGACTACTAATATCATCCAGTTACAACAATTAAAAATGACCAAGTGATGCCAAAAAAAAAAAAAAAAAAAAAACAAAGAGTAAGAGATATATTACTTTGATTGCGTCGCGAAGGAATGGCCTGGCAAGTTCATCAGCCTCCTCCGGCCAGCTACTACCCCAGAACAATTTTTGACAGTCTGGGGGAATCTGTATACAGAAAACCCAAAATACAATTTTCAGCCGAACATAAACTTTGAGATATAAACACACACACACACACGTTTGCTTGTGTGGGTGTGAGTGAGGGGATTTAAAAATGCTAAAGAGTTCAACATTTAAGAAGCAACACCGCAAGTATGAAGAGCCAAGTAGGGGTAATATCTTAAACCTGAGAAAGAACTTCTCGTACTAGAACCTTACAGTCCTCACCTTCTTCTGCTAGCATCCAATCAGCACCATCCACCACAAGGTATGTGACTCTTTGCAAGTTTGTATGACACGACTCTAACGCATGAAGCACGGCCTCAGGTGTGTCAATTAAAATTCCAACGCCTGAGCCAAAATATTAATTGCAATCAATAAGAAGAATAACTATATACTCAAACAAGAAGTCCTCCTTAAAGTCACCGGCCTACACAAAATTGATTATGAGTCATGTTATTATAACCAATGCCTACAACAGAATATCAAGTAGATAATATCCAATAAATGAAATAGCGTAGCAGTAGCACAATAATAAGAATACAATGTCAAACGTAGTTCATCACCAGCACCACCACCTACCACATGCCACAAGAGAATTTTTATAACAATCCAGTTCACTGCCGAGTAAGGCTAAAATGTCTGCTGCAGCAAATTTAGTATACTCTTGTTGGATTTGATGAGCGCGCTCTTTGGTTGGAGCTAAAATCAATACTATTGGGCCATCTCCACAAGCTGAAGAAAAATTGTAAAATGGAAAACTTAATCCCGATAAATATAAACCAAATATATAGGATTCAAAGAGCCAGGATTTGATCATCTTAAGGTAACTAACATATAAAATACTCACATAGTCTTTTCTGGGATTTTACATGGACAATTACAGGCAAGAGATACGCTGGCGTCTTCCCGGATCCTGGTGGAGCAATACCAATGAGATCACGGCCCTCCAAAGCCACTGGCCATGCTTGAGCTTGAATTGGTGTAGGCCTGACGAATCCAGCTTTTGAAAATTCATCCTTAACATATTCTGCGATCAAGAGAAATCATTTCAATAGATATATGCATGTAGCTAGCTTCCAACACATAATACAAGAAGAAGAAGTAAAAATACGTAAAAAGTAGGTACCTGGAAACGGAGTGCGACCCAAAGTTATTGCAAGTACCAGTAGTTATCAGAGCAGGGAATATAACCTGCTTCTACTTTACTACTTGTTGAGCGTGTTCATCCTACAACATGGCTGAAGAAAATCCATTAAGATCAGATGCTGAAAGTTCACCGGTGATTTCATCCGGGAATATGCCTGAGATGGATGTTAATCCAAATCAAAGGTTAAGCTCAGTTCTGTTGAATGAGTTTAACTATTTGCCTTGGTCGAGAGCTGTATCCCTCGCTCTAGGTGGAAGGTCCAGGTTAGGGTTCATAAATGGGAGCATCGAAGTACCTGATGCTTCCTCACCAAACTATGAATCCTGGCTTAGCAAAGATCAACTGGTTATGTCGTGGCTCATCAATTCCATGGATCGCAAGCTAGCTGAAATATTCAGCTATTCGGAATCCTCATTTCAGCTATGGGAGACTGTCAAGGAAATGTATGGCAGTCAGAATAATGCTGCACGAGTCTTCTAACTGAAAAGGGACATATCCAATCTTCAACAAGAAGGTAAACCATTTGTGCAACTCTTAGGGAGCATGAAAAGCATGTGGAATGAATTAGAAACATATCGTCCTCATACGATCGATGCTGCTGTGATTCGCAAACGAGCAGAAGAAGACAAGATATTTCAACTTCTGTCTAGTCTCGATTCGGAATATGAAGATCTACGAAGTCACATACTCATGAACTCTGAACTCCCTTCCTTCACCAGTGTATGTGCAACAATCCAACGTGAAGAAGTGAGGAGGAAGGTCATGAACATGAGTACAAAGGCTAGTGTACCTGATGCCAGGGCGTACCTGACCAACGAGAGGAAGTACAAGGGAAAGCACCCACATTTGAAATGTCAACACTGTAACTATATCGGTCATGTCAAGGAAATGTGCTGGATTTTACATCCAGAATTAAAACCGGACTTCATGAAGGACAACAAGGGTACATAAAGGATGAACCGTACTGTACATCGTGCCAATCATGCTTCTGCCTCTACTTCTAAGGGGTCTGACACATTAAAAACCTTCACAGCAAATCCTGCTGAACTCATGAATGAGTTTGCACTGTACCTTCAAGGCAGGAAAGGAAGTGCTGGAAGCAACCGAGGAGACAACTTGGAAGAAGAAAACTCGACGGCTTTACTAGGCAAGTTTGCTGGTTTCCTGGAGGACTCCAAAGCCATACCCCAAGAAGACATGCAAGGTATCATGAAAGCTTTTAAAACTGCTCTTAATATAAATATGTTGCATGATTTTTGGGTTGTGGATTCGGGTGCCACAGATCATATGACCAACCATATATCTAAGCCTAATAAGTTTGAAAAATTATCAAATTCCTCTCAAGTTTCAACTGCAAATGGGGAGAATGCGAGAGTTTTAGGAAAGGAAAAAATAAACCTAATGTCTGATGTTATTGAGTCAGTGGCCCTATATGTTCCTTCCTTTCCATTTCAACTCCTTTCTGTGGGTAAAATCACAAAAACCTTGAACTGTTTGGCCATATTCTCCCCTCACAATGTCATTTTTCAGGATTGTGCCACCAAGAAGACGATTGGTGAAGGGTTTTTCCTAGATGGTCTCTATTACATGTCAAAGAACAATCCCAGGGGGTTCCAAGTCAAGTTCAATCCCATTCAAGAGAACCAATTGTGGCATCAACGTTTAGCTCACCCGGCCCCAACCATTTTGTCGACCTTGTTTCCAAATCTAGGAAAGGATGTAACCTCATGTGAAACCTGCCATTTGTCTAAGGCCACTCGGTTACCTTTCAAATCTTCATTGTCCAGAACTACTAGATGTTTTGAACTAGTCCATTCTGATGTATGGGGACCTATTAATGAATCTTTTGATGGTTATAAGTACTTTGTGATCTTTGTGGATGACTTCTCTCGAGTCACATGGTTATATCTTTTAAAGTATAAGCATGAAGTAATGGAAGTGTTCAAAGACTTCCATAACCTTGTTAAAAACCATTTCTCCTCTCAAATCCAAACTCTCAGATCTGATAATGGTACCGAATACACATCTCATATCATGAAACATTATTTAAGCACTCATGGCATCATGCACCAAACAAGTTGCGTTGGTACACCTCAGCAAAACGGTGTCGCTGAACGAAAAAACCGTGACTTGCTTGAAAAAACTAGAGCTCTAATGTTACAAATGAATGTACCAAAGAGATTTTGGTCTCAAGGGGTTATGGTAGCTGCCTACATCATCAATAGACTCCCCAGCCGAGTCTTGGAGTTCAAATCCCCTCTTGAAGTTATGAAAGGCAGCAAGATCAACCTCTCACATCTTAGGGTTTTTGGCTGTGTATGTTTTGTCCACATTCAATCTCATCACCGAGACAAACTAGATCCCAGAGCTGCTAAATGTATATTTCTTGGTTACTCTTCTTCACAAAAGGGGTACAAGTGTTATAATCCCCAACTGAGGAGATTACTTGTGTCCAAAGATGTTCAATTCCATGAAACTAACCCTTTTTTTGGCAAACAATGTGAAATGACAAGCCAAGGGGATAATAGTATTTTAGATGTGTTCCCACTGCCAAACGTCGAGCTTGAAGCCTCATCAGAACAAGGTCACAACCATGAAGTCACAGATGGTGACATTGACGGCTGCATTTCAGGAGATACACTGCACGAAGGTGGGGACAACCAAGATGATACTCACACTGAAATTCAAGGTGTCAATGGATGTGAGACACCTACTCCTGCTCCACGCCGAAATCCAATGCGTGCGAGACAACTTCCCACAAGGTTTCAAGACTTTGTCACCTACAAACCCACACATCCCATCTCCAACTATGTGACGTACAGAAGAGTGACACAGAAACATGCATCCTACCTAAGTAGCATTTCACGATATAGTGAACCTCAGAGCTTTGATGATGCCAACAGCCAAGGAGTGTGGAAGAAAGCAATGAATGAAGAACTTCAAGCCCTAGACTAACACAAAACCTGGACCATCACCAAACTTCCAAAAGGCAAGAAAGCCGTGGGCTGTAAATGGATCTACAAGTTCAAATTCAATTCAGATGGATCGATTGAGAGACACAAAGCAAGGTTGGTGGCTCGGGGATTCACTCAAATGTTTGATGTGGACTACAAAGAAACATTTGCACCGGTGGCAAAAATGAACTCAGTCAGGGTTCTATTGTCTGTGGCTGTAAACAAGGGGTGGTCCATGTACCAAATGGACGTAAAAAATGCATTCTTGCACGGTGATCTCCAAGAAGAAGTCTACATGAAGTTGCCACCAGGGCATCCCCAAAGCAATGAACCTGACTTAGTGTGCAAATTGCACAAATCTATACTTAGTGTGCAAATTGCACAAATCTATCTATGGGCTGAAGCAGTCTCCCCGAGCTTGGTACGCCAAGTTAAGCTCAGTACTCATCAGCGTTGGTTTCAAAAGTAGCAATGCAGATTCCTCACTCTTTGTTCGAACTAGAGCAGTGGGCAAACTGGTTGTACTGATCTATGTCGATGACTTGATAATCACGGGGGATAATCCTGACGAGATCTGCAACCTGAAACAATCTCTCAGACAAAGGTTTGCAATCAAAGACCTTGGAATCCTGAAGTACTTCCTTGGTATAGAAATGGCAACCTCTCACAAAGGACTATTCCTTAACCAACGGAAGTATGTCCTAGACTTACTCAAGGAAGCTAACATGATCGATGCAAAACCTGCCATCACCCCCCTCGACAACAAAATGAAACCTACCTTGGATGGCACGCCACTCACGGATATCAGCTATTATCAAAGGCTGGTGGGTAAATTGATTTATCTAACCATCACCAGACCCGACATCACTCATTCTGTGAGTGTCGTGAGCCAATTCATGCAATCCCCAACACTCGAACATCTGAATCTTGTTAAAAGGATTCTACGTTACTTGAAAGGTTCTGTGGGACGAGGTATCATCATGAAGAAGAATGAAAATACCCAAATCATGGGGTATTGCGATGCTGATTGGGCAGGCAACGCCATCGATCGTAAGTCCACTACTGGTTACTGCACATTTGTAGGTGGAAACTTGGTCACCTGGAAGAGTAAAAAGCAAACAGTCATCGCCAGGTCAAGTGCAGAAGCCGAGTATCGTGCCATGGCTTCAACTGCATGTGAATTGATATGGTTGAAGGGTATTCTGTGTGATTTGGGTGAACCAACCACACTTCCTATGTCCTTATTTTGTGATAACCAGGCTGCTATGCATATTGCATCCAACCCAGTGTTTCACGAGAGGACGAAACACATTGAAGTTGATTGCCACTACATTCGGGAACAAGTTCAGTCACAGGTGATTCAGACACACTACACCCGCAGCATTGACCAACTGGCCGACATCTTCACCAAGCCCTTGGCCTCGCATCAGTTTCAACGTCTTCTATCCACGCTTGGCTCCATAAATCTCCTGGATCCAGCTTGAGGGGGAATATTGCAAGTACCGGTAGTTATTAGGGTTAATAACTATTGGAAGAAGCACATGGGTTAGTATAAATCCTAGTCGGCAATAGCATGGGTGTATGTACCTGCCATCATTACAACTATAGTCATCATTGCCATAAAGGAAAGACAGCAAGGGTGTGCACTCTGGAAAGGAATGTTGCATGTGATTGCTGACTCCTGGACAGCAGAGAGGTCGGCAAGCATGGGTGTATGTACCTGCCAGGTCATTTACCTTGTATTATTGCTGCATGTGTTGTGTGCTGTTGCATCATTATTGCTGCATGTGTTGTGTGCTGTTGCATCCGGTTACAAGGGTGTAAAGCTTTCCTTGTATTGTATATAATTATGCCTTCCCATAAGGCTTTCGATGAAAATGAAATGTATTACAATTCAAATCAGAAAAAACAACAAAAGTCCTGATGGGTTTTGGAACATTGCGGCTTGAAACAGAAATTCCCCTTAGCTGCCTATACTCTTTGAACCCGGTGCCTACACTTTTGGACCTCTACAGAGGTAGTAATTTCCCTCCGCTTCCGCTTCCGTTGCCTTGTAGACTCCTTGACTCGAAGAAGAGTAGCAAATTTGGTGCCCAATTGCACTCGCCCATTCCTAACTTTTGAGGTGCCTTGAGCAGCATCACCATCACCATCACCGACAGCATTCAACCTGAAACAAACAACACAAAATTATTAGGTTTTTCTTCAATCCCAAATTTTAGCAAGTTTAAATTCAAATTTGAGAGAGATAGAGAGTCACCTTCTTCTTGTCCTAGAACGCTTCTCATTGGGGTCATTGGAGCGCTTCACCATATTTGAGATACCTTATGGCTTAAGGTAGGGTTTCGAAATTTTGGTACCAATCACGATCACGATGAGCGAATAAAAAAAACTGTGTAGAGTTTTGTTTCGGTTTCCATTTAGGATCTGATCGCGGTTGTTCTAGATCTATTTGGATCAGGCCCATCAATTAATTCAGTCTAGTTCTATTTAGGCTCATCATTTGGACATGACCCATGATCGAACCCCTGTAATTGTTATTTGATTTTGGAAAACTCCTAACTCTTCAATTCTCTATAAATTAAGGAGAATTTTAACGAAAAACTTATGGTAGTGTTCATTTTAACGAAAAACCACATTTTTACACTAAAAAGTCAATCTTGGTACTATTCACCTTACCTTTTATTTTGTCCTTATTATTAAAACTTAAAGTTTTCAATTCATTTTCATTAGTTTTTCTTAAAATAAAATGATACTTACACCCATACATACAACTATTGTAAAACACGGTGTTCAACAAGTTAATCGTTCTCACATCCACACTTACCTTTTTATCTTTTATTCTGATGAAAAAAATACAGCAGAGGAAAAATATTGCATCCTTTATTGATGTATCGCAATCTAAGTCATCTTACCCGTATTGCAAAGGACTTCATTTTTCTCCTTAAGGCCATCTCCAACTGAAAGGGTTAAGTATAGCTCCGTTTAGAATTATAGCCCTACAAAATATTATTTTTAAATAAACAGTGTCAGACTATATTTATATACCATCTCCAACCGAACGAGGCTAAACATAGCCCCTCAATAATTTAATAGATCAGCTGATACTAGCTTATTGGGCATATGATTGCTATATGCAAAAGGAGCTGCATTTTCTATTGGAGAAGGACGATGAAGCGATGGAAGACGTCAAGATGATGGAGAATTACGTGATGATTGCAATGTGGTGCATTCAGGAGGACCTGTCACTGAGACCAACGATGAAGAAAGTCACGCAGATGCTTGAAGGAACTGTTGAAGTCTCAGTTCCACCGAATCCATCGTCATTTATGAGTGCAATAGTTTAAGTGGTTGTTTCTTTGTTATTTGATCATCGAAAACTCAAAATCTTGAATTTGTAGTTCACAGATAGTCCTTCATAATTTTTGTTGAAAGAATAATTGTACATGTTGAAGAAAGTTAATGTTCCATCGTATTTGCGCATTCAATAGCATACATTTGCCATCCAAGTTAAGTTCCTTTAAAGCAACACAATAACAAAAGTCAAAACATGCATGGGAAATTTGTAAATTTTATTTACTTTCCCGTCTAGAAAGTTGAATATACAAAAAGGTCCAATGCGTATATATTTTTAGGAATATTTAGGGTTTGTATTAAATCAATAAAAGTTACAATATTAATAATATATTAACAATATTTATGTTAATTATTAATAGTCAATCATGTATTGTGATACTTAAATACATTTTTAATATAAACAAAAATCACAAAATCTGCCTCTATGGTTGGCACCCACTACAGCTGGCACCCCGTTCTCATTTTTTTATATAGTTTAGTATAGGGTCAATATGAATTCAAACATTGCATTGCATTTTATGTTACGCAAAGTCTGTAAATACAGACTTTGCATTACAGTTTTTTATTTATTATAGTCAAATTAGGGAAATCTAATATCGAATGGTATATTAAAAAATCCAACATTAGATGAGACTAGTCAAGCATAAACAGATAATTATAAACTGCAACGCATAGTTTGAATCCAAAAGAAAATACAATCACAAAATAGAAACATTGCAGTGCAGGCATGCCATGATCCCAAGATACTTCCAGGTTCGAAACGTGACCATAGGACGTAACTATTCAAAAACATAAAAATCAAACTAGATTCGGTACTTCAATAAAATATATAAAGGAAGTACCTAATAAACAATGACAGTCACTTACTATTACGGTCTAATAATATTCATCTTCACTTGTAAGTGAGAGGTCTTGGGAAGGTTACCCCACATTATTGCTAACACATTATGAAATTTAGCCCACCCCCTCCCCTTAGTATAGATAAGATTGTTTGTTCAAAACAATAATAATAAAAATTTAAAAAAAAAAAAATTTCCTTTAGGCTTGCAAAGTGAAGTACTAAAATGAAAGGTAAATAAAGGCAATTAAGGAACCTAGTCACTCTAGATGCTCAACACCAACACAACTACAGTTGAAAGTCCCACATATCTAACGATTCCCATCAACCTATAGAGCTACTACTGCACTGTGAAAATGGTGCACCGGGTAAATAAAACTCGGATAAGCTGCGAAACTGAAGTAGCAGTATCCCATGTATCTAACGATTCAAGTCAACCTCTTATGAGCCTCATTTCACTGATACGACTCTTTAACCTTCACAACCTCATATGTTACTTCACGTGTGACAAATTTTCAAGCCAAAAACGTGAACAACACAAATTAGGTGTTGTGGAGCATGCTTAGCCGTTAGGCTTCACACGTAGGCCAACCTGCTATGATACCATGAAGATAATTAAGGTTCCTCCATCGATAATTCCTCTATTTATTCAGACAAAAAAAAATGACGAACTAGGTTTTATACAACTGATAATTCATCTATTTATTCGGACATTTTAAGAGAATTATGTACATTCAATACCATACAGTACGTTAAGAGCAAAGAGTACTTGAAAATGAAAAATACACAAACTTTTGATATACATAAGAAATGGGATTATTATTGGAAGAACTTAAAGTATTGAACTTATGAAAGAAGATGGATCGGGTGGAGCTGAGACTTCGACGGTTCCTTCGAGCATCAATGTGACCTTCTTCATGTTAGGTCTAAGCGATGGATCCTCCTGAATGCACCATATTGCAATCATCACATACTTCTCCACCATCTTCATGTCATGCATTGCCTCATCGTTATTCTTGAATAACTGGTGCAGCTTATTCTGCTTATAGCAATCGTACGCCCAATCAGCTAGTATCATTTGACCTTCATCCTCTACCTCTGCCTCGAAATGCTTCCTGCAGAAAATAATCTCTAACAACAAAATTCCGTAGCTGTAAATATCAACCTTTGCCGTGATAGACAACCTTTTCCACCATTCAGGGGCCACATAACCTTTCGTTCCCCTGATTCCGGTTGTGGTTAGAGTCTGGTCGATTCTCAAAAGCTTTGCTAAACCGAAGTCAGAAATTCTTGCAGTGAGAGAGTCATCAAGAAGAATGTTTTGAGGCTTGATGTCGCAATGTACGATTTGGCTGCTACACTCCTCGTGCAAATACAACAGCCCTCTTGCAATTTCCAAGGCGATTTTCCTCCTTTGATACCAGTTTGGCATCGGCTCTCCAAAAAGGAAGCCCGCTAAAGATCCGTTGCTCATAAACTCATACACAAGAATTCGGTGCTCTCCCTCATAACAAAATCCAAGTAGCTGCACTAAATTTCTGTGGTTTGTTCGGCCAATAGCACTCACTTCCGCTTTGAATTCCAAATCATCTTCTCTGACCCTAGTGTCTAAGCTTTTGACAGCAACGCTCTTCCCATTATCAGAGGCTAGAACTCCTTTGAAGACTATTGCAGAAGAACCGCGTCCTAGCTCTTCCTCGAATTGGTTCGTAGCGTTGTTTAGCTCCTCATAAGTGAAATGCTTCAAATTCATACCAGAGATGACTGGATAAGGTTGACACACCTTCGCTTTTCTTGAATAGGCTCGGGAAACAACCAAATAGGTTATCAATGGTAGGAGGAAGTTTAGAATCCCAGAGCCACTCAGGATGACTGATCCGAAAATGATCAAAGTTTTATCGTCTTTCTTTTCTGTGTTGGAACCTCCACCCCATTTCACAGTCGAATTTTGTTTCCCAACTTTTATCAAAGTTTTTCCAGTAATATTGGGGTCAATTACCCCATTCAAGAAAGGGAGTCTCTTTTTATAACACTGTCCACCGCTTTGGTAAACTGCCACAGCACAAAAACAATCATCTAGGCAATTTTGTCGGCACCAATCCTCAGGTACCCCCTCAAAAAAAGCGTAGTCTCCGCCCCAGCAATCTGCGTTATTCAGTTCTTGAAATTCGAAAAGATCTGTCTCCTCCTTTGACGTTTCACCACAACTCTGTTGAGCAAAGTTTTGCTTGCATCCTCTGCGCTCATCCTCCGGATCAATAAAGGAGTAACCATTTGGGCACTGGCAAGTCGGTCCTTGTTCTTCAATCGTGCAAAAGGTGTTTAAGCCACATGCTCCACCGCCGGTTGATTCCATAAACGACGTGCAGATGTTTGGAGGTACGACTGAGGATGAGGAAGTGGACCAAACCTTAGGCCATCTTCGGGCGCTCGAGCTAGTGCTTTTTGGGTAAACATAGTGCCTAAATACTCCATCATACTCTAGTGTTGCTCTCTGGTAGAAATCTTGCATTGAAACCATATTGGATGATATGTTACTGAGTAAGCTTCCGTTCTTGGATGCGACGTACATAAAGCCAGACTCGTTGAAGATGAATCGAAATCCAATATTTGGATTTTTCACCGACCAATACTCTTGATTGGGCGTATTTTGTGGGAACCTTGTAGTCGCAAGTACAAGATTCCCATCAGGTTTTAGTGAAAACAGGAATCTACCACTCGAGTAATTTGTTGCCGTGTAGCGCGCATAGAGTATGCCATTCTGATTTAGAGTTTGTGAGGGTAGAATTGTATCGGTTGGATAACTAAAGCTCTCCCACACAATGGATGAATTTCGATTCGCCAACACAAAATTTCCGGTGTCTAGCATGGATGCATAGGCAACTCCAGTACCAACAGATTCAGTGTTCCGTATTCGCTTGCCATTGAGCATAAACTCGCCATCGATCGTAAGCTCCACTTTCGATCCCTTTGGCACTAGATTATCCCCATTGGCTGACCAGACAATAGTTTGATTTGGTATCTTATCGAACCAAATGGCTAGCAGGAACCCATCTTTTTCGATTTCTCGAAAACCGAAAGCAAATTCACCAGATGGTGATAGCCAGGACGAGTTATTATCTTTCAGTGCGGTGAGGGATGAGCCTAAAGATATGTTTCTATAAGTTTGAGCAGTGGTGGGAAATGGTAGAAACATGAAAAGTAAGAAGAAGAGAGGATTTTTCAGTGGACAGGCCATGGAAAAATTACAAAGGTGAAGAAAATTTTCAAATAAACTATATTTTCTGTCTCAATGACTTGCAATTTTTATTTCGTACTCTTCAAGTATTTATGAGACAGAAATCTTTGCTGCTGGACGACTATGTGAATTCTTCTGATTAAATTAGAGGATCAAGCAACAACCAGGTCAACAATGAGCTCATTTTCTTCATTGATTGAATTGACTCTGGTCAAGTCCTTTTTTTTAAGATTTTCCCAGGCATTACTTGGAAACTGCCTTCTTGGACTCTTTACGTACTTTATCAAGGGAAGATCATCTCCGGATTCTTTTTGTCGGAATCTTAGGGATCCTCATAATTTAGCCATTCATTGTATATCGTGTAGCCAATTTTCATTAAGGATTATTTGTGTTTAATTTTAAATAAAAAATTCAAAATAAATTTTTACCGCATGATGTACAGTAAACGGCTAAAATGTGATGATACCTAGGATCTTCACAATATGAATCCATATGGGATCCAAATTCCTTTATCAATTTCCACATGACATGTAAGATAATTTATTATTCTGAATATTATGAGATGCATGGATGAAAGTCCAAGACACTATTAAACTTTTTGAATGTTGAAAAATATGTTTTGAATACGAAGAAAGTTGAGTTTTTACTGTAAAATCAATTAATAATATAGAGAGTAGTTCAACTTACTTATAAAATTGTGCAAGATGCATTCTCTCATCAATATGAGATTCATTCTCAACAAGATCTTGAGGTAAAACAATAAAGTAGTAATTACTTTATTTGATGCAGTGTGCAGAGTGACAAGAGTGCTTTCATAAGGTCCTCATTGTGAGGACCTGTCTAGACCAAATGCATACTAGCCACTAAATTATATTCGTTTAGATCCAAAAGCTTACAATATTAGACAACTTAACAAAGCAAAACAAGAAAGAATTAGTGTTCCACAATGAAAGAATTGAGGTTCTACTATAAAATCAATTGGCAATATGAAAAGTAACCAAACTCCTTATAAGCCCTTTCACGATTTGATCTCTCACCAATGAACTTTGTCCTCACATTCTCACACTAAATTTTACAAAATAGAGTAGTTCTATAGAGTTTCTAAGTCAAGGTTGGACGAGTTAGGGGTTCAACCCAAAAAGAGGGTAGAAAAGAATGCATATTCTAAAAATAGTAGTTCTATAGAGTTTCTAAGTCAAGGTTGGACGAGTTAGGGGTTCAACCCAAAAAGAGGGTAGAAAAGAATGCATATTCTATTGTAGCACAGGGACAAGACTGACTTGCATGCATATTCAAATTTAGAAAAGACTTTGCATCCATTACGTACCCAAGGGGCAAATTAAATCTCCAACTGTAAACCTACCATGATTGACGGTTGACTTGAAAATTAAGTAGTTTGTATTCATGATGCAAACTTCCGGAAACATTTCTTTTGGCTCATCTATTGTAGCACAGGGACAAGACTGACTTGCATGCATATTCAAATTTAGAAAAGACTTTGCATCCATTACGTACCCAAAGGGCAAATTAAATCTCCAACTGTAAATCTACCATGATTGACGGTTGACTTGAAAATTAAGTAGTTTGTACTGAAAATTTGATATTACCCCTTGAAACTATATTTTCCTCTACTAAAACCCATCTCCTTTTGTTTTCTTGAATAAAACTCATTGACTACCCTCCAATTAAACAAATTCTTTAATTAAGTTTGACTTTTCAAATTGTGTATTTTTCGAATGCCTAAACTACCCCTATTAATACTTAGATGGGGTTTTTGGATCAGTTACTTGTTATATCCATTTAATTAATTTTATATATTTTACAAAATAATTCATGCCATTCATTGTATATTCAATGTATTAACTTTCAAATTGTTATAACGTGCCAATTGAAAAATAATAATACTAATTTCATAATTTTGTGCATTACATATATAAGTTAATTTACCTACCAACACAACAATAAACCTAAAACAGCTTCGGCTAATATTCCAATCCCTAATACACAAAACAAAAGCTATATGTTCCGCACAATTCTTACCTACAAAATAGTCTAATTTACCTATTACATCAAACCAAAATTTAAAGGGTCTAGTTTACTTTCAAAATGGTCTAATTTACCTACATGATTTATGTGCATTAGGTTAAAAGTTTATTTAATTGCCTACAAGCACAAACCCACAACATTCGAACATTATCTAATATCACTAATTTTTTTTTTTTTGGAATAGGTAAATTAATTTAAATGTAGGTAAATTAGTATAATATTAATAAGTAGGTAAATTAGTATAATATTAATAAGTAGGTAAATTAATTTAAATGTAGGTAAATTAGTATAATATTTTATAAGTAGGTAAATTAATTTAAATGTTGGTAAATTAGTATAATATTTGTATGTAGGTAATTACATGATTCAAAATGCAGGTTTATTAGTATAATATTTTATAAGTAGGTAAATTAATTTGTATGTAGGTAATTACATAATTCAAACAATATTATTTTTTCCGTACAAGATTGTCTTTCTCTTTTAAATTTGGTAAATTAATTTATATATGTTGCTAATATTTATGATACAAGAAAGGTAAAATATCCATATGGATTTAATTGCTCATCATAATTAGGATGAGTAATAACATTTATTGACCAAATTAGGATTCTATGGCATGAGTTGTAATTGTATTGTAATAGTTGGTCATATATTTGTCTACATGGTAGGCTATTTGAAATTTGGGTTTTATTTGAATGTTTAAATTTAGATGGGTTTTTATTTGGAAAATAGGAGTTTCAAGGGTCTATATCTAAAGAACCCTAGTTTGTATTCATGATGCAAACTTCCGGAAACATTTCTTTTGGCTCATCTCTCACCGCACTAAATGATGATAACTCATCGTCGTGGACATCACCATCTGATGACTTTGCTTTTGGTTTTCGGAAAATTATAAAAGATGGGTTCCTACTTTCTACTAGCCTTGTGGAACGTGGAGTGGGATGGAACACACTGGGACATAACTGATTCGTCCCATGTTTGGCGTAAGAAATAACGTGGGACGCGCTTGTCCTTGAAACGGATTTTAATCCAAAAATGTGATCCTCTTCGGATCCTTTCCATCTAATCCACCTAATCATCTAATCTGGACTCTTGAAATTTGATCGAACAGCTAAAGTTAATATAACTTTTAAATGACTCCCTGTTTGTAGCCGTTGGATCAAATTTTAAAGGCCCAGATTAATTGATTGGGTGGATTTGGTGGATGGGATCCGGAGAGGATCCCTTTCCCAATTTTTGTACCACATAATCCCTTTTAACGTATTCGTTCCACCAAAGGCAAATTTGAACCACAGTATTGCTAGCCCATTATGAAGATTAGCCTACCCCCTCCCCTTAATATAGATAAGTGTTGTGGAGCATGCTTAGCCGTTAGGCTTCACACGTAGGCCAACCTGCTATAATACCATGAAGATAATTAAGGTTCCTCCATCGATAATTCCTCTATTTATTCAGACAAAAAAAATGACGAACTAGGTTTTATACAACTGATAATTCCTCTATTTATTCGGTTACAACTGATAATTCCTCTATTTATTCGGACATTTTAAGAGAATTATGTACATTCAATACCATACAGTACGTTAAGAGCAAAGAGTACTTGAAAATGAAAAATACACAAACTTTTGATATACATAAGAAATGGGATTATTATTGGAAGAACTTAAAGTATTGAACTTATGAAAGAAGATGGATCGAGTGGAGCTGAGACTTCGACGGTTCCTTCGAGCATCAATGTGACCTTCTTCATGTTAGGTCTAAGCAATGGATCCTCCTGAATGCACCATATTGCAATCATCACATACTTCTCCACCATCTTCATGTCATGCATTGCCTCATCGTTATTCTTGAATAGCTGGTGCAGCTTATTCTGCTTATAGCAATCGTACGCCCAATCAGCTAATATCATTGGACCTTCATCCTCAGCCGCTGCCTCGAAATGCTTCCTGCAGAAAATAATCTCTAACAACAGAATTCCGTAGCTGTAAATATCAACCTTGGCCGTGATAGGCAACCTTTTGAACCATTCAGGGGCCACATAACCTTTTGTTCCCCTGATTCCGGTTGTGGTTAGAGTCTGGTCGATTCTCAAAAGCTTTGCTAAACCGAAGTCAGAAATTCTTGCAGTGAGAGAGTCATCAAGAAGAATGTTTTGAGGCTTGATGTTGCAATGTATGATTTGGCTGCTACTTTCCTCGTGCAAATACAACAGCCCCCTTGCAATTTCCAAGGCGATTTGCCTCCTTTGGTACCAGTTTGGCATCGACTCTCCAAAGAGGACACCTACTAAAGATCCGTTGCTCATAAACTCATACACAAGAATTCGGTGCTCTCCCTCGTAACAAAATCCAAGTAGCTGGACTAAATTTCTATGGTTTGTTCTGCCAATAGCACTTACTTCCGCTTCGAATTCCAAATCATTTTCTCCGACCCTAGTGTCTAAGCTTTTGACAGCAACGCTCTTCCCATTACCAGAGGCTAGAACTCCTTTGAAAACTATTGCAGAAGCACCGCATCCTAGTTCTTCCTTGAATTGGTTCGTAGCATTTTTTAGCTCCTCATAAGTGAAATGCTTCAAATTCATACCAGAGATGACTGGATGATTTTGACTCACCTTCGCTTTTCTCGAATAGGATCGCGAGACAACCAAATAGGTAATCAATGGTAGGAGGAAGTTTAGAATCCCAGAGCCACTCAGGATGACTGATCTGAAAATGATCAAAGTTTTATGGTCTTTCTTTTCTGTGTTGGCACCTCCACCTGATTTCACAGTCGGATTTCGTTTCCCAACTTTTATCAGAAGTTTTCCAGTAAGATTGGGATGAATCCTCCCATTCGGGAAAGGGAGTCTCTTCTTAACACATTGTCCGGTTCTGAACAATGCCACGCCACAAAAACAATCATCAAGGCAATTCTGTCTGCACCAATCCTCAGATACCTGCCCAAAATCCGCGTAATCTCCACCGTAATAATCTGCGTTTTGCAGCTCTTGAATATCGAAAAGATCTGTTTCCTCCCTTGAGTCTTCACCACAACTTTGTGGAACAAAGTCTGGCTTGCATCCTCTGAGCTCATCATTTGGATCAATAAAGGAGTAACCATTTAGGCACTGGCAAGTCGGTCCTTGATCTTCAAGCTTACATAAGCCGTTAAAGCCACATGCACCACCGCCCCTAGATTCCAAAATCGACATGCAGATGTTTGGAGGTTCGTATGAGGAAGTGGACCAATCCATATGCCATCTTCCAGAGCTAGTGTTTTTCGGGTAAACATAGTGCCTAAATACTCCATTATACTCTAGTGTTGCTCTCTGGTAAAAGTCTTTCATTGAAACCATAATGGATGATATGGTACTGAGTAAGCTTCCGTTCTTGGATGTGACGTACATAAAGCCAGACTCGTTGAAGATGAATCGAAATCCAGTATTTGGATTTTGCACCGACCAATACGCTGTTGAGAATCAATGTCAACCTAAAACAATAAGTAATCCACAACCCAATCTAAAGCCCAAGTCCATATCTAGTTTGATGATGTAATTGCTTACAATTGCAAAGTTAGGTAAGGTTGTGTGGAAGACAACATAATTAGGTGCAATTAATGTGTTTTGTGTGGTAGTAAATAAACTTAGTTTAATTAAGTGTGTGGTGTAGCTTTCATTTGGTTTGCTATAAATACCCAAGTCCCCAAGCATTGTATATCATCCAAGGAAAAACAAAGCCTAGAGCTAAATAAGAAAAGCTTTGCTAATTAGTTTGTTTTGTGAGCTTTCTTTAAGAGTGTGCTCTATTTTCTTCTTCTTGGGATCATTAGAGTTATCTTGGATACTCTTCTTATTCAACAATTGGTATCAGAGCCAAGTCGGTCAGGGATCGTTCTTGGTAGAGCATTGGTTGTAAAGTCTCTTGAAATTTCGAGTATGCTCTGTGGTTGCAGTTTTGACTGATCTTCCACATCAGAAAAAATTTCTTGAGATTATTGCTGGGGTTATCACAAACCTTGAGAGGGAGCTTCTTTGTGTCGAGAGTAGTGTATTACTCTGCACGGTAGTCACTCAAGCTTGTTCGGTGTAGTCAAAGTCTTGCCGATACGATGGGTGATCTTCAAGTTGTTGGAGGAATCAAGAAGCTCAACAACCAAAACTATAACACGTGGGCAACGTGTATAGAGTCTTACCTTCAAGGTCAAGACTTGTGGGAGGTTGTCGGTGGTAGTGAAGTTACACAACCGGCAGCGGAAGATGCTAACGGCGTCTTGCGGAAGTGGAAAATTAAAGCAGGCAAATCAATGTTTGCCTTAAAGACCACAATAGAAAAAGAAATGTTGGAGCACATTCGGGATGCTAAAACGCCAAAGGAAGCATGGGACA